>NC_084513.1:6360759-6671384 GCF_024500385.1 Phyllopteryx taeniolatus | reverse complement strand
TCACAGGAATGTTCGGATAATTTTGTACTAAAGGCAAATGAGTGCATTGTAATAATTAGAAAGTGCATATTTTGCTGTTTTTCTTTCTAAACACATACAGTGGACCGCCGCTATTCGTGGCGGTTAGGGACTGGGCCGGACCACGAATAGCGACAATACGCAGGTACTTGACACCCATTATGATTGCATTGTAAAAAATACATAGTATATATTTTTTTAAAAACCCACAAATTCATGAATAAACCACCAATAGGCATGTTGGGGTTGGTTCCCCTCCAAAATAGAAAAACCTTCCTCTCTTGGGAATGTGTGCAGTCGGCTTCACACCTCCACCTATTGCTATTGTTCTTGAGCAGAAAGCCTGAAGTCACATCTTATGTATTCTAATCAAACCAATGTTGCAATTCACTAGTAAAACACATTCCAACCAGTTATACAATATAAAAACTAAAATATTCCATTTCAGGCATCCAGATGTCTCAGAAAGTGTTCCCTGACCGATTATCCTGTGTTGTGGGTGTGTTAGGAGTGAATTTGGTCCTCGATCTGCTCGGAAAGGGGTGCGGGGAGTGAATTGTAAACGTTAAACACATGCTGATGTTTCTCTCATCATGTGCGGGGTCGCTCACGTTTAAAAAATCGGTTAAGATCTAATACATCCTGTTTCTACTCCATCTCCCTCACCCACCAGCCAGGGCAGCCAATACTTAGCCATCCTCCCATCCGTCTGCATGTCCCAGGGGTGTACAAAAATGGAGCAATTCAGCTCTTCAGCTTCCTGCATGGGAAACAGACTGCAGCGTCAGTATTTCTTAATGAGCAAAAACATGACCTCCAAGAATGTCACAAAAGTATCGGACTTGTAGGATGGCGAGGTGTAAATGTCGATTTGTTTACAAACACTATCGCGCAAGCGTTCTACCAGGACCATCTGCAGTAAGCGAAATTCTTACAGCATAGAAGGGATCAAGATCAGCTGCACTGAGGTCCCAGTTGTTTATATGTGAGCCAATCTGCACCCCAGGGAAACCCAGTTCCCTTACGCAACGCCGCATTTCCAGCACGGCCAGGTCGGGGGCTTGCATGGGCAGCGTTCCCAGGCCCACAAATCTTTTGGGGTGGCTGCACACCGTCTGGGCCAAATCGTCATTCAAAAGGACACATAGATCCAGGGTGTCATGCGGTTTGGCCTGAAAATAAAACAAGTGGATTAACGTTGTTGTGATTTTCCGTGTTGCACACCTGAGTTGATGATCGTCTACTATCAGAGCGTGCTTAACTCTACCCTTCCTACAGAGAGTTGCCAGATTATTATTATTCAGAGTATGATTTTTTTTCATGTCATGTCATGTGATACTTTTGCATTGGCCACTTGCAGATGTTCATAGGGCTCAGTCAGACTAACTGTCCCACAGGCCAATGGCAAATGTGCAAATGCCAGTCACTGTGACTATTATTTCAAATATCAAACGAGTAGGGGTTGATGGCGCAACTGAATCACTGTTCTGCGTTACTGCTGAAATTAATATGGTTCTGGTGTGTCTTACCCAGTAGCTGAACATCACAGGGACAGTGGAAAGGGCTTGAACTGTGACACCTGAATATTGTCATAATCAGAAACTCTCTTCGATTTCATTCAGGGGTTATGTGATTGGAGGCCGATATGTCAGAGCCTTTACCATATCGATCCATGTCTCGTATGCGCGCGTTTGCATCCCAGCAATTTTCTTGAATCACACGAAACAGCTTACCCTCCTTCATCATCTTCGCTTCACCCTGAAACACAGTTGCAATTCAAAAGTTATATAAATGTTCTCGTTTGCTTTTACATTAAAAAGTGAACTTTCGGTTGACTTGGAATTACTTGAAAATGTATAATTTGTCTTATTTAAAAGAAAGCCATGAGGTCCCCATTGGCCAAACCTTTGATTTGCTTCTCCCTTCTGTGATTGTTTACAGAAGTTGTCTATTTGTTGTTGTGTTGGACACACAAAGTCGAACTTGTGTTAGCTGCATAACAGCCACATGATGGCAGCAGACAGCTTAGGAGTCTATGATGGCGACACCTAATTCACAGAGAGTGAGTTGATGATGAACCAAAACGTGCTCACATTTGCTGAATCTGTCATTCTAATATATATATGAGATATTGTATGCCATTACTGTTGTAATGGTTAGCACATATGCCTTATAGTTCTAAAGGTAGGGGTTCGAATCTTGGGCCAGGTTTTTTGGAGTTTGCATTTTTTCCCCCCTGTGCTTGTGTGGGTTTTCTCCCAGTAATCCTGCTTCCTCCCATAATAATAATAAAAAAAAAAAAAAACATGCATGTTAGGTTAATTGAAGACTCTAGTGATTCTTGAACTTTTTTCGACAAAAAACATACTAAAATAAATGTTTGAAAATAAACAGTTCTAAAAGATGAAATGCAAATGAACTGTACTTAAAAGTTAAATACAACTGAACTGAACAAATATACTGTATTTAAAAAAAGGTTTAAGCTGGTGTAACATTAAGCACAGTATACATTTTAAGACTGCGCTTAAATAGAGCGGAAAAAAACTGCACTTAAATAAAGGAGTCAATTAAAATGTATTGCACATAAAAATTATTAATAAAAAAATACATAAAGAAATGATCAAAAACAAACCATTGTAAAATATTACATGCAAATGTAAGTTGAATTTGAAAAATGAACACATTTTCTGGAATGGACTTTAAAAAACTCAGTTTAGAGGTGCAGCACAGCACTCATTGTGTGTGGTCTGCACCACAAATATACAACAGCCTGTACTGTATGCAAGTGTGAAACACAAATTCATCTATTTTCTGTAGATGACAACCACCCTTGTTTGTTGTGTTGAAGGTAGATTTGAAGAGAATACTGCAGGTCCTCTGATGTAAGCATCCTCCTGCACTTGACTCACCTTGCAGTGATGGTGAAGCTGGACGAAGCCATCATAGCCGTACCTCTGAAATGCATACACACCATTGGAGTTTTCAGAAAGCTGCATCTACTAATGTGGAATGTAAAATCCTTATACAGTATATATCCATTTGTGTTCAAGTAATTGCATAGTATTACATGGCAAAATGAAGTATTGTCGACACGATTAGCCACTGTAACACATACAAATCATGACATCTAAATGAAGTGCCAGACTTGCACTTCATTTAGATGTTATGATTTGACTCGTGCATATGTGTACATTTTAAAGAGCATTGCAATCCACACTACAATACAAATTGTGAGCAAATAATGTCGGTCTGAGCTTAGTTGGAACTTTTATAGTCAATCTAAAGTTATGTTTCAGTGGAATGATGGCGAGTAGTGTACGCTATACTGTACATTGTAAAACAACTGACAAAAAGAAGAGAAATGAAAACCTCCCCTCCGGCAATAATGTCGGACAATCATTAGCGAAAGCCAAGCACAAGTAGTTAGTTATTGATTAACATTTAACCACTTGCACTGATGTATGGACTGAGCTGTCCTGTTTTACACCACTGGGAATTGTCTGGATGTTTTTGATGGCATTTAGAACAGACAAAACTAACACACAAATAAATTTTTGTACCTGAGTCATATAAAATCTGGCTTTATGGAAGATGTTTTAGGATTTACTCTCCTCACCATGCTATAAGAAGTTACGGTAATTCAAATGTGTGCCAAGTGAATGTGCCGTTTATCTCCCTACCTTCTTCAAATCAGGCCATTCCTTTGGTAAAATATGATTATGTATATCAACCTTCATCCTTTTGGACATGTAGAGGTCTGTTGGCAGCGCATTCAGTTGAATGACAATGAGGAAATCCGGCAAAGTCAGTCACCCACCCTCAGCCGGGGAAGCAATGACCGTCAGGTGAATAACTCCTGCTGAGACACCCCTTGTCATTTATTAACTTAAGATTAGCACTGTGATGTTTTCTGGATGGACCACATATTCCATAAAACAATGTTTAATTGTCTTTTTTATGTAGCAGTTTCATTAATGACAGTTGCACAATTACAACTTTCAGTTGAACTTTTTTTTAACAACAATCCCGCAAATTGAAAATACAGTTTCGGGTCACTAAACACCAAAGCGCTAACCATTGGTAGTGTCAGCGGCCTACAAAGTAGCAGAGTTTCTCTACTTTTGAAGTGTTTCAGGATCATATTGTGGAAGGAAAAAGTATGTGAACGCTTTGAATTTTCTTTTTATTTCTCTATAAATTGCTCATAAAATGTAGTCTGATCATCCAAATCATAAGAATAAACAGAATCTGCTGAAACTAATACGTACCACACAATTATATGTTTTCATATTTTTATAGAGCATAACATTAACAGGCCAGGGAGGAAAAAAATAAGTGAACCCCTTGGTTTTAATAACTGTTTGACCCACCTTTGGCAGCAATAGCCTCAAGCAAATGTTTCCTGTAGTTGCAGATCAGACATACACAACGATCAGGAAGAATTTTGGACCATTCTCCTATACAAAACTCTTGCAGTTTAGCAAGATTCTTGGGCTGTCTTGTAGGAATAGCTCTCTTCAGGTCATTCCACAGCATCTGTATCAGGTATAGGTCGAGATTTTGACTGGGCCATTCAGAATGTATTTTCTTCTTCTGAAGCCATTCTGTTGTGTGTTTTGGATCATTGTCCTGCTGCAATACCAATCCTCTTTTGACTGTTGGACAGATGGACGCAATTTCCTCAGCAAAATATCTTGATAAACTTGTGAATTCATATTTCCATTGATGACAGCAAGCTGTCTAGGCCCTGAGGTAACAAGCACCCTCATACCATGTGCTATGCCATTTTCCTCCACATATGGCACTGTTTGTTCCTCCTACAACCCCAATTCAAATGAAGTTGGGACGTTGTCTTAAACATAAATAAAAACAGAATACCGTATTTTCCGGACTATAAGTCGCTCCGGCGTATAAGTCGCAGCAGCCAAAAAATGCATAATAAAGAAGGAAAAAACATATATAAGTCGTACTGGAGTATAAGTCGCATTTTTGGGGGGAAATTGATTCTTTTCGATGCCATTTTTGTTCAGTCCTTCTCAGTTGTTTTTATAAGTTACCGCTAATGTTGAAATTATCAATTTTCAGAGGTACAGAAGTAGCAGGTACAGATACACAGGCCGAGAGCGCCCTCTTGCGGTTGTCAGTGTGAAAATAACGTGAAATTATATAATAATGTGTTAATAATTTCACATATAAATCGCTCCGGAGTATAAATCTCACCCCCGGCCAAACTATGAAAAAAACTGCGACTTTTTGTAGTGTATTCAATTAAATATATTTTGAACATGATTTGCAAATCATTGTATTCTGTTTTTATTTATGTTTAACACAACATCCCAACTTCATTGGAATTGGGGTTGTATATAATTCAACTTTGGTTTCATCCATCCACAGAATATATTTTGCCAGGAATGCTGTGCTCTTTAGCAAATTTCAAATGTTCACCAATATTTTTTTAACACAGCAATCAATGGCTTCCTCCTTGGTGTTCTCCCATCACCCCATTCTCGTGTAATGTTTGACATGTGGTATATTTGTCAACAGAAATCCAGGCATTTGTGTAACTTCAGCTGACACACTAAGGTTCTTCTTTTTCTTTTTCTTTTTTTAACCTCATTAAGCAGTCTGCGCTGTCTGACTGCAAAGTCATCTTTACAGGATGACCATTCCTTGAAAGAGAAGCAACAGTGCTGAACCTTCTCCTTGATAGACAATTTGTCTAACTGTGGACTGATGAAGACTTTTAGGGACACTTTTGTAACCTTTTTCCAGCTTTTTTCAAGCCAACAATTCTTAATCATAGGACTTCTGAGGGCTCTTTTGAGTGTGGCATGGTACACATCTGGCAATGCCTCTTGACAGGAGACAATTCTAACATGGTGTGTGTTTTGTAGAGGCCAAAGCAGCTTTAAGCCACACTTCCAATCTTGTCCCATTGATTGGATTCCATGTTGGCGCGGGTTGGCTTACACCTGATTAGCTTTTGGAGAATCTGTAGCCTGGAGGTTCGGTTACATTTTTCTCCCTGTCCTGTGTATATTTGCATGATTTTCAAAAAGTAATCTGAAAACATATAATTGCTTGTGTGGTATTAGTTTAAGCAGACTGTTTTGTTTATTCCTGTGATTTAGAAGAAGCTCATCATATTTTATGATCCATTTATGCAGAAATGTAAGACATTCCATAGAGTTCACATACTTTTCCTCCCACTGTAGTTTGTGGTATGTTTACGGTTTAAACTATTAATATATGAAAGTAGGCGGCACGGTAGACGGCTGGTTAGAGCGTCAGCCTCACAGTTCTGAGGACCAGGGTTCAATCCCCGGCCCCGCCTGTGTGGAGTTTGCATGTTCTCCCCGTGCCTGTGTGGGTTTTCTCCGGGCACTCCGGTTTCCTCCCACATCCCAAAAACATGCATTAATTGGAGACTCTAAAATGCCCATAGGTGTGAATATGAATGCAAGTGCAAATGGTTGTTTGTTTGTATGTGCCCTGCGATTGGCTGGCAACCTGTTCAGGGTGTACCCCGCCTCCTGCCCGATGATAGCTGGGATAGGCTCCAGCACGCCTGCGACCCTAGTGAGGAGAAGCGGCTCAGAAAATGGATGGATGGATGGATATATGAAAGTATAATCACTTGTAGGGGAACATCATTCATTCATTCATTCATCTTCCGTTCCGCTTATCCTCACTAGGGTCACGGGCATGCTGGAGCCTATCCCAGCTATCTTCAGGCAAGGGGAACATAAATCATTGCAATTATTTGCAGATTGAGTTGTTATCATTAACCCCATGGGATTCATTGCGTCCATTGCCAGATTGATGAGCACCATAAACCAGACTGGTCTTGGGAACAGGAGAAGCCATTCAAGAGTTCAAGAAAGATTCAATATGTGACTGTGTACAATTACTACTTTAATGTGGCCTATGTGATTAGCTATAGACACTTAGACACACTCAGTATAAAATATGTATACTGTATTGTATACAGCTCAGAATGTCACAGCACTGCATTCAGCCGTGAACAGTGTTCAGTTATGTGGCATCATGTGCTGTTTGGACACCATCCTATTTCTTCACCCATTGTTTCACCATTGTGGTGGCTATTAACACACAGTCCTTCAGCTCTCACATGTTCAACTGCTACAGAAATACCACACTAGAGATGCATGATTTTGACCTGACTTAGCAGCTGCTCAGTCTGTGGTTGCACTGCTTGTAAGCCAATCGTGGAAGTTTAAGGTATCAGGAGACTGCTTTGGCCTGTCTGCAGTTCCAACCGGTCGGTCCCTACGAGAAGACATGTGGCCACTTAATGTTGTAATCTAAAACCAGCCTGCAATTAAGAATTGGACAGCCCGCTAAAACCAAAATTATACATACCCTGTCACGAGCGGAAATGCCGTAAGGGCAGATCCCAAAAAATAGACTCCAGGTCAGAGGTCCGAACAATTTTAATTAAATGGCAGAGCATGTGATGGCGAGACATACGAAACTAAAGGAACTCACAACCAGAGAGAATCAAAAACAGATAACGCAAGGAGACATGACAAACAGTCAGTGTGGTATAATCGTATCGAGCCTAAATTTGGACAGCGGTCAGAACGCCGGCAAACACGGGGCAAAAACGAGTGAATATTCCGACGCCCACACACTGTCACGGTGCCCCCTAAAAAGGCTAATGATTACAATGCATGACAGGTGCGTCACCGATGTCCACGCCCACCCAGACACTGCAACACAAAGAAAAACAACTTGAAACACAGGGCCATGACATACCCTGGACAAACAGAATGAGGCATTGTGATATTTTAATGATTGCTATTTAATGCTAAAATGCTGTTTTGTGCAAGAGACTGACAAACAAAACAAAAAAAAGCATTGATTTACACTTCTTGGTACTAATTCTTGGTACTATTCCATTGAAAAAACCTCCACTCCCACCGATCCAGGTCCTGGTACATTTGCGCTGGTCTCTGGTCTGGTCGACCCCCTTCTCGGTCCTGCCGGTCCTCCAGTTTTACAATGGATCATACACCCGTCAGTTGGGAGAGGGGAGGAGGGGGGTGGGGTGGGGGGTGGGGGGGGGACGCAGTGTCAGGCTGGGGAGGACACTTTGCCAGGTGTTCCAACCTGCTCTCTGGCCTGCCATGCCTTTCCTCTGCAGATGTTTAATGCATCACATACATTCGCACACCCTCTGGGGAGCCGGTTGGCCTGTTTGGGGGTGACGGTTGGCTCACCCTCACCAGTGTATTCAGTCTTTTAACGCACAACACCCCACGATCATGGTAAAGAAATAATGGTTGCTAGTTGGGGACCTGGTAACCGTAGTAATATGGTGGGTGGTGGGTCTTCACATTTCTCTTGGCTTGACTCCTCAGAACTCAGGTTCTTACAGGTATTTAGAGATTATAAAAGCATCCCACCACACTACTCCTCAGTAGCAGTGCCTTGCTCATTGTCCACATCCTGTCCTGCCCTTCCCTTTTCTGTCCTCTCTCATCTTGTCCTATTGGTTAGTTGTTGAATGTCCTCAGCAGGTGACACCCCCCACCCTTAATCCACAAAAGAGAACACAATTTGACTGTTGTAACGTTACTTGTGGTCAAATATCTAGGCTGTCTAATTATTGTTCTGGTGTGGTTCGCACCTCTATTCCCCTTGTCCGTTCTGTCTCCCTGTCTGTTACCTAAAACCCTTTTCTGTTCAGCTACATTTTCCATAAACATCAGGATAATTAAAAAAACATTTAAAACTAAGGAGAGGGAGTATTTCAAGGTCCCCTGTTGCACAACAAAACTGTTCCAGCACAAAAGGCGTACAGATCCACCATTCTGCATGTCCATGCAGCTGAACAGAACAGGTTAACAAAAAAAGCAACAACAAAAAAAACCTCCACAATCATCACTAAACTTTTCCACCTCACTCAGGTTTGAAAGGTGCCTTCTGCAGACTGCACATTTTGCTCCAGAATGCCTTGATAGTCTTGACATTTCATTGTACCCTGCATACATTCAAGACACTCTGTGCTGGATGTAACAAAGCAGCCCCTTAACATACCTGAGCCTCCTCCATGTTTTTGGTTTTTGGACTGCTGTCTTCTTTCTATGCTTGTTTTTTTTGCATCCATCAACATAGCACTCCAGTTTTGTCTCATCTGTCCATTTATGGGAGCACATTCTTCTCTGTTGCCTGTCAATATCCATTTTGTATTGTATATACCTATTTTTTTACAGCATTTGTCCTCATTAGGCTTGCGGTTGACCTGGAGCCTCTCCCACATCCTGGACTGGTCGCCAGCCAATTGCAGGGCACACATAGACAAACAACCATTCATACTCACACCTGTTGACAAATTATAGTCTTCAATTAGCCAAGTATGAACATGCGTGTTTTTTAAATGTGGGAGGCATGCAAAGTCCATACATGGAGCCGGAGCTGTGTTTCAAACCCAGAACATCTGAACTGCGGTGCAGACACAATAACCACATTCTGCAGTGTTGCCCAGTTAATTCATGCTGAAATATTCTGAGGCAACATTTAATAAAATTGTATTTTAATTATATTTAATTCGATGAAAAAGGCGGAGCAGGTTATTTTGTGTTTACAAGTACACTTCCCCAAAAGAAATTAATGATTGAATCGTGTTTGTTGTTTTCTTCATGTCAAACTCCGAGCATGAAAGCTTGTTGCACGGGGCTCATGCAAACCTGAGTGAAGGGTAAAAAGGGGGGAGGAGAGAAAATGTGAGGGTACCGCCCGCCACATTTACAGTACAGTATCGCATCACTGCATCTAACCTCAAACTGTCTCCCTCCAGCTTGCTTACATCGCACTTGGCTGCTTGTGTTCACGCCGCTCTTTAGTCTGCAGGTCACAAAATGCTCACCTGCCCATTGGGGGAAAAAAACAAAACAATCTTTTTATGTATTTTTCTATGTATTTATGAATCTCACATTACATCGTCGTGTCTAAGCAACCTCCCTCCCTCGCTCCCCTCCTCCTCCGCCCCACTACGCAATCGAGCCGGCACTGCTTGGTGTCGTTATAACCTCGCGCTTGGATGTCTGCTGCGCTCTTCATCGTCCATCCTCCTCATCCTCGTCGTCTCCGCCGCCGCGCCACTCTGAACCCACAACGGAACTCAAAGCGAGAGAAATGACAGACCCGGTGACCAGAGAGTTCTACCCAGTCCCGGAGTTAACCATAGTGGATCCGTCTCCAGGCACGGTGCGGAACGGCCAGTGCGCCCCGGATGGCTTCGGCAACAACCGCAACAACCAGCAGCAGCAGCACGTCAGAAGCCCCGTCCGACATGAGCCTCTCACCACCGGCCAGGAGATGAAAATCGCAGACAGTGTGGAGGGAGAAGGTGCGCTAACTCTTTTTCATATCTTGTTGTTGTTGTTGTTGTTGTTGTTGTTCTTCTTCTTCTTCTTCTTCTTCTTCTTCTTCTTCTTCTTCTTCTTATTATTATTATTATTATTATTAGACGGGGGCCCCTGGGAAATGAGGTGAGGTATTTTTAACCCACTCTTATTTGAATAATTAACAAGTAAGCATGATTTAAAAAATCTTCCTACCCTTAAAACAAAACAAAGCAAAATAAAAATACAAATCTATGGGCAGCACGGTGTGCTAGTGGCTTGCATGTCTGCCTTGCAGTTTGGTTCAAGATTCGAATCTGTGGTTCTCCGGCTTCCTCCCACATTCCAAAAATGTGCATGTTAGGTTCACTGAGGACTAAATTGTGCATAGGTGTGAATGTGAGTGTGAATGGTTGTTTGTCTATTGCAATTGGCTGGGGACCAGTCCAGGGTGTGCCCTGCCTGACGCTGAACTGAAATGCTGGAGTGTGAAGTAGAAAAGTAGGTAGTGTAGAATGTGAGAATTCGAGAAAAGCTGTAATATAGTCTTGAGGAAACTTTGTAAAATGTCTCCATTAATTTGAGATGTTTCTCAGGGAAAATGTGGACTCTTCAAAAAAATATGGATTTAAAAAAACAAAATGGAGATTTTGAAGTTATATGTTCCATTTTTGTGATCAGTTTTGGAATCTTTTCATGGAACATGTGCAATTGTTCAAAAATAGGGGTATTCGGAATGTTGACCATTGTGAAAGTCCAATGATTTGACTTGGTTGAAAAAAATATTTTTTAATTAATTAAAATCGTTTTTTTTTTCTTGTGGAGAATGGAATCATGGTAAAAGAAGAAATTATGTGGAAGTTGAAGATACAGACCCTTTTGTCGCTGGAATGGTTTGAATCAGTTCAGGATTCTAACTCTAAGTGCAAAGCAGACATGCTAGCCACTAGTACACCGTGCTGCCCATAGATTTTTTGTTTTGTTTTGTTTTAAGGGTAGGAAGATTTTTAAAATCATGCTGACTTGTTAGGTGCGAATGTGAATGCGAATGGCTGTTTGTTTCTATGTGCCCTGCTATTGGCTGGCGACCGGTTCAGGGTGTACCCCGCCTCCCGCCCGAAGATAGCTGGGATGGGCTCCAGCAGCCCGTGACCCTTGTGAGGATAAGCGATCCAGAAAATGGATGGATGGATGTTAAACAGAGAATTTTAGTCCATAATACAGAGCTTTGGGCCGACAGGCAAGTCTGCCTTGAAGCCACCTTGGTACCAGTCACATACTTGACCAATAAATCCTTTACTGTGTGTTTTCATGCCTTAAGAAAGCATGAATGTGTGAGTGTGTGAAAGAGATTATGTATGATTTTTGGATATTTATAATCCCATTCATTATATGCACTTGTCAGTGGAACTAAACATTCCATAATGGACAAATGATCCCATGTTATTGAGTCAATCCTACACCTGTAACTTATTTTGTATAGGCACCCGTCAGGTTTAGTTAATGTGTTTATTTTTACTAAATATGATTTCAAGGGACAAGTTGCACCTTTTTAATGATGGTTAACCTAGTAAGCCTGTTAGAATGAGTAAAACACGAGTAAACAACAATAGCTTATAATGCTCCATTGCCATCAAGAATGAAGATAAAATTCCTAATTTAATCATTAAACATATCCCATGTAAATTGTCTCCAGCTAAAAACAGGAGTGATTAGGAAATACTGTAACTCACTCACATACAGTATTTCCTACAACTCAATGAACATTGTGTGGATGGATTCCATTTATTTTCGGCAAGTCAGCAGTATAGACAGTATCAAAAGGAAATTGACCATTTGTTATTCACAATAAAGGTCCACCATTGGCTTTTATAGTGGAGGCTTTGAAAGAGACAATTTAAAACAGTTCCCAGGTGTCTTCATAAAAGGTATTACTTGCACTTGTCTCACTCTGGTTGAAATCGCTCTGTTTCATCATACTTGTTCTGGTATAGTTCTAAAAATAAAAAGTGGTATCCAACATCCCTATTTATATTTAAGCAGTGTTAATGTTCAAACTGTGCATATTGTTAAAGTGGCTTACAATATTATTAAATGTACTTGGGATTAGAAATGATCTTGTTTTTTGATGAATGCTTAGGTCTACTACGCTAATGGTATTTTAATGTTGGTCATGATGGTGGGACCTGTACCGCTAAGCATATTTTTAATCGTGACTTGGTCTAAAACATTTGAGAACCACTGCATTAAGAGATTATTCTTTAAAAACAACATCCAAAATACAAACCCAATTCCAATGAAGTTGGGATGTTAAACATAAATAAAAGCAGAATACAGTGATTGGCAAATCTTGTTCAACCTATATTTAATTGAATACACTACAAAGACAAGATATTTAATGTTGAAATTGATAAACTTTATTGTTTTTAGCAAATAATCATTAACTTAGAATTTTATGGCTGCAACACGTTCCAAAAAATCTGGGACAGGGTCATGTTTACCACTGTGTTACATCACCTTTTCTTTTAACAACATTCAATAAACGTTTGGGAACTGAGGACACTAATTGTTGAAGCTTTATTGGCGGAATTCTGTCCCATTCTTGCTTGATGTACAGCTTCAACTGTTCAACAGTCCGGGGTCTCCGTTGTCGTATTTTATGCTTCATAATGCGCCACACATTTTCAATGGGAGACAGGTCTGGACTGCAGGCAGGCCAGTCTAGTACCCGCACTCTTTTACTACGACGCCACGCTGTTGTAATATGTGCAGAATGTGGTTTGGCATTGTCTTGCTGAAATTAGCAGGGGCGTCCATGAAAAAAACGTTGCTTGGATGGCAGCATATGTTTCTCCAAAACCTGTATGTACCTTTCAGCATTAATGGTGCCTTCACAGATGTGTAAGTTACCCATGCCATTGGCACTAACATAGCCCCATACCATCACAGATGCTGGCTTTTGAACTTTGCGTCCATAACAGTCCGGATGGTTCTTTTCCTCTGGCCCGGAGGACATGACGTCCACAGTTTTCAAAACCAATTTGAAATGTGGACTCGTCAGACCACAGAACACTTTTCCACTTTGCATCAGTCCATCTTAGATGAGCTCAGACCCAGAGAAGCCGGCGGCGTTTCTAGGTGTTGTTGATAAATGGCTTGTGCTTTGCATAGTAGAGTTTCAAGTTGCAGTTATGGATGTAGCGCCGAACTGTATTTACTGACATTGGTTTTCTGAAGTGTTCCTGAGCCCATGTGGTGATATCCTTTACACATTGATGTCGGTTTTTGATGCAGTGCCGCCTGAGGGACCAAAGGTCATGGCCATTCAATGTTGGTTTTCGATCTTGCCGCTTACATGCAGTGATTTCTCCAGATTCTCTGAACCTTTTGATGATATTATGGACCGTAGATGATGAAATCCCTAAATTCCTTGCAATTGTACGTTGAGGAACATTGTACATAAACTGTTCGTCTATTTTCTCACGCACTTGTTCACAAAGAGGTGAACCTCGCCCCATCTTTGCTTGTGAATGATTGAGCAATTCAGGGACGCTCCTTTTATACCCAATCATGGCACTCACCTGTTCCCGATTAACCTGTTCACCTGTGGGGTGTTCCCAACAGGTGTTTGACTAGCTTTTTTGCCACCCGTCCCAGCTTTTTTGGAACGTGATGCAGCCATAAAATTTTAAGTGAATGATTATTTGCTAAAAACAATAAAATTTATCAGTTTGAACATTAAATATCTTGTCTTTGTAGTGTATTCAATTAAATATAGGTTGAACATGATTTGCAAATCATTGTATTCTGTTTTTATTTATGTTTAACACAACGTCCCAACTTCATTGGAATTGGGGTTGTACTTTGGCCCCAGTCCACATAAAGCACATAAAGTATTCACTCTGCCTGGACTAATTAAACTGGCAAAAATGATCAGTTGTTACTTTACTAGAATTGTCAGGCAAAAAGAGTCTTGCCGAGGTCAGGAAATTACAGGTTTTCAGTGACACCAATGGCGGCAATGTGCAGTTTAATTAAAGTTATCTGCAAAAATCACAGTCTTTTGGAGTATTATGCCCAGCCATTTATTTTTGGTCACCTAAAGTGTGTAATCACCCTTCTTGACTGCATCGTTTTTACCAATGCCGTACATGGACCTAATTGGCTGCTGGACATTTGTACATGTCGTAAAAGGCTCATGAGGTTGGTTAACAAGGGTGGATTTTCTGGCCTTTTCCTTAACTGGCTTCTTTAAGCCGATGCAATATTCAGTCCATACAGTGGCGCCTTGAGATATGAATTTAATTGGTTCCATGAACATGTTCGTAACTCATCACACTCGTATCTCAAATCATTCCACCCCATTAAAGTGAATGGAAACGCCATTAAGCTGTTCCCCCCAACAAAAAATTATGTAATGTGTATTTTAATGAGGAAATATAGTGCTGTATGATATTGCACTTTATTAAAACCAAAGTAATGGCATAATTGAAAAGAATGTAGAGAATTCAACCGTTTTTGTCACACTTTATGATTCAATTCAATTGGCATTATGCTGCTCCTTCTGGTGTATGCACCTTGGCCACCCTGTGGCAGTATAATACAGACATACAGATATACACGGAGACAGAGGAGACCTCACAACTTCTCAGTATTAATATTAGTCATTTTTCACAAAGGATAACAAATATTTGCCCTTGAGTATTATTATATTATACAGTACGTCTCCATGTGTTGCTCCGCCGTTTGTGTTCAAATATCATTTGCTTAAAGCATTATAACACTGCCACATAGATGCTAATCGTTAGCTAGTGCATGGTGTTTCCCATTATGTGTTAGCATTAGGATTAATCATGCTCACTTAAAGGCTTGTTTTAAATACACAATATTTAATTATCTTTGTTTTATATTTAGTTTGCAGTAAATTCAAGTGAGACGTGGAGTGGGAGTAAACAGCTTGAAGCCTCTTTTTGGAAGATTTGTTCATTACGTCAAACTGCAGCTTGTTGTGAAATGAATTGAGTTGAGTGCACTGCCACCACACAAAACTTGTATCGCATAATATTTGCTCGCAAGCCAAAGAAAAAAAAAAAAATCAGCCGAACAACGGCTCGTATCTCGAGAAACATGTAAGTTGGGTCACTCGTATCTCAAGGCACCACTGTATTGTGATGAAGGGTTCATATTTGGAATGACTTTATTGTCCTTTTTACGAACAAAGGTGGTTTTGGGGACCTAAGCCTGCCTGACAACACAACCCCCCTGTAACTAACTCCCTCTGAGAAGTTGGAAAAATGTTTGCTATGCTTCCAACACAAATTTTACTGATTGGCATGAAATTTGGTGCAGTTGAACAGGAAGTTGACCTTTTTGATTGAAGCAGCCATTTTGGGTGAATTCTGGGGCTTGTACTTTGGCAAACTCCAAGTGGGGAATTTATCCAAAGCATCGCCGATTGAAAGCAGGTATACTAGATCAGAGGTTCGCAAACCTTTTGGGGCCAAGGACTCCTTACAGGTGAGACATTTTTCCAAAAACCTACTCATAAGCCTAATGCTAATTAAACATAAGTACAGATGAAAACTAGCCTTCTGGCTAATTCTGGCTTTTTTAACCATGTGTACTTCATGTGTTTTATGAAATTGCATTGTCCCCTTTCAAATAAACTGGAATTTTTATTTTTTTTAAATGGTCACCACTAAATTCCATGGGAATTATTTTTTTTGAATGTTTCAACTTAATTATTAATTCCCTGTTCAATAGAATGGAACTTGAACCAAAATCCATTAATTCATTCATTCAATATTTATCCTGTCACTTCCAGCTGATGTGCATTGCTTACACACTAACAACAGGGCTGCCAACTTAGCCATTAGCGATTTACCAACTTTTCTGACCACTCTAGCGACTATTAATTTAAAAAAACGTGTCTCGCCAGTTTACCGCTAACAAACAGGCTCATGGACCCAGGGGTCTCTTAACTTTGATGGCTATGCGCTAGACTGAGGTGAAATAAATTGTGATCATAACATCCATGCATCCATGGTCAGAAAAAAATCCAATCTGAGGGGGAAAAAAACAGTCCTCTTCTTCTTTCTTACTCTTTTCCCCAATGACTCGTTTATGAAGATATTGATTAACAAAGTTACTATATATAACCCATTTTGCTAGCTACTCAAGAACAATAATATATACTCACTATACTACACATTATACAGTATGTAGGTCAGTTTTTGTGGGAGTTAAATAGTTTTTTCTCTGCCAGAGTCTTGGACAAGACACTTCTTTTCAACCTGACCCTGAAACTGTCATTGAAAATGAGTCTGCATTTTTTTGTTTGTTTCTGTTTTTATTTGCAGGTCTCCTTGAGAGCAGCCTGCGTCTGAAGCCTCATGAGGCTCAGAACTATAGGAAGAAGGCTCTCTGGGTCTCATGGATCTCCATCGTGGTCACCCTCATACTGGCCGTGACAGCTTTCAGTAAGTCTTGAACATTCTAAGTCATGCACATGAAATGTTGCTTAGATGCTTAAGTGGCGGAATATGAGCGAGAGTATTGTCAGGCTGTGGCAATTATGCTGAGTGCGGCAGGTTTACAGTAGTTCTCACTTCCACGTACGAAAGGCTGTTGTAATGTAAACATCTGCTGAAATAATAACGGACATGCTGGAAGTAGTTTGCTAGAGATACATTTGTGGTAGACTGCAGATGAAAAGCCACTGAAATAATTGATGACAGGCTTAAGAGCGCATTGAGGACACATTTTCAATGGATTCTTTTAGCGTGATCCATGAGCCACACATTACATAAGTAGTGCTTTTTAGAATAACACTTTGTTTTTATTCAACTATAAGGATGAAGGGGATGATGGGACAGAAATGTGGTTTCTGCGTTTAAAAGAAATTAAATATTTTTTTAAACTTATGACAACAGATGAAGCATTTTGTTTTATGTCTAGAAATGTTGAAATAATGTAGAATGTATAAATCATGGCACATGAAATCTCAAGAGAAGTTTAAGAAAACCTAACTGTTGTCATTGTTTTCCTTTATTAATGGCACATTGCTTGTCAAATTATGTCAGATTATAAATACAAAAATTTACAAACGTAAAGTTCAGTTCATAGGGTACATTTGCACATGAGAACCAATATTTATTTTCTAGTCTTTTTATTCTACAACTGCATCTTAAAACCTTTTTTGGGGAACTAAGCTACACGGTCATGTGATCCTTGCGACAGTGTCAAAGGTTTATGTTTTGTTGTTGTCATCATCTTATGACATAGAGGGTGACCCTCACATAATATATGACGTTGTGGGCACGATACAGGATATTGCTTTGTCATCTTGACTAAGCGTCAGGCACGTGTTAAAGTGCAGTGAGATGCTCATTACTGAACACATTTTGAGTGCCCAGAATCGTATCATCTCCTGAGTCACAACTAATTTAGAACACGAGCCCATTAATTGTATACCCAAACATGATGTTCACACGACAGATAAGATACAAATGTTATCAGGTAGGATAGTAGTTTCAAATTTGAATGATCATTGCTGCTGTTTTTAGCATCTCTGAGAGCATCTCAACTCTTAAGATGAGTACACACATATAGATAACTGGGCCTAACTTGAGCATTTTCCCCTCTTTCAAAAGAAAAAGGCCCAATTATTCGGAGCAACTATCATGTGGTGTGGGGTGTATCGAGTGATTCAGTTAAGGTATTAAAAATCATTATGTGTGAGGTCTTGCATGAACGATTGTTGATGTTGTTGCCATTTTCAATTTCTCAGAGAGATATTGCTGCATGGTGCAGGCAGGCGGCAGTAAACAATATCCGAACGAAGCAGCCGTGGAAAGGATAAAGACAGAAGCCAGGCTTCAGGCGGGCTAAGAATGTAAATAAAAACAGGGAAGAATTAGTTGTCAGAAATCAACGGTCGGCAACATTAAATACTCAAAGAGCCATTTGGACCCTCTCCCACAGAAAAAAACAAAACAAAAACAAAATTCTTTTGACATCTAAAGTGAGGATAACACTGCATATATCTTTTTTTTTGTTACTTGTATGTATAAAAACAATATTGTTTTGTATTTACAAAATCAGTTAATTGCTGCAGAGAACTCAACATATTATTTCAGCACAAAATTCACATTTTATTTGAAAGAAAGGTTCTTTTTTCAAGGTCAATTTGAGTCCTCCTCGTATTTATAAGATTAAAGCTGATTTATTCACCTACAGCAAACCAAAAAATCTAACTAAAACTGCCCTCTGCTAGTTCATGTAACACGTAATATTAAATTTTTTTTCTTTGATTTATCCATGGGTCGAATAGCTCAATAAATCTTGTGATGCATATTTTGACCACCAACAACAACAACAACAAAATGCAAATGTTTTTTTGGGGTCAGAAACATGTTTTTGTTGAAAGTAACCCATGTTCTACTGCTGATGACTAAAGAATGGAAAAAAGCTAGAAACGTTTTGGTTAAGAAAGAGTAGGTTAATATTGTCACAGAACACAATATTCTGTGGGTCTTGAAGATCGGTCAAAATGCTCTAAAACCACTGGCATTATGGGGAACTGTGCTTTGAAAATGGCTGACAGTGAATGAGTCAAACACACACACACACACACGCACACACACACACACACGCACACACACACTGAAAGGGGAAAGGGGTGGAGCTCAGGATGACAAGACAGCGGATCTGACATATCCAAAATTCTGCAGATGAGTGTTGTGAGTTATCGGTTCATAACTTCCAATTCAGAAAAAGGAATTGTAAGGATTCCATCCATCCATTATCTGAGCCACTTATCCCCAAAAGGGTCGCGGGAGTGCTGCAGCCGATCCCAGCTATCATCGGGCAGGAGGCGGGGTACACCCTAAACTGGTTGCCAGCCAATCGCAGGGCACATATAAACAAACAACCATTCGCACTCACATTCACACCTACGAGCAATTTAGAGTTGTCAATTAACCTACCACGCTTGTTTTTGGGATGTGGGAGGAAACCGGAGTGCCCGGAGAAAACCGGGCACGGGGAGAACATGCAAACTCCACACAGGCAGGGCCAGGATTTGAACCCCGGTCCTCAGAACTGTGAGGCAGACGCTCTAACCAGTCTCCACTGTGCCGCCATTGTAAGGACTCATAAAACAAAAAATCCCATAGAAGAGGAATGAAGAATGATGAAGTACGTACATCTGAACACAAAACTTTGAGATTCAAGGTCTCAATGGAAAGGACAAGTGAGCTGCGGGCAGCTGCTCTCAGTTGGACTGTCAACAGTCAGAGGACAGGTCACAGGTTCACGGTGAAGAAATCAATCCGTGACTGCAGCATCACTGTGTTGCGTTGGACAGCAGTGAGATTGCGAGACACAGACGAAGATGGAGATAACATGAAGCTCTGTAAAGTATGACGATACCAAAACGGATGAAGCGGGATGAATGTTGGCAGGCGGCACCTGGGATTCGGTAGTTGTGATGGCTCCACTTTAAACAGCACCACTCCTGCCCTAGATTCTGCTCGCTCCTTCAGCCATCGTGTATCTTTGATGTCTCATCGCTTCTGTGCCTTCTTTCCCAACCTGACCTACCTAGTTCATTTTCTTTCTCAGTGTGAGCTTCGAGAGTATTACTATCCATCCATCCATCCATCCATTTTCTGAGCCGCTTCTCCTCATTAGGGTCGCGGGCGTGCTGGAGCCTATCCCAGCTATCATCAGGTAGGAGGCGGGGTACACCACGAACTGGTTGCCAGCCAATCGCAGGGCACACATAAACAAACAACCATTCGCACTCACTTTCACACTTACGGGCAATTTAGAGTTGTCAATTAACCTAGCATGCATGTTTTTGGGATGTGGGAGGAAACCGGAGTGCCCGGAGAAAACCCACGCAGGCACGGGGAGAACATGCAAACTCCACACAGGTGGGGCTGGGGATTGAACCCTGGTCCTCAGAACTGTGAGGCGGACGCTCTAACCAGTCGTCCACCGTGCCGCAGAGTATTACTATATGTATGATAAATCGCTGACTGTTTTCCTCTGGTGAATATTTTCGAGACAAAACGGGCACTCGGGAGCACCTTTACGACCTCATAACTTTTTGAGCATGGAGATGGATAAGTAAATTGTAAATGTCAACAGCGCCCTATTTGAGTAAAGCATTCATAACAGTTTCCATTTTCCTCCGCACGGTGTCCGGGCTCTCCCTTAGAGATAGGGTGAGAAGCTCGGTCATCCGGGAGGATCTCCGGGAGGTGGCTCGGGCATCTGATTCGGATGCCTGCTGGACGCCTCCCTGGTGAGGTGTTCCAGGCACGTCCCACCGGGAGGAGACGTCTTTCGGCTGGCCTGGGAATGCCTAGGGTTCCTCCCGGAAGAGCTGAATGAAGTGGCTGGGGAGAGGGAAGTCTGGGTATCCCTGCTAAAGCTACTGCCCCCGCGACCCGACCTCGGATAAGTGGTAGAAATTGAATTGATGGATGACATTCATAACAATAATCAGGACAAATTTGAGCATTTGCCCAACATCAAAGGCCCTCTCTGAAACATTACCATAATCGATTATCCTGTGGTATGGGGTGTGATTAAACAATGATTTTTCCTGATTGGAAAACAGTAATTATAAATGTTAAACCTGTGTGTTATTCATCTGGAGTACACCACACACTGTAGGAGCAGTAAGCATGTATGGGGTCTCTCACGTGTTAAAAATCAATATTTGCGTACCCCGCTTCAGACATATCAGCTCCTTCCTCAAATGTTACCCTTGTTCTTTTTGCTCCCTGCAGAAGCACTGTAATTATTGCGCTCCAACCCAGATACATAAAGTAAAGACAGAAATAGTTACAAATAAACCAGTGATATTTCTCTACGCTGTACATGTGGATGAACACGCGGCTGGAAGGAAAAACAGACCCTTGTTTGTCACCATAGTGTAAAAGATTACAAGTCGTGTTTCTATGAACGAGAATATTACCTTGATGCTGGGATGTCACATTACTAAAGGCTACATTGGAAAGCGCGCCCTGAAAGTATGCCAAGATTTTCAGGAATTTGCTGTTATAGAAAACTAAGCTAACCTAGTCTTTTTCTTTGGCTTTTACACACATACACACGTTGTGATTGTAAATATTGAACATGTTTAACATTTACGATTGTTGGCCCAGACTGTAGATAGGGGAGGGGGGCGGCGGGAAATCACACTTAACAGACTCCACACCTGAGGATAATCAGCCAGAATAATCTTTCAGAGACATCCGATTATCAGACCTTTGCTGACTTTAATTGGAAGTGCGGAAAACTGCTCAAATTCAGTCCAACTATCGGTATGTACGTACCCCATGTCTGAACTATTTACTCCTATTGAGCATTGAGCATTTGCACTGTGTGAAGCAAGCCGTGCTTTACATGGACATTTGCTGACTCCGGGATCTTTAATTCATCCACCGACTGAGACAAAAACAACACCGGTGTCAGCAGGCCATTCATCACATGCAGGCCAAGCCTGGAGAAATATTTGCCTGTCTTGCCACAGCGCTGCCTCCCCACAATGAACTCCTGTGGGGTCCTCAGTCACACCCACTCCCCTTACTTCTTGTTCTCTCTCTTCCAAGCCTTTCCCCCTTGTTATCTTCATTTCATTCTCTCTGGCTCTGCTTTACTCACACACCAAATACCCCCTTCTCCAACACCAACTGTCTGTCTCACAGATGAAAACACAATCATTTATTTATTTTCTTTTCCTCTCTGTGGGGTCTATTTTTAGCAGTGATGTGGAAGGAGTCTATTTATAAATAAAGTGTTATTTGGCACGTGGATGGAAAAGGGCCAACTCTGAAGCCAAAAAGCCTTGTTTGATGACCAGGAAAGTCATATACGTAGCTTTAAGAACCCAGATCACATTGATTGCCTGTCATAGAGCTTATATGTGTACATCATCGATATGATAAAGTGGGTACATGTACACCTTTTGTCCTAGGTAATTAGAATGATAAACCACCATTATTTGGTTTACCATTGTTAAATCATGTTATAGACATAGCACGGATTTACAGTGGTGCATTGAGACGCCCCACATACTTGCTTATATTGCCAGTCATGCTTTACGTAGTTATGCCTCCCTGACAGTCACAGTAACAGAATAGAATACTGAAACAGAATGAGGCCTCAGACTAGTTGTGTGCTGGTATGTAAAGCTTGAGTGGTTAGGCGTCATCTTGCTTACTATGTGAGCATTGTGTAAAAGAAGTGGAGAGAACAGGGCTTCCTTGTGACTTTCTCTTGCAAAACTGTATTGCATAGACTCTATTTACTACCAATTTCTGAATGGTATGTGGAAGCGCAACTGACCTCACAACAGTATGTAGTAGTTACTGTTGAAATAATTAAGACAGATAGGACAGACTCCACCTCAATCGTTCATTGTTGCATCTCCACTTTTACTAGAAACATTGTCTCCACAAGGGTGAAGGAAAAAAGAAGAAAACCATCTTGAATTGCAAGCATGACCTCAACACAGTATTCCCTTTAAATAATAATTTAGAAAAGCACACAGGGAACAAGAAGTGTAGCCAGGGAGCGGGAGCAAAAGGTAATGACAGAAAAGACCTGACACCGCACACATGTGGCCTACAAAGATCCAAAAAGTGAGCAAAACCAGGGAATATATGGACTGAAACTAATTAGAGACGCAAGGGCAGGAAAGGAGCCCGTTTACTGACACAAAAGGGCATGATACGTAATATGCAAACAGATACTACTGCCATCAGTGCGAATGTGAATGTGAAAGGTTGTTTCGCTTCATGTGCCCTGCGATTGCCTGGCGACCAGTCCAGGGTATACCTCGCCTCTACCTCAGAGTCAGCTGGGTCAGGCTCCAGCTCACTCGTGACCTAAACGAGGATTAGCCGTATAGAAAATGGATGGCGTTTTCAGTCACCAAAATTGTCTTATAAACAGTCCCTGAATCTAATTAGAAAATAACTGAATCCCAATCCCAAAACAAATGACAGAAAGGACTCTTTAGTACTGCATACTGTAAAACCATCAATTCAAGTCAGGCTTCCCTATGGTAACTTAATCTGTCATTTCAACTGAACATTGACACGGACACATGTATTTCTGTTGGAGTCACACTCTCTCGCTCTCTCTCTTGGCTATTCACGCTTTCTGCTTCCTCGGTTTCTCACACCAGATGCTTCTGCCATACTTTCTATGAGAACTGAATAAATTATCTCCTCCCAGTATAGAATATATATTTTGAAAACCAGAGTATCACCCACTGTCCATCCTTGACACTCTGGTTGACCCCGTTGGGTCTCAAGAGGGTTTCGGTAAGCAACAAAATATAGCAGATGCAGGTGGGTCGAGTAAAAAGTGATAAAACAGCAGCTATCAGAATCAGAATCATCTTTATTTGACAAGTATGTCCAAAACACACAAGGAATTTGTCTCCGGTAGTTGAACTCAACAACGAACTCAAGTCAAAAAATTCCCAGCTTGTTGTAATGTAATTATAAGTTAGGTGTTTAAGAAGTTGATTGCAAGAGGGAAGAAGTTGTTGGAATGTCTACTAGTTCTAGTTTGCATTGATCGGTAGCGCCTACCTGAGGGAAGGAGTTGGAAGAGCTGGTGACCGGGGTGGGGAGGGTCGGAGAGGATTTTGCACGCCCTTGTCTTAGTTCTGGCAGCATGCAAGTCCTCAAGGGTGGGTAGGGGGGTACCGACAATCCTTTCAGGAGTTTTGATTGTCCGTTGCAATCGGAGTTTGTCCTTTTTTGTAGCAGCACCAAACCAGACTGTGATGGAAGAACATAGGACTGATTCGATGACCGCTGTGTAGAACTGTCTCAGCAGCTCCGGTGGCAGGCCGTGCTTTCTCAGAAGCCGCAGGAAGTACATCCTCTGCTGGGCCTTTTTGAGGACGGAGTTGATGTTGGTCGCCCACTTCAGGTCCTGGGAGATTATAATTCCCAGGAACTTGAAGGTCTCGATGATTGACACAAGGTAGCTGGACAACGTGAGGGGCAGCTGTGGCGAAGGATGCCTCCTGAAGTCCACGATCATCTCTACAGTCTTGAGCGTGTTCAGCTCCAGGTTGTGTCGGCCGCACCACAGCTCCATTATTGGTCTTAATAATATTTTATGCAATGGTTCTCTCTTGATCTTTATATTAAATTGATTTAGGAGACATACTATGCATTTTTTCAAAATGTAAAGCAGTTTCTCAGTGTCTTCATAACATTTCTGTGTACAATGCATGGCAATGCTTGACCATGTTTTGGTTTAACACTTATTATCTATAGGGCTCTATTTTGGCAGAGGTTTATAAGAATTACGCCTCCGAGTTGTGATGTTGTTATTGAGCTAGAATCTTGGTCTTTCAGGTCTTGTATACCAGGATAGGATTTTCTCATCATGGTCATAATGCAACCAGAATAGAATGAAAACAAATCTGGCCCATTCATGAAATTATTAATAGCTCATCTTTCAGCCTTGGCGCTCTCACAGACTTGGCCTAGGAGGATTAATTTCTTGTTTAATTTACACCATGTTTCAAATTATCATGCATGTAGGATTTAAGTAAAAAAAAAAAGGTTTGTCTGGGAGGGATGTTTCATGTTGGTTTTAGAAATCTCTGGCAGGATTGTTAATTTTTTTCCAAGCTGAGGCCAATTAAAGGGAATTTACTTGTGGTTTTGCCACATTATTAAGCAACTTACACTTTTTATGCATAATGAAAATCATGTAATAGTCTATTGACTTAGAAGGCACCATCCCCTGACCTCAGCCCTACTGAGAACCTGTGCATAGCCCAAAATGCAACTCCAGGTTTCAAATATAGCTGGATAAATAAATAAATAAATAAAATGGGAATCAAAGAGGGCTCCTATGTTAACATGTTTTTTTTTTAAATCAAAATAGCATTTCCTTTTAGTTTTGTTTGATAAAAATCAAGATAATTATAGGAGCTAATATAATTTGTATTCACTGTAAATTGCATTGACATGAAAATCAACAAAAACAGCATTCATTCATTCATCTACCGTTCCGCTTAACCCCACTAGGATCGCGGGCGTGCTGGAGCCTATCCCAGCTATCTTCGGGCGAGAGGCGGGGTACACCCTGAACTGGTCGCCAGCCAATTGCAGGGCACATAGAAACAAACAACCATTCACACTCACATTCACACCTACGGGCAATTTAGAGTATTCAATTAACCTACCCTGCATGTCTTTGGGATGCGGGAGAAAAGCAGAGCGCCCGGAGAAAACCCACGCAGGCACGGGGAGAACATGCATCCAGAACTGTGAGGCAGCTGTGCTAACCAGTCGCCCACCGTGCCGCCCAAAACACAGCATAAGCCTAATTTGGAATACTGTTTCATTACCTTTAAAAATGTACTGTTCTGCATTTATGAGGATGAAAATCAAATTACCATTTTCCCCAAGACTGAACACCAAGTTGGGTTTCATTAACTTGAATATCCCACTAATCTTAATTATTCTTCTTAAATATGAAAACATTAAAGACCTTTACCAGCATCAAAATCTCAACTACCTTCAATTGTTATGAACACCTTGCAATGTTCTGTCTCTTCTCTTAGTTAGTTTGCCAGCGGTAAGCATTTCTACCAGAGTGCCGGCCGCATTTTATCAGCTTGTTTTGCTTGGCTGTCAAAAGCTGACCATCTGCGGCGTAATTATAGGACGGCCTCTCTCGGCAGCCTTGCACTGTCGTTTAGCAGTAAATACCACTTGATTATTTTTATGCTTCGCCGCCAAAGATGGGAAGCTGTGCAATGAGATCACATACAAATGTCGGCGGAGAAAGTTTTCTCATGCTCCAGTGGTACTATTGAACATTTCATAGCCAGGATACTCTTGTCACTCGATCGCAATCATTTGTCCGCATGTTGTGGCAAACATCCATGCATCCATTTTCTGTACCGCTTAACCTCACTAACACCAAATCCTACATTGGTGGTCTTAAAACCATAAATCATCAGTTTTTATATCATGACGTGGTATCAGTTTTGTATCAATGCAATGCAATCTATACTGTGGCTTATTATATATTAATAGACATGCTAGTAATTCTGCAGTGGCATACATAACATCCATCCCTCTATTTTCTCTAACACTTATCCAGTTCAGGACTGCGGGTAGCTGGAGCTTATCAGCTGACTTTCGGCAAAAGGCAGGCTACACCCTGGAATGGTCATCAGTCAATCAAAGGTTGCCAGTCAATCACAAGACACATATAGAGACAGAAAACTATTCAAATGCACAGTCATTTACCTGTACTGAAGTCAGGTGAGTGTACCACTACATCATCAGTGACACATAAAGTGCTTCTACATCTTAAATAGAGTCCACCTGTGGTAACTTCAGTTGATTGGAGATGATTTGGAAAGGCACACACCTGTCTATATAAGGTCCAAGAGCAAGATATTTTGCAGTTTTGTTTTAATTCTTGAAACATTAGCAAACATTTCAAAATATTTGTTTCCGTGTTGTCATTATGGGGGGTTGTGTGTATAATTTGACTGGAAATTATATAGGAAGAAGCCTGTGGAATTAAATGGAACAAAATGTGGAAAAAGTGAAGCACTGTCATGCAAATACTTTTTTTTTTTTTCTTAATATTTTTTTCTATAAAATTAAGTGCTGTCATGTGGTGTAATCCAGTTTGGGACAAGACTGGAAGCACAGGGAATGAATGGTTAGCACATCTGCCTCAGTTCTGAGTTTCGGGATTCTCGGACTCCCTGGGTGGAGTTTTCTCTGCTTCCCCTACAATCCAAAAACATCCATGTTAGATTAATTGAAGACTCGAAATCGCCCATAGGTGTGAATGGTCCTTTGTCCCTACGATTGGCTGGCAACCAGTGTACCAACCCTAATGAGGGCAGGAGCTATAAAAAAAATGGATGGATGTAACATCACTACGTTTTAAGAATTATGAGTGAAGTTTATTTAAAAACATTCATTCTGAAATACATTCCTCTCCTTGTCTTTAATGCCGAGTCACTGGTAATTTACACTTTCCTTAAAATATGATGTATTATGACATCCAAAGTGTCATTCTACCTGCATGCTACTTGAGATGAAATCTCCAGTATCAGATTGAAACAACCCTGATGGCATGAAACTGATTGTTCAGCGAGACCTGGGCTGAAAAAAATTCCCATAACACACCATGGTGGCTTTCTTGTGGAGCAGCACGATTGAGGTGGCCATGAAAGTCCCAGAACAATCCACAGCTTCTTTCATTATGATCGATGGTAAACTGATGATTGCGATGGATTCATTACCAAGAGTCTGGGGTTTTCTTGTACTTCAGTACAGCAGAAGGGTACAAATTGCATGCAGGGGAAAAGGGGCTGTTGGAAAATTAGACTGGAAAAAGCTGGGGTTCTTCATCACTCATCATGAATTTTTCATTAAACCTATAGTTGGGGGCTAATGGAAAATGTAAATAGCATTCAAGAAATGGATAACACATGGTGGAACGTCTTCTTGCTCAAGTCAAGAAGTTACTATTAAAGGAGACATGTTATGCATTACTTTTTTCATATTTTCAAACAGTTGGGGGTTGGAACGGTGCAATCGAGGACGGTGGGGAAAGTGAGTAAGTGAGCTTGTGTTAAAAGCACAAAGGAAAAAGCACATACAGCGAGTTTACAACAGAATGACCTCATTGATTAATCTATGTCGACTTGACTGTCATCATCATAGCGTCGACTATAAAAAATCTGAAATTGTTCAACCCCTACTGGAAACCCTGCCCCATATAGCCATATAGCCTACTGACAGTTGACAATAAAAGCATTTTCACTCATGGAGGCAGCACTTCACCATCACCAAACTCAAATACCCCAGGCACCGAGCAATCGAGTATGTAAAAAGCTGACGCTGTTAGCTAATGCTAACCTGTGCATCCAACAAAACTTGACTGCCTGACATACTCCAATCCACAATGTTGGATCGAGCTCCTGATTTTTATGGGACTTTTGAATTCAAACATTTATCAACTGTGTTATTGAGGAATTTCTTCATTTGAGAATTCCAGAACAAGTATGGGTGTATTTATGCGTGCTGAGCAACCTTTCATTTAAATCTCTCCTTTCTAAGTTGCTCCAAAAACCTTTCTTCAGAAGCCAAAGCTAATAAAAATGTTGCATGCCACCAGGCTCCATGAATAATAGTAAAGAACTGTTTGACAAAATATGACTGTACTACCAAAAACCATGGTACCACATAGAAAGATATTTTGCTGATGATGAATTTTCATTTAGTGCGAGTGTGCAAGGTCAGAAATGTGATATTATCTGTCCTGCTGCAGGAAACCTGTCGAGTTATTTGAAGTTTTGCCTCAGTCTTTGCCTTAACTAAAAAACTGCCAACAACAGCACGGAATGTTGGCGATAAACTCAAACAGCACTTTCTTTTCTTCTTTATAGTTTATTAGAATTGATGTTTAAGACAGGTGTCTTAAATCAGGTTGAAAACCTTTAAGAAAAATAATATTGCCATTGATACATGAATCATGAAACAAATGCAGGTAATTGTTACAATAACTTTGTAAACATAGTCAATAACAAAGAAATAGCACAGGCATTCATCATACCAAACAAAATAACTACATGGCTGAAGCACATAGCTAAGGTTGCTAATTTGGCTTCAGGTCATCACATTTACAGGCCTCATGTTACTAAGCATTGACAAGTTAGCATTTGTTAAGCTAACTTACAAGCTAACTGCTAGGGTAATAGCAACTAACACTTGAAAATATGAAACATTTCACATGTTAGCATATTAGCATTAGCATAGACACAATTAAACTGAATCCCACCAATGGTATCACTGCAGATTGCCCAATGAGGCTTTCCTTTCTCCACTTGGGTGGCAGTAACACTTCTTGTCAATCCAAAATAAGAGCTCATACCTGCTGAGCAGGCGGCACGATGGGCGACTGGTTAGAGCGTCAGCCTCACAGTTCTGAGGACCGGGGTTCAATCCCCGGCCCCGCCTGTGTGGAGTTTGCATGTTCTCCCCGTGCCTGCGTGGGTTTTCTCCGGGCACTCCGGTTTCCTCCCACATCCCAAAAACATGCATGAATTGGAGACTCTAAATTGCCCGTAGGTGTTGATGTGCGTGCAAATGGTTGTTTGTTTGTATGTGCCCTGCGATTGGCTGTCAACCAGTTCAGGGTGTACCCCGCCTCCTGCCCGATGATAGCTGGGATAGGCTCCAGCACGCCCGCGACCCTTGTGAGGAGAAGCGGCTCAGAAAATGGATGGATGGATCGACCTGCTGAGCAGGTCACAGCTGGTGGCATACTGGTTGTTACCCACATTGCATCGATATACTACACATTTTCACGATTCTTGTACCGCTCAAAAGCAATCGCAAAACCTTTAAAATTGAACCAAGCTCATTGTCGTATTTTGTCTATAATACAATAAATATGTTTCAAGGTAAGTACTGAAAACGTGCAAAGAATGAGAACAATTTACTGCAGTAATGAATTTTTGAGATATAGTTTAAAATTATTTTTCATCCTCTCAGTTGGCCGAATATTTTGGGCGGGGCTAAAAATTAGTCCTGTGATGACAGCGGGTTGGGGTGCATACTATCTACCATGAGGCCTTTCCCCATTATACTGTATAAACAGCAAGCGCCTTTATTCCATGCAGTAGCCATTCAGCAGAATTGCTACTTCCTCATTTATTAAAACCTTACCCATTACTACCAGTATAGCATGCAATTGGCCATCAAACTATGCCTACAACTCGAAAAAATGCATCTTCCCTGAAGTGTAATGTGTTTTGTGTTATTTGGGCTACAGTGTCGCGTTGCGTTGCGAGGCAGCGGCGAACCGGACTGGATTTGCCACCCACGGTTAAAGTAGCCACCGGAGGTCCAGCACAACAGGGTTAGAACCGTCACCCTCACAGTTGCCAGCCATACGTCGTGGGGCGAAGAGGAGGAGGAGGATGGGGAAAAAGATCATCCAAGGGGACCGATGCGCTACTGTGGCCACTTATGGCGCACACTTCGGCAGCCACAGAAGTATGCTCAATGGATGGAGAATCGTCTTGGCGGCGCGACTTATGGTCTTTATGGCGGCTCAGAGGCTGGTTCTCTGCAGCCAGTGAGAGTGGGTGAAATGTCCATCGCTGGGAATTCTTCTCTCCCCGTTTATGAGCCCTGAAATAAGTAAGTAAGTAGTAATAAGATTGACAGCTGAAAGTTCCTGGGAAGCTGGGTTTTCAGGAATTCATCAACATGGTCACAGCGTCTGCAAGCTAAAAGTATGTCTCAATTCTTGACCAAATTGTTGCCTGATTTCACATATTCTGCGATATTTTAATTAATTTATTTATTGTCCAGTTTGTAAACAAGACTCTTATTAAGTGATGTGTCAAATTTACAAGACCTTTTTGTTTGCTGCCATTTGAAAACATTTAAGAATGTGATAACTGTGTATTATGTAATTTGACAAAGTAAAATCATCATTAATTGCCTATTTAGTTCCAGTCCATTTTATAAATCCCCTAAAATGCTGCGGATCATTCCATTTTAATAATAATGATCCACAAAGTGCAGAAAATATTTTTTTTGCAGCCATGAAAACAGTCAGTATTTCTATCCATCTACACACTGATTAGAGCAGTGGACTAAAACGTCCTTGAAAAACTATCAAAAAGCTGTACTATAGAGAAAGCTGTAAGGTTGTATGGATTTATTGGCTCATATCCTAGTGAGGATAAGTGATATGGAAGATGAATGTATTGATTCAACCAAAATTCAAGCACAAGTTCAGTTTTTCATCAGTATTCTTATAGCTCCCTTTACACACTCAAACACAAGAACGCAAATACAAAGGGACAGCGCCCCATTGAAATAGATGGATATAGTTGCAGGTCATGACTCTTGGCACATTCATTTTAGCAAGATGAAATAGCATTGGGGTGGGAGCCTTACCAAGAATGCAGTAGCTGCTCCTCATGATTGTGGGTTATCTCAGGTTGAAGAGATCATGCGGAACATTTTCAGTAACTGGTGCATTTATTTCTCTAAGCATGTGTTTAAGTTAATCAGGATGATCATTCCAAGCAGATCGGACAAGGAGAAAGAGACTCTAAATTAAAATATGTGGATGAGTCAAAATCAGATGAGATGTTCGCTGTAGTACCTAGACTGACCTGTGAGAGGCAGCATGGTACGACAAGGCATCCAGACTGCCACAAAATAAATAGAAGAAAGATTTGACAACCACAGAGTCTGGGGCTGAATTAATTATTAAACACACATATAAAGATTTGCAATCATAAAGAATTGAACAGGTTGATCATTTATGATTTTCAGCCCCAACTGTTTTCAGAGTAAGTCGGGGAAGAGAAGTCACTCTGGACAAACCCCACACCACAGGATTATGGCTCAGGAGAATCTTGAGAGACATAAGATTTAGAGCCTTTATTGACTTTGATCGCAATGGGGTGACCCGATTGTCGCAGCTACTTCTGATTATGGGCCAGTCAGATCAACATTAAATCTATAACTTTAAAATTAACATTATGTGGTTGTGTTGGCATGATTTTTAATTGCAGTCTTGCACTATGCATGATTTATTGTGTTTTTTTATTCCAGTCACTGGAGGTGTTGTTTTTCCAAGTGAAACATTACAAGCTGCTGCTGCCAGATGGGATATAGTTCTGTTGTCTTCATTGATTGGCCTATTTTCTCCGTGGCTCCTACTGTTAGCGATTGTGTTGCGACACACCTGCACCTTGTAGCCTGTCAGCTTCGTAATGACTCATTTAATACTGAACGGTGGACTGGCAAACAACTACATGTGTATTGTACAGTACACATAGCATGTAAAGTATACCTTCATTTACCACTCCAATAGTTAAACTCTGACTTCCTCCCACATTCCAAAAATATCCATGTGAGGTTCCTTAAAGACTCTAAATTGTCTATAGATGTGCATATGAGTGTGAATGGTTGTTTCTATAGTATGTGCGTTATGATTGACTGGCGACCAGTCCAGGGTGGAACCCGTCTCCCACCAAAAGTCACTGGGACTGTCTCCAGCTCAGCCGCAGCTTACCCGGGATGAGGACAAGCCTAAACACTCCCAGAAGCACTTACCTGCAATTACAACCTAAATTTGAATATTCATTCCATTAATTTGTATTAATTTATTTGCAGCAGTCTATTCTCTTCATCAGGTGCTCAAAGTTAAAAAAGAACAACATGGAACAAGAGTTTGAAAGGCATTAGCATAGCATTTCAGGCTATTCATGAAAACATTTATCTCAGTTTTGTTCTGGTTTAATTGAAGAAAACTTTGGCTCATCCAGTTATTTATCTGTTGTTGACAGTGACACAACACCTCAATTCAACAGTGGAGACACTGCTAGATATAACTGTGTGTCATGTGCATAGCTCTGATAGTCAAAATTAAAGTTCTGAAGAATTTGACCCAAGGGTAGCATACAGACTGAACAGCAGGGGGTCCAAGATTGACCTTTGAGGGACCCCATAGGTCATTGCCATTCGATGAGATTGAACACTTCCATTTGTTACAAAATATCTCCCTTCCTCCAGGTAGGACCTGAATCATTTAAGGACTCTTCCATTGTGGATGAGTCAAAATCAGCTTCAGCTTTTGGAAAAGTGATCAACATTATTGCCATTTTTCTGACATGTTTGTAATCCAACATTAACTCAGTCATTCCCAACGAGTGCCCGGTCTCCCCAGTATGAAATCCAAAACGTTATATCAAAAATCTGATCAACATATGAGGCTAGGATCAATAATTTTCCAAACAATGATCCATAAATATGTGCAAACCAGTGAGTGGCTTTGTTTATTAGATTACAATAGCTAGCAAGCATGCTAATATACTGTAGGTAACAATATCAGCCTTGCATCACGGCTCCGATTCAACTTTATGACACATAGTGTATCAAAATGGCTAACTTTTGATTTGGAAGGTCTGGACTGGTGTTGACTGGTTGCCAGTCGACTTCACAATCCACAATATCCCTCCTAACATCAACATGACCTATTAACTTGTCATACATTGTCTACATTAACATGTAAAAGAGTTACTCAATTTACATGGCTTTTTCGTCGAACATTTGATCGGTCCGATTGCTCGTGTGTGAGCCGCGGTATGGTGCATTCAATCGTAGCTCGGAAATGCATGGTATAACGTTAAAAAGGTTTTTAACAGTTTTAATGGCTGTAAAATTGTGTTTGTGTGTATGAGTGACAGGTAGCAGGGGAACTATTCAGTGGTGGCTTGTTTTCTTGCTGTGTTACGGCACCTTTAATTCCGATGAAACTAACCCTAAGCAGAGAGACTCGCCACAGCCCCTCCCCTCTCACATGCACTCTCTCTATATTCAAACGCATATAACTTTTTTAATTCCTTAATAGATTTTAACTTAATGCTATTTTTTTTCAACACGGTTACATTAGATTTTATTGATGAAAGGCCACAGACAGGCTTACACACACCTGCGCACATGTTAAACACCCTCCCTCCCCCCACACGCCCCTGTTCTTCATTCGGTAGCAATACTCTTGACTGCAGTGCTTTCTGTATGTGTACTGTATGTAGATGTTAGATTTTTCTTGTACAATCATATTTCGGCCTGTTTGTGTTGCCAAGTCAATCTAATCTGCCCAGGGCCTTGAGAATCGGTAGTGCTGGCCAACGTAACTTAACTACTGGTATATTAGTAATGAGACTGTTTCTTTAACCAATCAGATTTAAAATTATGTAGCCGAGTTGGACTAGCAAAACATATCTAAAGCGAGCTGCACACATTAATACATTTAATAATCAGCATATCTGGTGAGTATGATGTATGTTATTAATGTTTTTTGATCACACTATTAAATACATTTAGACTCTGAACTGTGTACATGCAACAGTTGCATACTGTTATGTTGCATTTTTTCAAAAACCTTTTTAACAGTATGGATGGTTTCTATAACTGTGGTGTGTTAGTGATGGTATTAAGATTTGGATTAATTCCATGAGTCCCCACCTAAGGCCCATGTAATGAATGAACCACCCATCATCGCTGCTGCTGCTACTGTACGTCAGTGTAACAACACATCAAAGCAAACCGTGTGGATTTGCTAAATATTGTAATGTTGGTGCCCGGTGTCACGTATCTTTTTAACAAGCTATGGTGTGTTGCATCTGGGTGTCATTAAACAGCACCCAACTGGTGAGAGCTGAAGTGATTTATGCGTGTGTGTGTTCGTGTGCGTGTGTGTGCGTGTGTATGTGTGTGTGTATGTGTGTGGTTCTTATAAAGAGAAGAGTGTGTGTGGTGTCTGACTATTCCTCATGTGACCACAGTCGTCTGTGTCAGATTGTTTGACAATGTGGTCAGAGTTATTGTAACCACAAGAGCTGATGAGTTAAAGTAACAATAAACAGTGTTATTGCTTTGACCCAATGAATAACCTACATTTCTTCAGATAATGATGTCTTTATTATTTGAATGGATGGATGATGGATGGAAGATGATCAGATAGATAGATAGAGGGTAGATGGTAAAAGTGATGTGCTACTGGAGACAAATAACACAGGCTTGTAATAGATGGTTGCAAAGTGCAATAAGATCAAGGGATCTATATGCGGTTAAGGTTGAAATGTATGATACTCACTAGAGAGACCGTGTTGTTTTTTTCCTCTCTAAGAAGAAAGAACGAGGAAAGATTGTCATGCTAGAGGGAGCGAGCGAGTGAGAAAGCAAAGGAGAGATGGGAGGTTAAAGAGAAGGCGGGAGCCCTAAAGTACGGACGCAGCGGTGCAGCACAGTGCAGAGCCAAGCAGTAGGTCTTGAATTATTGAACGTGATCTTTTGCAGTCGGGCAAAGGGCTGCAGTCTTGTTGCGTGTCTGTTAAGAGGCAGGAAGTATGGATCATTGGGCAAGTGATGCTGCAGTATTTTTAGACTGACTAAGTAGTCCCACTGGCGTGTCTGCTAGCATCAACCTAAATCTTAGTGTAATGATTTTACCCCTAATTTTTATGCAAAACAGTTCCTGAGGAAATGTTAATGTGCTGCCAATTACTTTAGAATATTAATTTAGCAAACAAAAGCGCACTCCTCCTTGCCACAAATATAAATTAGCTAGTTCCAGTCCACAGAGTTCAACTCATGGCTATGCAGCGGTCTATGGCGTGTACTGTGAATGCCAAGGCCAGAAGGTAAGCAGAGCTGCATTGAGTTTTGTCGGATTTAGAGGTGTAAAAATTAATCAATGAATTGACAACTAATCTCTTAACAAATGAATGGAAAATTATGTTGATCATTGATTAATCGTTTCGAGACCTTGTTTAACTTAAAATTGTCTAGATTCTTGGAATTTCAGCAGATAGATTATTTTTTCATGTGAAAAATTGCACTCAACAGTATTGTAATGTTAAAAACATCCATCCATCCATCCATCCATTTTCTGAGCCGCTTCTCCTCACTAGGGTCGCGGGCGTGCTGGACCCTATCCCAGCTGTCATCGGGCAGGAGGCGGGGTACATCTTGAACTGGTTGCCAGCCAATCGCAGGGCACATAGAAACAAACAACCCTTCGCACTCACAGTCATGCCTATGGGCAATTGAGAGTCTCCAATTAATGCATGTTTTTGGGATGTGGGAGGAAACCGGAGTGCCCGGAGAAAACCCACGCAGGCACGGGGAGAACATGCAAACTCCACACAGGCGGGGCCGGGGATTGAACCCGGGTCCTCAGAACTGTGAGGCTGATGTTATAACCAGTCGTCCACCGTGCCGCCATGTTAAAAACATAGCACCTTTAATTGCATTTGCTCTCTACATAATCGACTAATGTATTGTCCTTCCTTGTTCTTCTATGGGGTCTATTGGTGGTTAGCAAACCAGTTTAATGTCGCATTACCACCACCAACTGGTATTGTCCTGGCACTGCAAGGAATCCAATGTGAATTGATGGTGGCCTGATGTTGTGAAGTTTGTTGGCGCTATCTAATGGTGGTCCTCTGAAACGCAGTCATCAAACTTTTGGCCCAAAACTCAAGGCAGAAAAATCGGCCAAGCAAAGACAAAAATTCGGAAGTCGAGGCACTTATATCTCAAGGCCCCATTGTATTAGTGTTTGCCAATCTGTTCACAGCATGCGCCACATGTACTGATAAGCACTACTAATTGACAAGTGTATGAAGTGTAGTGTTCGAAGTGCTGCCTCCACGAGTGAAAATGCTTTTATTGTCTTTACGAGCACTTGCATTTTTTTTTACACACTCTGGGCTCCGCTTGTGCAAGTTGAGGCCACTCGCATCGTTGCAACCCCCCCTGGGGTCGTTATGGTAACGAAAACCGCTATTGGTTCAGCAGTCAAGCGAAGTGAGGTGAGCCGTTGCACCTGAATATAAGCGTTTTTTGTTTTGTTTTTTGTTTTGCTTTTAATTATGTAAAGTACATTGAGTTAACTTGTGTATGAAATGTGCTATATAGATAAATTTGCTTTGCTTTGCTTTGCTTTATAATTCTACATCCTTGGGGTATTTTGACATAAAGAAGTCACAGTTATTATGTCATTTGTTACTAAGACACCTGAGAACTGTTTTAAATTGTGGGGGGAAAAAAAATGTAAAAATGTCACGTAAGAAAGGTTTGTGAGGGAAACAAAGTATGTCTTCTATTCTGTTCTTCATACCTGTGTAGACTCATACTATTGGATAGATGGAAGGACGGCTGCACAGCAACACGTTTATATTCATTCAATCATTCATCTTCCGTTCCGCTTATCCTCACTAGGGTCGCGGGCATGCTGGAGCCTATCCCAGCTATCTTCGGGCGAGAGGCAGGGTACACCCTGAACCGGTCGGCAGCCAATCGCAGGGCACATATAAACAAACAACCATTCGCACTCACATTCACACCAAGGGCAATTTAGAATCTTCAATTAACCTACCATGCATGTTTTTGGGATGTGGGAGGAAACCGGAGTACCCGGAGAAAACCCACGCAGGCACGGGGGGAACATGCAAACTCCACAGAGACGGGTCTGGGATTTGAACCCCGGTCCTCAGAACTGTGAGGCAGATGTGCTAACCAGTCTCCCACGCCGCCCACGTTTATATTAATAAGTATAATTTTTTTTACACTTCTGTCTTCCTCTTCTCCTCAGTTATCACATTCCCCATCCCCCACCCTCCCAATGAGTCTCCTCATCGTATTTCTCTCACTTTCCCTTTTCCCACTGTCCACAGCTTAGTTTTCCTCTCTCACACCCTTCTCCACTTCAGCCATTCTTGTTAGCACTCGTGCTTCACGCCCGACCTGAAGCTCTCACAGAAGGCAGAGAAGAATCGATCTGCTAGCAGACGACAAAGGAGATCAAGATTTATTTTATGGCCATAGGAAGGAGTGTTCCATCTCCATGTAATAATAATAATAATAATAATAATAATAATAATAATAATAATAATAATAATAATAATAATTATTATTATTATTATTATTATTATTATTATTATTATTATTATTATTATTATTATTATCCTTTTTCAAATTATCTATCCCATTTGAAATTAATGGAAATGCCATGCTTCCCCCCAAACAAACAATGTTTTTTAATACGAAAAGTACTATAATATTGTACTGTACTTTACAAAAACATTCAGTAATGACATAATGAGAATGTAAAGAATTCAACAGTTCATGCTACATTTTTGTTGCTTCAATCCAATAGACATTGCGTTGCTCTTTCTGGTGTGTGCGTCTTGGCCACCTGCAGGCAGTGCAAACATGTACACGTGGAGGCATTCAAAACTCCTCAGCAGGCCACAGTAAAATTAGTCGTAGAGAGTATAAAGAACATATGCCTGTGAATATTGTTATATTGTCTGTGTACATGTGTTGCATCTCTGTTTGTGATAAAAAAAATTGTTTCTTCAAGGATTATAACACAGCACATGGTATTTGTTAGCCAGTCTATGGCATTTTGCATTGTTAGTTAGCAGTAAGCTGAATGGTCTCATCTTTTATTTATTTATTTATTAATTTTTTAACCTGTCCTTATCACCTGCATGGCCATGCAGAATGGTGGATCTGTATGCCTCCCCCTTTTTAATTTAGTTGTTATTTTTGTTAATTATTCTGATGTTTATTGAAAATGCAGTCGGACAGAAAAGGGTTTTAGGGACAGACAGGGAGAGAACGGACAAGGGAAATAGGGGTGTAAATACAGCAGAACGATACACATAGTCAACATTACAACAGACGAATTGTATTTGTGGACGCGGGGTACACCCAGTGAGGACATGCAACTACTAACCAATAGGACAAGATGAGAGGACAGAAAAGGACAGGGCAGGACAGGATGTGGGAAATGCAGTGCTACTGATGAGTGGTGTGACGGAATGCTTTTACGTATAGTGTCTAAACACCTGTGAGTTGATATCTTAATACAACCCGTGTTATTGTTAGTTGTCCCAGTATAAGCAATTCAAGCCTATATGTGTCTGGAACTTATTAGTGAATAAACACCATATCACATACATGTTAGTCAACTAATGTACGGAGTTGCTGTGTCAGCACACTGAGGAAGGGCGGGCCCAGTCCCCTCCACCCGCATGGGGAAATCAGCGAGGGGGACGCCACCCAATCCCAAGGACCCCCAGCCCAACCGAAGTGCCCCGACGTGCCCCCAAGGGAGCGGGCAAGGGGACTGGACCACCAACCCCCACGCCCAATTCCCCCCCCAGCGCACCCTTCTGCCAACACCACCCCCGCCACGCCCGGAAGGCATGGGGGTCCCAACCAACAACAGGGCCTAACGCAGGAGCCAGCTAACACGTGAGAAGACAACAGCCCCCCAACAGTGAGCATGAGGGCACCAGCAGAGGGAAGAGGAAGGCAGGGAGGACCCAAAGGTTCTAATTTTAATTTTATTTTCTAACTTAGGTAAACAGTGGCCGACTGGTTAGCACATCTGCCTCACAGTTCTGAGGACCCAGGTTCAAATCCGGCCTCGCCTGTGTGGAGTTTGTATGTTCTCCCCGTGCCTGCGTGAGTTTTCTCCCGGTACTCCAGGTTTCCTCCCACATCCCAAAAACATGCATGGTAGGTTAATTGAAGACTCTAAATTGGCCATAGGTGTTAATGTGAGTGTGAATGATTGTTTGTTTGTATGTGCCCTGCGATTGGCTGGCGACCAGTTCAGGGTGTACCCTGCCTCTTGCCCAGAGTCAGCTGGAATAGGCTCCAGGAGGCCCGTGACCCTAGTGAGGATAAGCGGTACGGAAAATGAATGAATGAACTTAACAACAGATGTGAAGCAATATTTCTGCAGTGGCTTCATGTTTTTGCTCCTACTTTTATTTTTAATGATTAAGAATGAGAGTATTTATAACATTTTTCCTATTTCAGTCAACAACAGATGAGGCATATCCAGGCAGGCAGTATATTCCATGAGGTGTGCCAGCACGTTCAACATGGTGAAAACCAGAAATTAGACAAAGCCCATAACAGTTTATGGTCAGCGAATCTTGGCTCTGAATGCTCATTGTTGGAATGTAGCGAGTCACACGTTGAAGATTCTGGTTGGATCCAATTAGGCTCAAACAAGCCCACATCAATGGAGTCAGAGACAGGTTATTTTTAGATAACATCAGACTGATGGGATTGAAATAGAATTGGTTGCAAATGTATAAAAAATTGCATAACACGTCTGGAAATCGGCGGCACGGTGCACGACTGGTTAGAGCGTCTGCCTCACAGTTCTGAGGTTCAAATCCCCGGCCCCGCCTGGGTGGAGTTTCCCCCACATGTTCACCCCGTGCCTGCGTGGGTTTTCTCCGGGCACTCCGGTTTACTCCCACATCCCAAAAACATGCATGGTAGGTTAATTGACGACTCTAAATTGCCTGTTGGTGTGAATGTGAGCACGAATGGTTGTTTGTTTATATGTGCCCTGCGATTGGCTGGCAACCAGTTCAGGGTGTACCCTGCCTCCTGCCCGAAGATAGCTGGGATAGGCTCCAGCACGCCCTAGTGAGGAGAAGCAGTGAAGAAAATGGATGGATGGATGGTCTGGAAATCAATTCACTAACACTAACTGCTGTCTGTCTGTCTGTTTGTCTGTCTGTGTCTGTTTCTGTTTCCACAGCTGTCTCGTTCATGAGGCACAGCGCATCGGCCTTCGGATTTGCCGTGAGTTTCCAGCTTCCGTCATTGTTCCCTACATTTGCATTGATCAATTAGTTATAACTTTGGTCTCTGTGATTTATCAATGAGTCTTTGAACTCAACTTTTACTGGCCCCGTTGTCTGAACAGGGGATTAGATCATGTAAAAACATCATGTAGAAACAAGATTTCACTTTACAGCGTCTTGCAAATGAAAACCAAGAACAAAACAGCTTCTCTGTGGCAATTCAACACCAACGCCAGCCTATTATTACATTATGTATTTCTTCAACAACAAAACAGAAAGTGCAATCAACTCACCTAACTCTGAAAATAAGGGGAGGATCACCAAAATGTATTCGTATATATTTTTGTTCAACAGTTGCTTAAAAATGTTAAATAGACACGGGTGAACCAGATTAAAGAAACCAGATTATTCCAGAGGATGTTTGAAGTCTACTTAAGTGAGGGAACAGATAATTGATTATCTTTGGTCCTCAATGTCTTTTAACACATAAACTTCATTTGTTCTAGTGAAATTGAACCATGAAAGACCAAAGACCATGGTTCACGTTGTCATAAATGTGTTAAATTGTCTCTAATGGTTGTAAGGAATTTCCCTTCCATGCTCCATTCAGTCTGGGCATAGTTAACTGCTTTTTATACAGCACAGAATGTGTGTGAGAGTGTGTTGTTAAAAGCTACGGGTCTAACCATCTAATTATTGTCTCCTTCCCTTCTTTCTCTCCTTGACTCGTACCTTGTGCGTGTAGTTTGATGCCACCTTGGATGTTCTCTCATCAATCATTGTACTCTGGCGCTACAGCAATGCGGCCGCTGTGCATTCAGCACACCGAGAATACATGTGAGTGTAAAATGAAGTGTGGTCTGCGTTAACTTTTGCAATCGTACAATGTATTCTATCATCTTCAGACCTATTCAACCAGATGGTTGGGATCTATCCATGGAGTCAAACAATTTTAAACCAAGTCTTGTTTGTTCACATGGTGAACATCCTAAGGCCATTGCTGCTCTTCCACCATCATTAGCTAGTGTATAGTATGTGTCATGTCTATTTCCAGGAAAATCTTTTAAAAGACACCACAACTAATCAAAGACTGTGTTATCTAAGCTAGGAATCCAGCCGTATTCGGATCACATTTTCTCAAGTCTGGTGTCTCGTTCTTCTGTCTTGTCTCTTTTCAGAGCTTGTGTGGTCCTGGGAATTGTGTTTGTGCTCTGCTCCCTGTGCATTCTTGGAAAGGCAATTCATAATCTGGTTTCAAGGATGCCCCCAGAAGTGGTAAGACGTCACACATATTTTTGAACAAACGGAAAAAAGCTAGAAGTCAAAAAGAAAACCATTTGCGTTTTTTTAAGCGTGAGACCTAGCCTGCTGTTGGCCAATATGCACCTGTGACTAGAAAGCAAAGTTTGGAGAGTGGGGCCATCGATCATTGCCAATAGCCTCTCAAAATATACACACTTTCTCCTTTGTTGTCGCCTGTTTCCTGTCATTGTGGCTTTCCTTGACAATCGTGCCATATTTTTCTGGTTCACAAAACAATAATAACATACAGCTTATTGTATGTGGTGCCTCAAAACCGTTTACAAAGGGTCAATAGAAGCATGGCGCTGAATCGCTCGGTGTGAGGTGAAGAGTCACCCTCTGTATTTTTTGCGCTTCAGTCGTGTTCGCCCATATCGCTCGGTGTACCTAAACTGACTTTTGGCGAGAGAATTGGGGTACGCTCTGGACTGATCGCCAGTCAATCGCAGGACACATATACGTAGACAAGCAACTATTCACACCTATGGACAATTTCGTCTTCACTTAACCTCACTTGCATGTTTTTGCAATGTGGGAGAAATTCAACTACCTCAACTGACGTAATAAGCACTACTTCACCATGCTGCCCAACTCAGGATCCCGCAATCAGATAATTAGATGTGAAGTCGTCGGAAACAGGGTCTAATGTGACATAAAATATGCAACAGAGCAGAAGAAATGAATGTGAAGCTATAAAGGCTTTGTCCTGTCTCTGTTGTGGTTTTGTTTCTTTGAATTTATACAGAACAGCAGTCAGGAAACGAGATGTAAAAATACCAGCTTTGGCAGGTTTTGATTGTCTCTCTGGTCAATCTTCCTCTTATCATTATCCTGTAAATCTGTCAGTCCTGTCATGTTGTCCTTCTCTTTTCATGGTAGTCAAACTGTGCAAGCTCACTTTGTCTGAATATCATGTCTGTCGTCATCCATCCATCCATCCATCCATTTTCTGAGCCGCTTCTCCTCACTAGGGTCGCGGGCGTGCTGGAGCCTATCCCAGCTGTCATCGGGCAGGAGGCGGGGTACACCCTGAACTGGTTGCCAGCCAATCGCAGAGCACATGCAAACAAACAACCATTCGCACTCACAGTCACACCTACGGGCAATTTAGAGTCTCCAATTTATGCATGTTTTTGGGATGTGGGAGGAAACCGGAGTGCCCGGAGAAAACCCACGCAGCCACGGGGAGAACATGCAAACTCCACACAGTCGGGGCCGGGAATTGAACCCGGGTCCTCAGAACTGTGAGGCTGACCCTCTAACCAGTCGTCCACCGTGCCGCCTGTCTGTTGTCATTACAATGTCAATTTCATGTTCTATAACCTCCTCTGTGATGTTTTCTGTGAGCAGTCATCTTTCTCCTGAACATCTGGACTGTTGTTTATTCGTGTGACTTTGACCTTTTGCTAATTTGATGTGTTCCTCACAGTTTTCATGCATTCTTGAGGCCATTTGTGATTAGAATTGTGTTTCGTTGAAGTATCAAGCAGCTAAATCGTAATGAGGGAGTGCAGAATATTGGGAATTCTAATTCACGTCACTGCTGCTCTCATTGTGAGCTGTCTACATGCATTGCCTAATTAAACACAGAAAGCAGAGATTGTTTGCGCCATGAGGCAACTGTGTGAGAAAGTGACGACTGTGTGAGAAAGAGACGGAAGGGGTTAAACAGACACACACAAACACACGCACACACACATTGTATTTCCATACAATGTCAATGGTTTATTTTATATGACAGGTCTACAAGAAGAGCCACGCCAGTGCAAAGCCCCGGTCCACTTGTTGACTGTCACATCAGACCTGTCATTTTTTTCTTCCCTACGTGACATGCACACACTCATGGTCGACAATTAAGCGCTCTAAAGTGGCCATGCCAACCAGAAGCCCCAGTCAACAAGTTGGCTGTCAAGGTGGACTTTTAAAAAAAATTCTCCCTTTATTGCTCTTCTTTCCTTCCCTGCATGACACTCTCGCCAACGACGAGGCACTATTGAGCGGCCACCACCTAAGACTATCATAAGGAAAAAAATGTTTGGGAGTGTAGGCATAGCTAGCAGTTAGCTGCACCTCACAATTGCACCAGATAACCACTGATGCGAACAAACGGGCTGAAGTTCTTGTCTTAGTGGGGGATGAGTGACTCATGCCGGGGCCCAAGTGCATCATTGGGTGCCGTTATATTCATTCATTCATTCATTCACATCTCATTCGACATACTCACATGGTAAAGCACATACTGGTGAAAATGTATACGTTAAAATAAATTATCCCCGCAACCAGTTTCACCGATTATCACAAAATCAGAATCAGAATCATCTTTATTTTGCTAAGTATGTCCAAAAAACACACAAGGAATTTGTCTCCAGTAGTTGGAGCCGCTCTAGTACGACAACAGACAGTCAATTGACAGAGAACACTTTTGAGACATAAAGACATTGAGAAAAACAGTCACTGAGCAATAAAGGGTTGCTAGATATCTGGTAAGGCTGGTCCAATTATTATTATATATTTTTTTGACAATTGTACAAAAAGAGTCCTCTAGCACTTAGAGCAGTTTTAATGACTAATATAGCAATAGTGCGGTACAATGACCATTGTGCAAAAGACGCCGAGACTTCAAGGAGTGTATGCAGTTTAAAGTGACTAGTAGAGCGATAATCTGGGACAAATTGGGTAGATATTTTGATAATAATATGAAGCACGAAAAAGTCTCAAGCACCCATGCCTGAAATTAAGAAGTAAGTCGGCCATTTTGGTTTGAAGCAGACATTTTGGGAAAACTTCAGGGCTCGTTCTTTGAAAAACTACAAGGGAATTTGCTCAAATGAACCCCAATCGGAAGCAGGTAAAGGCAGAGTTTTTGAAACACATTTTAAACTGTATCTCTTTCAATTGTGCAGATGTATCTTTTCTCTGTACTAAAATGTGATCCCCTATATTGAATAAATAATCAGGTCTTCATCATTTGTCCTTTAGGATGACTTCCTCTTCAGTGTGTCCATTGTGAGTGGATTTGTGTGCACTGTGCTGGCTGTTGCCAAGTTCATGCTGGGCAAAGTGCTCACGAGCCGCGCACTCATCACAGATGGTAGGTCACATGCAGTTCAATGGGAATATTGGAATAAATGACGTATTGACGTAATGACGTATTCCTCCTCCAAAACAGATAGAAGATAAATATAGGCTAACGGTCAACTTCTCTGGTAACTACGTCACGGCTGAAAACTCTCTTCCTTGTCATTTTTATGGTGGTGAATGAATTGTGAAGTCGTTTAGGAATTGGCTATCATTCTGCTTCACATCACAACCACAAAGTTTGTGGTTCAGCCAAACTCAGTATTGATTTCACACATGAGGACGTGCGATCTGAATTTTTGAACAGGTTTACCATTTACCCTTGTCAGCCCCAGCTGTTTTCCGAATAGATAAGGGAGACAAAAAAATCTCTTGACAACCCCCCACTTCACACCACGGGATAATTGCTCAGGATTATCTATTACAGACTTTCGATAACCGGTACATGTGTACCCTGCTTCAGACTATTCTTTTTTTTTTTCCAGGCTTTAACTCTCTGGTTGGTGGTTTCCTGGGATTTACCATTCTTATCAGTGCCCAAGTGTTCAAGGACCACCCTGATGTCTGGTTCTTGGATGGCTTGATTGGATTTCTCATTGGACTCATCATTTTGGCATACGGGGTCAAGTAAGGAATAAACTAACAGTCGTTTGCTGTCTGCCTTTGTTTGACCTAATACACAGAACCAAGCACGGTGTTGTGATATACAGAAATATAGCACTTTTACACTCTTTGTGTCTCTACAGGCTTCTAATGGATATGGTGCCCCGTGTGAGGCAAACAAGAAACTACGAACGCTTTGAGTGAGGTTCTCAAACTGACTGTTTGTCCCCCTGCTATCAACTCGCTCCTTATGTGCTAAAAGTAGTGATTGGACATTTGAATTTTGGGCGCTACGTACATCACTGTAATAAGCATACCCTCATCCATCCATCCATTTTCTTTACCGCTTATCCTCACTCGGGTCGCGGGCCTCATAGAGTCTATATTCTGCATTCATGCATTCTCATGTTTCCCTTCCCATACATCAGACAGACACACTCATTAAGATAACTTTTTCTATTGTTAAGCCTCCCCACATTTCATGAAGACTGGTTAAATGAGAAGATGGAGGGATGGAAACTGAATGAGTTCAACAGGCTGTGTCATCAAACCATCAAATCAGGAGGCACACATAAGACCTTGATAGACGTCTTTTTTTTAATCATACACAAGCGGTTCAGACAAAGTGTATAAATTATGAGTCAATGTGATGTGCTATGTGATGTATCAAAAAAAAAAAAGCAAACATCATATTTGCGCAGTTGAGGTTCAGTAGCCAACACTGAGTAGTCACTCTTCGAAGAAATTAGCGCCTCCTTTAAGGTATTCACATTTTGATATCAGTGACTCTCATGTATTTATTTATTTATTTAATCATTTGCCATATTTCAATCTGTTTGCAATGGATGGGTCAATGTATTTTTTTTTCAACAAAAACATGAACTGTCACCTTTTAACGGGGTAAGTGAAAAGTGATTAAAAGAAGTATAATAAAACCAAAGTTTGTAAAAGGGTTTTTCAGCTATATAGAGAAACGTATCGAGGCAAACATTCTAATCAAATATTTTTTTTTAAATCAGGAGTTGGACTACACTAGCTGTAGCTGCGAAGGGTGGGGGTACATGTGTCTATATAACTAGTTCTATATAGTATTCATGCTGTTTTGTTTGTAACATTCTCTCAGGTTTTGATTTTCTATGTGAAGGCACTGAACTCTGAAGTGACCCCTGTGCCATAATCTTGGCATCATGGGCTCGAAATACCTAAATCTTGTATTTATCTGTTTATTGTTGTTTGTGTCATGTTTGAACAGTCATTCATGAATGTTGACTATTGTAACCTAAAGTGGGGTACACACATACCGATTTTTAACATATTCATCGATTTTCAAAATGTGAGAGACCCCAGAAAGTGTGTTCTTACTAGGGGCCGTACAGACTAGCCGACTTTACTACTCAACAATGATATTTAGAGCATGATGTCAACTAGGTTTTGGCTTGAGGAGGCAGAGCTGCTAGCTGCAACAGATGAATGTGCTGAACTTAATTGGAGGAGGGAAATCACTCCAAACTCATCCCAGACCACAGAAAAATCAATTGCTCAGGATAATCTTTCAGAGACATCCAATACAAGGGCCTTTGCTCACTTTGATCGTAAGGGAGGGAAAATGCTGAAAATCGGCCCCATTATGTGTGTACCTGGCTTTAGAAGAGACTGCACAATGGCTGAGTGTCTACGTAGATTCTCAGTCATCCAGGTCATGGTCGAGTCAAGGTTGATTCCAGTTGCATCGCCTCGACCTTTGTGGCTCACTACGGTTTACAAAGATGAAGCACCAAGTGGAAAAGGTACAAATTTGCAAATACAGTACACATAATATGTATTTGCTCACCAGCACATGAGACATTTGTAGTGCATGTTTTCATGTCGCAATGAACAGAATGTAAACACCCACCACACAATCTGTCAATAAGTTAAACTTACATATGGTTCCGTTAGTTGAAAAAGTCACAAATAGATATGTAGGTAAACAGCAAAAATTTTGGATTAAGAAGCTTCATTTGAAAATGTTAACATGTTTACTTTATAGTGCATATATTCTGTAAATATTTTTACATATTAGTGATGAAATAAAATTACACATTTTACGGTCAGATTTTGCACTGTAGGCTGTTGTCATCCAACAACAGTGCCGGTTTCTGGCATGTGCATTATGTGCGGCCACACAGGGCAGCATTGCTGGGGGGCAGCAACACACCCCAAATCAATTTTAAGAAAATGCTACAAGAAATGGGTTTCTATTGTGAAGGTAATGGCACCACAAGTCAATCATTAGCGTTTGTATGGGGAATTTGCGCCCCCTTGTGAAATCGCCCTCTGCAAGTACAGTTCCATTCCAGTGTGTGTGTGCGCGCGCGTTGCTGGTTGAGTGGAGATCAAGCTGGTACTGCTGTCTGACAAGGTTGTTGTTTTACAAACATGCTGATTACTATCAGTTTGTATTTACTGATCTTTGGAAACGTCTGGGTATGACCTCAGAGATGCTGTACATGTAAATACTTTGTACTGAATATTCTGACAATGTGGATAGTGTCCGTTTTGTGTAATAGACATCCTCATGGAGGATATGCATTGTTCATAGATGATGTGACATGTGAAGACAGATACCCAGAGTTCACAAATGATGACCCATGTATTTGCAGTATTGGAAGTGAGCTTTGTAGCCATGTGGATCTTCAATACTTGTGAGCTCCCTTCTTGTTAGAAACCACATGGCAACAATTTTAATCTGTACAGGTATACAATGTACAGGGAGTCCTCGGTTTACGACATTTAGAGGGTTATGAACACGCACAGTTGCCACCGTACCTTTGAATTCTTTTTTTTTTTTTTTTGTATATTCAGAGTTTTTGGTACAACTATTTACTGGAATTATGACTTTACAACTGCGTTAGTGTAGGTTAGTGCACTGTTTTCCCAACCTTCATACCACCAACTTAAATGCCACAGAAGGTGTATCAAGTGAAATAATGACAATCTTGTCTCAATTTACTCACAACATTTAGTATGAAATGTGGGCCTGTTTAGTTGAACACAAATCTATTATTCTGTTGTATTAATGGCAACAGGTGTATACACAGGTGAATTTTGGAACTTTTGAAATCTAGTGTAAGAGAATTAAATTGTTCTGCCTGTCACTATACATCACTGGCATGAATAAATGATCCAAAATGCACTATTTGTATTAAATAAATAATATTTTTTGGACTGATTAAGTGTAATTGGATAATAAAAAAGCTCAATGGAATGGAAATCTTTCATAAATCGAGGACCTATTCTATAGTACAAGTTACTGAGTTACAGCGTTATACTTTTTCTCTGACAGGGTCTACCTTGCACGTCAGTTTTCACAAATTACATTGCCATATCGGTAAAGTATAAAAAATACTGTGGTGTGGTCTCCTGTGCCAATAACAGGAATACAATAAATGAACCAACTCATGTGTTGTCAGCTCACCAAAAGCACAATGATTCCACTCCTCCCTCTCTCTGAAGTATTAGTAACAATCATTAGAAAGCATATTTTTAAGCACACTGTTGCATATTGTGAGGCACAGACCAAGCATATAGAATCATCAGGGTTCATTAAAGTTGTTTGTTTACCTCTTATGGTTTGGGTCTAGACTTTGCATAGACCTTTCTACCTCTCTTCTTTACCTGCTTTAGGACTCGAAAGGTTTTTTCATTTTCAAGTCCTTTTGTACCCACTTCACACTCCTGAATTCACTTACTGTACCTTCTAATGCTGCCATGATGCTCTTTCATTCCTAAAGTATCTTTGTGAAGCTTTGAAGTCAATCTCACGAGCTGAATTTCAATTTAAAGCACATTAATGAATTTGTTCGCTTTTCTGCTGCTTAGTGTAAAGGCTGAAGTGAGTTTATTAGAAGATGAACACAGATCTCAATCATTACAGTTCACATCTTTCACTGTAGTTGTACTGATGAATTATCATACCAAATCGTTGCCGTTACATGATTGTTCAATTCTAACAGCAGTGATACTCTTCACTCTTTCGATGCTTTGCATGGACTTAATCCAATGTAGTCTCTATAAGTAGTTTGAAATGCATTGCACACACACACACGCACACACGATCAATATGTATGTTGCCATGTTTGTACAGTAATAAGGTCTGTGATATTACCTATAATGTATACACCATTTATTGTATTTATATATAAAAAAACAAAAAGTATTTGTTTAAAAAAAAGTTTCAATGATTAATAAAGATTATGCCAGTTTGTCCCTCGACAGAGTGTTTGTCTTTTTGTCACACTGTGAGATATTAATTAATGTCTTTAGGACGTCTATTAGAACTTGTGGGTAAGATGGTAAATTGTCCATGGGTGTGAATGTGAGTGTGAGTAGTTTGTCTAGATGTGCCTTGCGAGAAAACATAATGCTCAATTGCGTATAGCGTGACACCCTTCATACTGATGCAGTGCCTTGGATAAACACCACCAACCCCCTTGTTTTGTGTGACTCTCTTCGTGTTTCCGATATTGCTTTTTTAAAGACTCTATTCCATTCTAAGAACCTCATTGCTATGATGCCATAAATGTATCATACAGTACATGTTTTTCTTTTCTTTTTTTTTTGAAAGTCCATTCATTCTCAGGTTCTTGAGTCTTCATGTTTTATTTTGCATTCTTTGACTGTTACCCACTCTTTAATGGCCATTTGAAGGAACTGGCGATATTCCCAACTTCGCATACATTGACAATCTCTTATCTCTTATCACCCATCTCCCTGCTGAACAACTACCAAGCGGGTGAGGGGGTGGGGGTGCGGCACAGGCCCCAGGAGTCAAACCAAGAGAAATGTGAAACCTATTACTATGGTTACCAGATCCCCGACCGGCAACCATTATCCCTGGACTGTGATCATGTGTGGTGGGGTGTCAGTGGGCCAGAGGGCAGGCCAGAGTGCCAGAACACCTGGCCGAGTGTCCTCCCCAGTCCGACACTCCCCTCCACCCACTGGGGTGGATGGCTGTATGATGCATTTAAACTGGAGGACCGGCAGGGCAGAGAAGGAGGGCGACCAGACCGGAGACCAGCACAGATGTGCCAGTAACCGGCCCGGCGTCCGCCTCATCATGCCTCGTGCCAGCCCCCCAGGGGACCCTGAATGAGGCGTGAATGTGCCCAATTTGCAAAATATGTACAGTGTGAGTAATAAAAATGTGCAGAATGTAGGGCAGATCTATTCTAGCGGGTTACCGGCTGTGGGCCACTCCAAAATTTCCCTGATTACTTTTAACAGAAAGCTGGAATGTTGCTGTGTTTTTTAAATAACGACAATTTATAAACAATATATAATCCCTTGGTGGACTGGTTTTAGTGTGTTTAATAAATTAAACATGAAAAATTTCTAAGTGGCCCTTGCATCCTTCGAGCTTTCTGTATGCGTTCCTCAGATGAAAACGTTTGACCACCCCTGCTCTAAACATACAGTATGCATGTATTTAATGCCTGATACACTCACAGATTGTATACATTTTAAATGATTATTCAAATATCCTTTATGTATATATGAACTCTATGATATCATTAAGTTATTAAAATAAAATAAATGATTGTGAATGGCTGTTTTCTTTCATATACTTGCCTTGCGATTGGCTGGTGACCAGTCCAGGTTGTACACCCCCCCCCAAAAAAAAGAGTAGGATAGGCTCCAGCTCTCCTGTGACCCAAATAAAGATTACTCATATACAAAATGAAAGTGCAATTAGCACAATAAAAAAAAGAATAAAATATGCATACCAATACCGAACCCAATAAAAATTACATAGTTTATTAAAATTGTATGTGACCTATTGCGAACATAATAATAAGTGAAAACACTGCAATATGTTTATCTAACGTATGAATTGCGCATTTATTCGCAGTCTTGATTCCTTCCACGGCTTTGTGTGACGTCGCCGTTTTCACGTTTACTATTGGCTGAAAGACTTCCGTGTTTTCTCGACACAAAATGGCACGCTATCCGTGGAACAGGATCAATATTACCATTCCCAGTGCTGTTTCCAAAGTCTGCGTACATTTTACTTCGAAAACAGGTTAGACATGTTCGGATTATGTCATTTGCGTACGTTGCTTGTCCAAACTCAATTTAAGAACCCTGTGTGTGGGTGTTTGCTGTATCACACGTGCGCGACACTCAGGCTACTTTGTGCGTGCGTGTGGACAAACTAGTGAGTGTCGAGATAATAATAAAAAAAATATGTTTTTTTTTTTTAATGCAGACACCACTGTGAAAAACCTCCTAGCGGAGAACGAAAACGTCCTCAAGGTACTTCGAAGTAGGTTTCTTCAGACGGAAGTTCGAGTTCTATACGATTTGCTCTACAATCTCAACAATAGCGCAAGAGGCAACAAAACCTTTCGAGTCCTAAAGCAGGTAAGGTTGTAAGTAGTGATGGCGAGATGAAGCTTCATGAAGCATCGTAACACTTCAGCCATTGGTTGGAGTCGTGGTTCATTTCTTGATGCTTCATTGCACACGAAACCACCTGCTGGCCATGTGCATAATTACAGGCAGCTCTAGCTTTACCACATACAGTATGTGCTGCATTGCATTTTTTGCGTCTTTTTTGGCTCTTGGGAATGACTATGTATTACAAAACAATGTTTGACCAAGTAATTTCCCAACATAAAGTGTACAATATTTTTGAACGTATTCTGTGTGCTTAAAATGTTAATCATCATCACTGGACCACTTCAGTCAGCAGCAGATGCATCCATCCGCACCGCTTAGCCTCACTTGGGTTGCGCCTAATAAAAGTACAGTACAACGTGTGTGATGGGGGGTGTGTTGAACAGTAAGCCTTAATAAGGACGTGTAATGTGCATTTTCTTGTGCCTGATTCGTGTCATCCAGGTTGAACAGTGCGTTAACAGACTGAAGGAGATGAAGTTGGACGCCGCTCTGCAGAGTTTGAGCGATATGTGTCCCAATGGGATCCAAAGGTAGGCACAACGGTTGACTCGTTCTTGACACTTGTGCTGAACAGCATGAGACACTATAGGGGATTAGGGCCACACTGAAGAAAGAAGAAATTAAAAATGAAGTTGTATATTTTCAAAGAAAAAGTAGGATATTTTAGAGAAACAATTAACATTTTTTCCTGATAAAAGTCATAATATTACAAGTAAAAAGTCATATTTTTCAACACACACACATATATATATATATATATATTATAAATTTTACAGGTTTTTTTTCTAGCATGGAAAAGCCCAAAGTCTTCTAAATTATTAATAGTACGAGAATGAAGATGTGGATTTTATTTGAGAAAGAAAGTTGGATATTTTTGAGACAAAAATAGAATATTTTCAAGATTTTGAGAATAAAGTTACATTCTTAGACAAATAGTTGGATATTTTCTTCATAAAATCTCAGAAATCCTTCGAGATCAAAGTAGTAGTATTATAAGAATAAGTTGTGTATTTTCTACATAAACAGTCGGAAGTCTTTTTGGATCAAAGTTGTACTACTAAAGGAATGTTGTGTATGTTTTTGGGGGGGGGGGGGGGAGTATATTTTCAATTTAAGTTGGATATTTTCAAGATTAAAGTCATTATATTAAGAGTATATTTGTTGACAAAAAGTTGTATATTTTTCAGATAGTTATTTGTTTCTAAATAAAAGTGATAATATTACGAGTATGATTGTTTTTTTTTTTTCTTCAAAGTAAAAAGTTGGATATTTTATAGATAAAAATTGTACAAACCACAATTCCAATAAAGTTGCGACATTGTGTAAAATGTAAATAAATAAAAAAATACAGTGATTTGCAAGTCTTTTTCAAGCTCTTCAAATAATTACACTACAAAGATAAGATATTTAATGTGAAAATAGTGCTGGGCGATATGGCCTAAATTTGATATCACAATATTTTTTTCCCCGAAGGTCCACTAGCTTAATGCCAACGCGCAATGCGAAAATTTTGCCCAAAGGCGGGCCAACAAAACTAGTGTCGATGTCAGGTTGTTATAACTCTTTAAGCAACAGATATTTGAACACAAACAGCGCAGCATCACATGCGGACACACAATTTAACAATGCTCGCATGCATATTTTTTATTATCTGTGAGAAACGACTAATGTTGCTGTAGCTTACTGAGCAGTTATGACTGTCCATGCAACTCTGTATGTCTGTATTATACCACTTCCTGATGGCCTAGGTGCACTCATCGTTGCACAATTTCTCGGCACAAACTATTTATTTCTTTACGTTCTACGTCGTTATGTTATTACTGTATGTGTGTAAGTAAAATACTGTAAAGTGCTATTTTTATGTTAGTTTTTTTGTTGGTGTTTTCTGAGGAGCGGGAACGGATTAATGGCATTTCCAATCATTTCAATGGGGAAAGAGGATTTGAGTTACGAGCGTGGGCAATGAACAAATTAAACCCGTACAGTATCTCAAGGCCCCACTGTACTTGTTTCCTTTCAGGCGGCTGAGCATGAAGGCCGGTGAAGCCGATCTTCCCAGCCAACCCAGGCTGGAGTGGCAATGTCTCAAAGTGCTGGGAGCTGCGCAACTGATGAACTGCACAATGAAACGCTGTAGCAGAGCTTTTGTGTATCCTTTCCAGATGCGCCACTAGATGGCGAGAGAATTAAGACTTATTTCAGTTTTCATGATCTATTGATCTATTGTGTCACTAACTTCCCTTAAACCAGTGGTTCTCAAACGTTTTACAAAATGTAAATGTTTATCAAAAATGAGACAATGGATTGTATTCCTAATAGTGTTGCCAAGATTAGTCAACTATTAATGATAACGTTAAGAATCATAAATAAACTTGTCAGGAATGCTGGTACAAGCTGCAAAGTTTATTAAAAATTAAATGAACTATTATATTTTCACATACCTTAAACAATTCAACCTGGAAGCTAATAATGCTTGTAAAAGAGCAGCTGCTTGCTTGTGCAATAAGCTGCAATTTACATTTGTCGACTAATCACAAAAATAATCGACAAATAATAATGACAAGTTGGCGAACAAAATAATTGCTTGTGGCAGCCCTAATTCCCAAAGTTACATTACAAGAAAAAAGACATCATTTACCAAGAATAAAGTCAAAATTGTATTTGAAAAACCTCAAATTATACATAAAGTCATAACATTGAGAAAAACAACACCCCAAGGTTTACAGGAATAGTCAAAATATTGAGAGAGAAAAAAAATATCAGACTATAGTCGGAATACTACAAGAAATATAAAAAAAAGTTATGATGAGAAAAAATAAGGACTAAACAACAATGAAGTTGTAATGTTAATTGAAAAACAGTTGCAATTTAGGAGAATAAAGTTAGAATATAAGAAAAAAAGTATGCAATTTTAGAGGAATAAAGTTAAAATGTTATAAGCAAAATGTGAAAATTTTGGAAAAAACTACCAACGGATTAGTTTAATTATGCATTGTACGTAAAGTAGGAATTGTACCTACATCAAAGCTTAAAAACTAAATGCAAATTGCTCTTAAAATTTAAATGCAACTGAAGATAGCTGGGATAGACTCCAGCAGCCCGCGACCCGAGTGAGGATAAGCGGTAAAGAAAATGGATGAATGGATAAAGTGAACTGTACTTGGGCAGTGATTCATTCGCATACCACTAGAGGGAGCCAGCATACCACTAGAGGGAGCCAGCATACCACACTTTGAGCATCACTGCCTTAAACATTTGCCTCAGCTTATCCAAGCAGCACATGAAATATGAGTTCATCATCGTGAATTTGGTGATAACCAGCATGCTCAGTCGCCTCTGGTGAGTCACCTCAACAATTTATGGATAAAGGCATTTCATATTTTGCAATGCTTTGCGTCTTTATTAAATTGAACAGCAATTGTCCACGGCTGTTTGTGCTCCATTAGGGTTATTTTCAGAGGGATCCTGGCCAGCTTGTCTGTTCTGTACCAGCAGCTCTTGGCGCTCCGGGCGGAAGTAGCCCTCGCTCGGCCCATGCCCTTCCTCACAGACTTCAACCTGCCCGCAAATATGGCTGACTTCCTCGGTCCTTCTGATGCAGCTTTACTCGTTGTGAAACCCAAATCTGATCTCCACGTCACGGGACACAAGGCAAACAAGGAGAGACGGAAGGCTCGTGTCAAAGCAAATCACCGGGGACAGCTGAGGAAGGTTCAACAAGACCTGGGTGTTGTTGTACAAAGAGGTGGGGTTGGTAAATTCCAGTCCACCTCCGCAACAATTATTGTAAAAAGGCCTATAAACACCTAAAACAATATAAGCACATTTAAACACATAATATATTGAGAGAGCGCAAGAGCAATGGATAACATGAAAAATATTGTACAAACAGTATGAAAAATAGAGTAACAACTTACCGGTAAATCAAAACCTGCAATATAGTTGGACTGCATACCATGACCCCCCCCCCCCCCCCACACACACACGTGTACACACACGCATACATACATACATATACGCATACATACATACATATACACACACTGGCCACAAAGCCTGCCTCCCAGGCCGTGGAGTAGGTTTTGGGTGTGCTAATATATATATATTTTGACTAGCAAACGATTTAATAAACAGCAATTCGAAGAGGGCTTACTTACACCAATGCTCACCCGTGTCCTATAGATGGCGGTAATATGTGTCAGCTTTTGTGGATGGTAATTTTTATTTAATTTAAAATTCAAACAAAAATCCTAAATGAGTAAACCAGATCTATGCCAAAATGGCTGCTGTCCATGACAGTGAGTGTGGAATAACTTATTTTTAGTGACAGGGCCAGTACCAAAAACATGATCTCCTGTCTTGCGCTTTGAATGTGCTGGAGTGAATAGAATTTTTTTTAAATTTATTTTTTAATCTGTCATTGCAGGGTTGGTGTTGGATACTAGCGTAAAGTCTAGTCAAAGCATTTCCAGCACTGATGCAAAGGTATGTAACTGGACAACATTCAGTGTTTTCTGTTATGCATGTGCTGCTGCTTCTTATCTAATCAATGTATCATTCTGGTACTCCAGAATACAATCCTCCCAGAGAAACAACACCTGGCTGAGAGGAAGCGGATGTTTCAGAGACGCATGAGGCAAGCCGCCACGTTCAAAGACACGGCCTCCAATCTAGAAGAAATGATCTTGTGGTGCAAATCCCAGAAACTGAATAAAACTAAACGACTTTTAACCTTCCTGAGATTAAAGTGCTGGCGGATGAGAGGAGCAGAGGCTGCAGGTTACAAGTAAGGACAACAATATATACAGCACTATGGATGTTGTATTCGATGCCACTTATTTTCAGACCGATACCAGTACGAGTATTCACTCTTAAGCACTTATTGAGACCGATACAGAGTACCAGTACTACTAGTACATTTGATACATAAAATTAACACATCCATTCATTTTCTGAGCCACTCATCCTCACCACTGAAATTGAGTTAATCAAATAAATGTATACATTTTGGTCACAACACTGATAACGCACTCGACGCATTAATATAACCCCTATGAAATATATATACTTTCAGACATTTAGTCTTACTGAGCATATGAGAGGAGTGAGAGGGATGCAATTCACACAGAAGAGTGTTCTATCAGCCATGCATGTCCCTTCCTGATAGTAGAACGGCCACAAGAGGGCTCCATAAGTAGCGGTGGCTGGTATCGGCAGCCTTCACGAGTAACTGATACATTGAAATAAGGCTGGTATCGGTGCTCGCCCAACCCTTTACATCACCATATTGTTGGACAACACATGAAGTTAAGTGTGATCCATCTTCATTTGCAGTGTGCAGAAGAAGTTGCAGACGTTCAAACAAGAAGTACGCCAGGCTTTTTGCCGTGTTCAAGGCCCAGTTCTGAAGACCCGCCGCCACTCCGCTGCGTGCCGGAGACGTGGTTGCCTGAGAACCCGTCTGTGGTCACTCAGGAGGCAGTTTAGATCATCCAAAATGAGAAATAATGTGACAAATGGACTCAAATCAAAGAAGCGTGTGTCGCTTGCAGTCCAGACAGATGATTGGATAAGCAGAACAATAGGCAGGACAACTGCCTTGATGTTTAACCGTAGCAGTACAGATGACATAGATGATATTTTTGCCTTAGTGGGTTTGTAACTGTTTTGAAATTCCCCTATTCATCGATTTTTATGCCACTTAGCCTTTGCAGGCTTGCAGGTGGGTGAAGTGGGATATACCCTGGACTGATGACCTTTTAATCACAGGGCTGACACATTGAAGCGAACAACCTTTCTCACATGAGTCATTTTTAAGTCTTCAGTTAGCTGATTGTTTGTTTGGTGGAGTTGCAGACGAATCTACACACTACATCATGAGATTCTGAAAAGTTATGGGGAAAAAAACACTTTGTAATTGCTTGTATACAAATTGTTGGAAAAGCCAAGTAAATCTTTTATCTGACCATTTCTGAGCATTATAATTCAGCAGCTTGGTGATGAAGTGAGTGGAAATACAATCCATGTTGTCTTTGCTCCACCCCTACTCATCTTCAGTATATAGGGCCAAAATAACTTGCACACTGACATGAGACAGGGCCGCCCTCTCAAATTAGGCAAATTTTAGCAAGACAAAGATAACGCACTGCTTCAAATAGTGAAAAAAATGCTTAGTCTCTCTTTTTGAAAAGAATCATGAAAGGGACTGATAATTGTCACATTTATAATAAAGCAACTGATTCCACAGCATCTTACCGTGTTTTGTATCGCTGCACTTCGAGTTTTGTTCCTACAGTAATGACGTAACTCAAATTTGTAGTTAGTTGGAACATATGCTAACAGAAATTTCATTGGAATGGCACCAAACAAAAATTCCAGCATCATCACCTTGCCCAATTCAGATTTGTGATTCACCACTGAATATCACATTCATCCAGTCATCCACAGTCCATTAATGCTTTTCTTTACCCCACTGTAACCTTGTTTTTTTCCTTCTGTTTAGCTGTGAAGGATTGCTTTCGTTTGGCTTTCCTGGATTTAAATCCCATTTCCTTTAGGCGGTTTCTTGCAGTTCGGTCACAGACGTTGACCCCAGTTTCTTCCCATTTTTACCTCATTTATATTGTTGTGCATTTTCTATTTTCAAGACATATTGCTTTAAGTTTTCTATCTTGACGCTTTGAGGTTTTCCTTGGTGTACCAGGATGCTTTCCTTTTACAGCCTTCTCATTATTTTTGTACTTGGTCCAGATTTTAGACACTGTTATTTGACCTTGTTGAAGTTTTATAATTCACACCTTGGTTTCAACTAACATCTCTCATGTTGGAGCCATGATTCGTGTTCCACTTGGTGCAACAGCTCTCCAAGTTGTGAGCACTCTTGTTTTTTTTCTAAACTGTAGACTCATCAGATTCAATCTGATGATGTAGGTGTTTGTTTTCAAACTGAAAATTACAAGATGACTCCATATTTCTTTCCACAGAGTTGAGCAAGTCCATATTTGTATCTTTTACTTGCTCTAAAAGAAATGTGACTGACTACAACAATTCTCTTTCTTCCGTATTTAAAGTATTTCTTAAAGCCACAAGGGTGGTATTTTGAATAAAAAATGGTTTTGTGGGACAGCTGTAGTTTGCCTTTTTTTTCTTCTTCAAAATTAAACATTCTTCACACAGGGCCAAGTTGGTTAGGATTTTTTCCCCTCCCTTAAATAATAAAAACTGCATTTTGTGTTTCCTTGTGTTGTCTTTGACTAACATTTAAATTTGTTTGATGATGGGAAACATTTAAGTGTGACAAACGCAAAAACAAAAAACAGGAAGGGGGCCGAAGACTTTTTCACACCAGTGGCAAATCAAAGGTGAACGATAAATTGCTGACTCCCGTTCACTAAGTGGCAGTATTGTGCTGCGCTTTTGAAGACAAGGAAGAAAAGGCACGATGACGCAGGTCGCCCATTGGTGTTTTACATCCGGGAGGTGGGGCTTTTGTTGCCGAGGCGGCGGTTGTGCTGCCTTCCGGGGGAACCAATGCATCGATTTGGTCCTTTAACCCAACCGTCCAGATAGCAGCGACCAAAGGCAGAAATACAAATCCTGCATTCGTAAGTTGAGAATATTTGCTGTTTGAAATGGATGCTTTTAAATAAATAATCATAAAAATAAATGAATCTAATGTAGCTAGAGTTGTTAAATTATCAGTGCCCCTCACGTAATAATTATATTCTAAGCGTAACAATAGTTATGTACACAACTGTGGCTTTTTGCTTGCCCACCGAGTTGAATGTTTGGTGCTCCAAAGTTTTCCTGCTGAGTAGGCGACACACCCAAGAGTGCTCTTGCTTTATGGAGCTCTCATGTGATGTCCCGCTTACGGTGAATGTTAATTTAAGTCGAATAATACGCCGCAAGTGTCCGCGAAGGGAAGCCTTTCATTATTATTTGTATCCATTGGGCTTCAGTATCAAATGTCAAGTGTTTCAGTTGACGCTTTGAGGTTAACATCCCCCCCATTTGATTGTTTTAGAGTTCTGACCCAGAAGTGTTTTCCATACTTACCGCAAATGTAACAAATACAGCGTTCGTGTAGGAGAGTGATAGATCAATTCGGAACGCCGTCGCTAAACCGAGGAGCCCCTGGAGGTTGAATGTGCACAGTTGACCCAAGATTGCATGAACAAGCCCCCCTCAGTGTGGGCAAAACAAAAGCGCACCATAATGGCAAAATAAGGGAAGATTTACATCTCGAGATGGCCTGTCCAAATATATATTGTTCTCGGTAACCTGTACTATTTAACGGAAAATAAACGTTTATTTGGGGGTTTCAATTGTATTGATACTGTGTTCCCTGTTGCTCAAAACACACCTGCTGGGTTTGAAATATAATTGCAGGCAACCTATACAGTATATTTCAGGGTACTATATGTTGTCTTGATCCTAAATTCAAAATATCTGGGATATCTTTAAAATATACAGTCTATAGAAATTGTGAACCTGTGTCATAATGTGAAAAAATATATAGATATATCTATATATCTATATATATATATATATATAGATAGATAGATATATCTATATATAGATATATATATATCTATATATAGATATAGATATTTGCTGTTTGAAATGGATGCTTTTAAATAAATAATCATAAAAATGATATGATTACTATATATATATATATATATATAGATAGATAGATAGATAGATAGATAGATAGATATAGATATATATAATAGATATATATAGATATATATAGAACTATAATTTAAATGATTTATATATATATATATATAGCTTTAGCTTTTGCGCACCCTTTACGTCCGCATGCTGTCCTCAGTCACGTCCACCTTCCTCTATATAAGCAACCTGTCGGCAGGAAAATGTCCCAGTCAGTCATGCGGCGCGTTCATCACACGGCAACATTTATAGATTTTGGAACTCTGTGCACACACAAGGCGCGCCGCATTATAAGGTGCCCGTCCATTTTGGAGAAAATGTAAGACTTTTAAGTGCGCCTTATGGTCGTGAAAATACGGTACCTGGAGAAAACCCACGCAGGCACGGGGAGATCATGCAAACTCCACACAGGCAGGGTCCGGATTTGAACCCCGGTCCTCAGGCTAACCAGTCGTCCACCGTGCCGCTGTGTGTGTGTGTGTGTGTGTGTGTGTGTGTGTGTGTATATATATATATATATATATATATATAATAAAGCGACCACAAAGTTGTAAAATGTCTGTACACCCGTTTATTCTAACTTCTTTTCCATGCCTTTGGCGAGGAGGAACTATTTTTTTTAAATACTTAGGACAGTTCAGTCGAATAAATAAATTCACATTTACCCTTCAGAAAATGAATCATTTAAATTCTAGTTACTTTGAAATTGATTTGAATTCTGATGGCTCAAGCGGAAACTGAGAGGAACAGGATGAAACAAGGAAATGAAAACAAATAGTTTATTTGCCAATACTGTTTGGGGGCTATGAGACCAAAATGGTCCCACATGGCGGAAAACTTTCTTTTCTTTTGGGCTCTGTATCACAATTCTTTGGAGGTTAGCAGCAACTGCTGTGTTATGGCATACTCAAGACAAGGCAATGTCCTGCTCGGCAAGTTTTGTCTGAAAGGGGCAGGTCAATAATTGCTAGCTCTACTTTTTGTCACCACAAAACTTACGGTGGATATAAAAAGTCTACACACCCCTGTTCAAATGACAGATTTTTGTGGTGTAAAAAAATGAGACTAAGATAAATTCTAAACATTTTTTCACTCACGTTAAATGGCAGTCAGTGCACACGTCTGCCACATTTCAATTGCCTCTGACTGACCCCCCCACAAAAAAAGTTAAGCTATTCTAGTAGGCTTTTCCTGACATTTTTGTTGTCAAAGCCATGCTTTGCATATTCCACAAAATCAGAGGGGTCTCATTGTTCAGAGTGATCATTCAGGAGAAGGATACATAAGTAAGGGGTTTGTAGACTTTCAATAACCACTGTCAGTGTGGTTTTCCATGTCCGCTTGTTTGCCGTATTCTGTTCTATGACTAAACCTTTTGATGTAAGCCCTTCCATTTCCAGGCAACCATGCACAAAAGTGAAACTTGACAATGACAGTGTCTCTGTCCCTGAACGCCAAGGGGACATTGTTTGAATTTTAGCAAAAGTTGCAGCCACCCAACTTCTCGTGTAGTGGAATGCGACTTGATTGACTTTATCATGTCAATAGCCTTTTTACACCAAAACCTGCAAAATGGGCACATCGGGGCTTGAACAGAAGATACAGCATGTGTCTGCTTTTGCTTTTTATACAGCAGCTCTGATAAATACCTGGTGGAAAAATTCTGTGTGGGTTAATCCTCCCCTGTTTCATGTCCGTGCCATTTATACAGGTTTGTGACTGAAAACAAATGGGTAAAGGCTTTCACATGTGTTGTGAAAGATCATGAGCTAGGCCCTCATATGCAACGTCGCTGACCTTTTACCTATATCTTTTTCCCCTAACAGTTCATGTCGAGGTTATGGGCAGGCTTTACAAAAAGAGGATCAGATGATTCATAGCTGAGAAATGGTGGGAGACATCAACCAGCCTTGATGACTTATTCCTTGAAATAATCATGTTTGAGCAGTGTCAAGGAAGTCATAGTCTACCATATAATTTAACTGATTTGAAATTGTTTTTGTCAGCCTGTAAATTCACTGTAATTTTCTCGTAATTGCTGATAAGATTAGCTCAACAAATTCCAGCTGTTTTGTTAATCCCAGGATTCTTTCTGATAGTTATAGTTTATTGCATAAAGAAGTTGTTCTTAACAGCAAAGGATTGAGGGGTGAGGTGGTTCCATAGTATGTTTTTGTTTTTTTTCTTTTTCCTCCATGTCACAGCACCATCAATTTGCAGCTAAATAGTTAGTGCAGGACTAATGCTCTTATGTGGCTGGATTTCTATTTGTGTTGTCAGAGTAGTGGGGCTGATGCCTGAACTGAGTTTCCTGCTGCCTGGTTTGGTCAAAGACGCCTCTGTTTACATACCCTGGCATCATTAGTATGCATTGTGGGGTGCTGTTCCGACATTTCCACCTGGCTGCTTTATATTAGAGTATTTCACACTTGATATCCTATTTGTTCTCTGCTTGATTTGCCAAACCTGCACAATCTAAAGAGATAAGAGCTGAAATGCATTACAGTATAGCGTTACAAAGAATACAATGTTTAAACTGAGACTGTCAGATAGGTTTTTATTTAACCATGATTGGACGCAAATTCATTCAACCTCTATTTTCAAATACATTTGCTTGCAAAATGGACAAACTTTAAACTGCATGTGGTAAGCTACGGTATTTTAATTATGTTAGTTCATTGCAAGCTATTACAACTTTGTAAACTTTGCAAATACAGCGGTGCCTTGACTTATGTGTTTAATTTGTTCCGAGACCATGTTTGTAACTCAAAACACTCATCTCAAATCTTCTTTCCCCACCGAAATGAATGGAAATTCCATTATTTTCCAGCCTCCCCTCCAACAAACAACACTGATTTAAAAAAAATAAAAATAAAAAAATAAAAAATAAAAAAAAAATTAAATAGCACTCAACAATACAGTACTTTATTACTTTGTTTTTATAATCTTAAATATAATGTAAAGAATCAAACAGTGCATCATGATAAATTGTGTGGCTTATTATGGTGTGCGTGTCTCGACCAACAGGGGTCAGTATAGTACAGTGATACTGATATACCTGAAGAAGACCGTTACAAATGTAAGCTGCAGTAATCAGTTGTTTTTTTGCAGAGGATAAAGAATATATTCCTGTGAGTGGTGTTGTCTGTCTACATGTGCTGCCGCCCCATTTGTGCCAAAATCTGTTGCTTAAAGGGTTATGTAACAAATCAACATTGATGCTATCCTTTAGCCTGTCTAAGATGTTTTGCATTGTGTGTCCTGTTAGCATTAAGCAGAATTTCTTACACGAAGGCATGTGTTTGTTTTAAACACAGTTACAATCCTGCTCACCATTATTGGCACACCTTAATTTTTTTGCATAACCTGAGTAATAGATTCAGAAATAAATGGAAATTTACCAAACTTATATCATCAACATCTTTTAATTGGATGTCCAAAGTAATTTAACTCAGAGAAAAAAATAATTTCAACTTAGTGTAATTAAAAAAAATAATAATGAAAACAGCATGTGCACCAATATTGGTACCCCTCCTTAATATTTGGTAACACACCCTTTGGTAGCGATGACAGCCTCCAAACATTTCTTGTATGCATCTATAAGCTTTTTGGACTTCTCAGGTGGTACTTTCCTCCCACTCTTCCTTTGCAATTTGATCAATCTCTTAAACATTTGCTGGGTTCTTTTGCCCAAGGACAGATTTCAGTTGACCCCAAAGATTTGAGGTGAGGACTCTTTGTTGGCCATTTTGAAACAGTCAACGTTTTCCTTTTCAACCATTCATCTGTGTGTGCTTTTGGATGTGCACTTTGGGTCTTTGTCTTGCTGGAGGACTCCTGATCTTTGCCTCAAACCTTTCTTACACTGGGTAAGACATTTTGCTCTAAAATCTCTTGATAATGTACTGATTTCATGTCAGTCAAGGCCTCCAGTACCAGATGTTCAAAAGCAGCCCCACAGGATTAGGAATCCTCCACCATGCTTGACCGATTTTCCTTAAAGGCTTCATCGCGCTGTTTATAAATATACTGTTTGTGTGCTTTGCCAAAAAGCTCAACTTTTGTTTTAGCTGTCCATAAAATGTTATCATTTGCTCTTTCGTATCAAACACAAGTTCTCTATAGAAACATTTTAACTTGATTAATTTTCTTCAGGAGATATTACACATTTAGTACTTAAACTTCATGGGTGCCAATAATTGTGAGCATGACTGTAGTTTGACAGTAAACCTCAACTGGGAGTGGTAGTAAACATTTTGAAGCCTTTTTTTGATGAATTGTTCGTTTTGAAGTTTGCTGCCACCATCTAGCGCGCTTATGTCAATTTTTTGCTTGCAAGTCGAAGCAAAAAAAAAATAATTGGCCTAATGACAGCTTGTATCTAAAAAAAAGACTAAGTCAGGGACTTGTAAGTCAAGGTAACACTGTAAATAGATTTTTCAATAGGATTTGGATATTGTAATGGGAATGTACTGTAAAAGTGAACTCCATCATACTGAGGTGTTTACACATAAGCTGTATTCAACTCCCCTTTGTCCGCTATTTGTTGTCAGCCCAACCAAATGTAACACTTATTTATGTATAATTAGTTAGCCTTTGCGGGCATGACAGCGGGATTCAACTGTGATGGAATTGTATCTTTAATGGACACAGCTTTGACTGGTGCCTAATCGACCCAAACACTTACATGATGTACTGTCTTCTGGAGAAATTGCCTATTTTACGTGGCCTGTAGACTTTCGCTGGCTTGTCGTTGTTGTGTCTGTACTCTTTCATCACTATCCGCGGGGGGTCTCCACATCTTGCATCACTGCTAAAGTTGGGGGAACGCTGTCCTATTTTTTTATTCCCCCCCTCCACCCAAAGGGGAGTCTTGATTAAATCCTGTCGTCCATGCTGCATAGTTTTATCTATATTTTATGAGCTCAGCAGCCTAAGTAGTCTCTGGACCCCCTTAAGCCCCCACTCCTATTCTCTAACCCACCATCACCTTGAGCAGACCAACACGCAACAGACCCTCTTACAAATGTAGGTCAGGCTATTTACAAATTTTCCATTGCTCAAACAGAAAGAACAGCACATTTGTATTTGGAAAAGTCCATTGGAAATGTTAAAGCATTTTGCTCTATAGTCTTCCCTTACTTATTTTACATATGGCGGGTTTATTTACATTATTACAAATGTGTGTGTGCATGTGGAGATGGGTCATGTTTTAATGATTTATGTCAAGACCACCCTCCATCTGCCGGCCCTCTCCCCAATGTATAAATGCTGAGTAGTAGACATTCTGTCTATCAACACTTTCACTGACCTAATTTGTTAACAAAGGCAGGAAGGACACAATGTGGACTCAACTTCCTGGTCAGGCAGGTTGGAAAGATGATGCCACATCCTCAGCATCTCCAGTTGGCACACTAAACCTTTTTGTTTACCTAATAATGCAAGTCGTGTGTGCCCAAGTGCTTTTTCGACAATGATGTATGTTGTTGACTGATAATAGATCATGATGATGGAACTTTTAGTCAGTCAGATACTTTGCTGTGTTTTGGAATTCTGCTGTTGACTAGTCGGTGGTTTGTCTTGTTTTGGGGTTTGTCTTTATCAGTGTCTCTAAAACTGTGAGCAGTCACTGGGAGAATAATTGTCATGTTCACTGTACAGTGTTGCCTTTAGATACGAGTGATTTATTTATTTTTTAAAATTAGATTTTTGTTTTTTGTTTTTTTTGTTTTGCTCACGAACAAACCTAAGATACTAGGGCTGTATGGTGGCAGTGAACCCAATTCAACTCATTCCACAATAAGCAGTTTGGCAAATAGTGAACAATTCTTGAAAAAAAGGGCTTCAAGCTGTTTATTGCCACTCCCAGTTGAAGTTTACTGTCAAACGAAATATAAAACAGAGAATTACATGTTTTGTGTGTAGACAAACCGCATAGCTTTGTCTTAGTTACATCTGTTTAGTAATGCTAAGAAACAATGCAAAATGCCATAGACGGGCCAACAAATAGCATTGCTGTCGCAGTGTTATAACCCGTCAAGCAAATAATTGAATGCAAATGGTGGAACAAAACATGTTGATAGATTAACATGGCATTCCCATTAATTTAAGTGGTGAACGATGATTCGAAATGTTTTGAGGTACGAGCGTGGTCACAGAACCAATTAAACTTGTATCTCTAGGCATCACTGTATAAATTTAAACTTACATCCACTACATTTTGCAGTCTTATCTGTGCTCACAGCTTAAAAATGGAAAACATTAAAACATTAAACGCATATAATACTAATATTTTACAAGCCACAAACTCATACTGCACATACCCTGACGCAGTTCTTTGTCATATTTCAATTGAGCATTTTATGGCGAAATGAGCTCTCTCTTCAGATTGTACTCGTTTAAAAAAAGTGGACCAGCTATACCTGATATTCACATTTTTAAATGTTTTAAAAAACATCAAATAACAGATGTATATTTAAACTGCCATTTCTGCTTCATGTGACAATCACAAAACTTAAATAATCTTGGTTGAATTATATCGTGTATGTTCAGATATGGAAAGGGGGTCATGTTTGGTACACAAATAGTATCTTACATGGCATGCAGGTATTTACAACACGGTAAAAGATGCTCTTTGCCTGACTAAGATGGAAGATATGGAAGTTCGGTGAAAGCAAGTGAGTCTGAGCTTTCACCCTCTCAGGCTTGAACTCATAATGTGCAAAGAGATGACCGGCGACTTCTCCCTTCCTTTTTAAAAAGGCCGAGCTCAAGATTATTTTTTATGCAGTCCCGGAGGCCGTCTTGGAGCAACCAGTGATGGCTTCATTACACCCCGTAAACTGGAATGACCTCACGATGGTTGAGTTAATAAAAATGTGTGATTCAGGAGTTGGTGTCAATCAAAGGGAAGCATCTAGTTGCTCCTAAAGCTACCCATCTACCCCTGGCGGTACCAGCATGATCCATCATGGTGATTTTGAACTTTCCTCATCTTTTACAGGTCGTGTCAAGAGTCCTGCGAAGTCTTGTGTGTGAGCGTGTCCGAGGGAGGCCAAGACCACTCCAACGATGGCTACTGGTAAAAGTAAAAGCCAGAGTTCTCTTGCTTTGCACAAGGTGATAATGGTGGGCAGTGGCGGTGTGGGGAAGTCAGCTCTCACCCTACAGTTTATGTATGATGAGGTAAGTTGTTACCTGTTTTTTTTTTTTTTTTAAATCACAATTTAAAATTGTTTCGACAAACTACTTGTTTGGACAAACTGGAAACAAAATGAAGTACGAGACTGGCTCCCATCATAAATATTCCAATCACTTTCCTTCAATTTTGTTGTAGGTCTATGATCGGTGTCGGCAACCTTACATACTCAAAGGGCTATTTGGTCTCCCACAGAAAAATAAATACTGGAAGCCACAAAACCCTTTTGACATCTGAAGTGAGGATAACACTGCATTTTTATTTATTTTTTACCAAAATAAAAAACTAGCATGTTATATTTATGAACTCAATGAACTGCTACAGAGAACATCCATGGGGTGGAAAAAACACATTTTGAACTCTGAAAAAGATGTCTATTGCCAAGACTGTTTGTTAACCGAAAATAGTATGTAACCTGAAGTTATTTTTCTTTTTAAAAAAAGTGTTTATAAACAGAGTTGTTCTTTATCCATGGTTTACCTAGCTCAATAAACCTTGGCACCAGGTGTCGCACATCGGTGGTTGTGACGCATATTTTAAGAGGCGAAAATAAAAACGTTTTAGTTTCATGTTACAAAGTGCACCAACACTGTTTTTCTTCAGACACTGATTTCTTGCAAATCAAATTAGAGGTACAAGATGAGGCCAGAGATGGCTGGTTTTTTGTTTGTTTTTTTTGTTTGTTTTTTCATAGGTCATATTTATCATGTATTATTGTCAGGTCATAATGTTTTAACAAAACTTTTTTTTTTTGCCAACTCCCACAATATAAAAGCGATCTAACAGATACATGATTAATTACATCGTACAAACGTATTTGAAGGTTTAAAAGATGCTTTTTTTCCCCTTTGAAGTTCTGACAGCCACTTGCCTGTATGCGTAAACACGATAAATATGAGCTGTTACTCATGTCAGAGGAAAGCCAGCATAGCAGGACTGACATGAAACCACCCCTTGTTCTTTTGTTCCTGTCACTTCAGAAGACATCCCATTTCCTTCACTCGAATAACATGACGTTATATTTCAGATTTCAGATATTCATTACATTAGAAGTCTTTTGCATAGCTCCACCGCGAATCCTTGACTTGTAGGTTTATGATCGGTGTCGGCAACCTTACATACTCAAAGGGCTATTTGGTCTCCCACAGAAAAATAAATACTGGAAGCCACAAAACCCTTTTGACATCTGAAGTGAGGATAACACTGCATTTGTATTTATTTTTACCAAAATAAGAAACTAGCATGTTATATTTATGAACTCCATGAACTGCTACAGAGAACATCCATGGGGTGGAAAAAACACATTTTGAACTCTGAAAAAGATGTCTATTTGAGTCATGCTCATATTTATGAAAGTAAAGACAAACCTAAATTATCCACCTGCGGCGAACAGAAAATGCTTTCTGCCTTTGTCTTGTATCATCAGTTTGTCGCTTGTCGAGCATGCGGTCAGCTGCAATAATAGAAAAGGACTATTTTACTAAATGTATAATATATGTTTGCATAATAATAGCCAATAAAATGCAGTGAAACATTGGGTTACAAATGTGTTTAGTGACTCCATTCCCAAACTGGAATGTTCAAAAAGCCAGGTAATGTTTCCCTTTGAAATGTTTGGAAATGCAATTAATCTATCCCAAGCCACAAAATGATGTTGGAGCGACCTTATTTTGTTTATTGTGGGGTTAAAAATAAATAGTGTGCAATATAGAAATAGGTAAAAACAGAAAATCTGATGATGAATAACTGTTTTCGCTAGCGAAATCACCGTGCAGTGTCTTAGCCTTTTCGGGTACAGTACTTACTGTTTATGTTGACCGTGGTTACTACTAGCCCTAAATGGCCGCCAATTCCCACAATGCAGTGCAGCTTTTGCGTTGCACTGTGGGAGGCGGTGGCCATTTTAGGCACAAAAAAAAAAAACAGTTACCCAACGCACAGAGCCATTAATGTTTAAGTGGTGTGAGAAAAAGCACAAAGTTCTGAGCCCTCCACAGCCATGCCAAGACTGTTTGTAAACCGAAAATAGTATGTAACCTGAGGTTATTTTTCTTTAAAAAAAAAAAAAAGTGTTTATAAACAGAGTTGTTCTTTATCCATGGTTTACCTAGCTCAATAAACCTTGGCACCAGGTGTCGCACATCGGTGGTTGTGATGCATATTTTAAGAGGCGAAAATAAAAACGTTTTAGTTTCATGTTACAAAATCACCCTAGTCTTCCAATTGAAAATTACAATTGTTGGGAAATTATTTCATTCATTATTTTGTAGCTCACAATGGTCCCATGCTAAAATTGCTCTCGGTATGGCATTACGTGTCAGAACTGTCTCTTATATCACCTGTTTGTCCTCATACTGTTACTCAATTTGAAGACTCCTCCTAATCCTCCTCCCCATGTCCACGTGCCGTTCTGATCCACTATTGCTGACTGATATTGTGATGTTAGTACTTGTTGTTCCTCATAAGGTGGCAGTTGACTGCATGTCCCCATTGTTTAGGGCAATGACAAAATCACTACTTCCTCAACGTTGTTAAATCTAGGACTTTAAAAGCCAAATAAACAAATAAATGCAAATAGTGTTTAGTAATTTTGGATTGGAATACATCCCAAAATATTTTAAAAAAAGGAATGCTCTCCTTATTTGACTACTTAGTTCAGCAGTTTATGTATGATATGATGAATGTATTTATTTTTTTCTTTTTTGAGGTGTTAGTAGCTCTCTAAAGTTTTCGACAGTGAAGAAAGTTTTCCATGCATCCATTTTCTGTACCGCTTCTCCTCACTAGGGCCGCGGGCATGCTGGAGCCTATCCCAGCTATCTTTGGGCTAGAGGCGGGGTACGCCCCGACCTGGTCGCCAGCCAATGGCAGGGCACATATAAACAACCATTCGCACTCACATTCACACCTACGGCAATTTAGGGTCTTCAATCAACCTACCATGCATGTTTTTGTGATGTGGGAGGATACAGGAGTACCCGGAGAAAACACAGATTTAAATTAATCTCTTATCGGCCGTCGAATTTAAGCAAAAATGTCATCTGCAGTTTGTGGAGGACTACGAGCCCACCAAGGCGGACAGCTACAGAAAGAAAGTGGTCCTGGACGGGGAGGAGGTCCAGATTGACATTCTGGACACGGCGGGCCAGGAGGACTACGCCGCCATCAGGGACAACTACTTTCGAAGCGGGGAGGGCTTCCTGCTCGTCTTCTCCATCACCGAGCACGAGTCGTTCACGGCCACTGCCGAGTTCAGGTCCTGGACACCCGGAACGTTTTTATCTTGCATACTTGAAGTGGACTACAACAACCGTGCATGTGTGTGTGCTCACAGGGAGCAGATCCTGCGAGTAAAGGCGGAAGAGGACAAGATCCCTCTCCTGCTGGTGGGAAACAAGTCGGATCTGGAGGACCGTCGGCAGGTGTCTGTGGACGAGGTGCGCGGGAAGGCCGAAGAGTGGGCGGTCCAATATGTCGAGACGTCCGCCAAAACCAGGGCCAATGTTGACAAGGTGCTTATTCTCATGCACACGCACATTCAGTCATGGAAAATATGAACAGACCAACCTTGTTTCTTCAATTTCTTGTTGATTTTTATGCCTGGTACCATTAAAGGTTTATTTATTACCTGAAGAATATAATGACCACGACAACAATGCAGCTGATTCCTTCGTCTTATTTGACATGCTTAAGCTTAATTGTTTGCCCTCAAGAAAGCCATTGTAATTGGCTAGGTATCAGCGCTTAAATTAAACTCTTCTGAGATATTTTTCTTATTATATTTTGTCCAAACAAATGTATATTTAGTTGTACCAGGCATTAAAAATGAACAAGAAACTGAAGAAACAAGGGTGGACCAATAATTCTTTCCCCCCCATGACGGTAAGTTCAGACACACGCCGAGAGGCTTGTGTGTTGAGCGGTCTGCTTTTGGTGTTTCACTGCAGGTTTTCTTTGACCTGATGCGTGACATCCGGGGAAAGAAAATGTCTGAGAACAAGGATAAAAACGGAAAAGGGAAACACAAGAAGAACAAGAAGAGCTTCAGAGAGAGATGCTGTCTACTCTGAAGTATGGACCTTAATATGCACAATATAACTGCCCAGTTTATTTTTTTAAATGTTATGTTTTTTTTTGCCATTTAATTTAAAAGTATATTTTATAGCCAGTACTGTGTGTCAACTACCTATTTGTTGATTCATGCCATCCGGGCTGCTGTGCCATCGGACGCCAACATCGGTCCTGACTAATGAACCAACCTTTCACCGACACTAACTCTTCATCTTGGGACGTCCGTTTCTTTTCTAGGGTCAAAGACACTGCCTTTAACTTTGCCCCACCGGGCTTCACAGTAACAGTGCTTGTATTTACTTTAACAATCTTAATCTACATTATGGATTGTCTCCTTATTTTACTGCAAAGGAACTGTAATGCTACTGTCTCATGTTACACCAAATTTAAAGCAATTCCAATTGTCTTTTTATGAATTTTATGAATTTGTCCTTTCTAGCCACTGAAAAATCAGTGAGAACATACACGGCCAAACATTTCTTAAGTCAGATATTGTTTTTTTTGTTTTTTGTTTTTTTATACGGTGCTCCTCCATATTGATGTCATTCTGACCCTTCAAAGCAAACATTCCCAAAGTGCATCTTTTACTGTTTTCTACGACAGGTCAAGGAAGTTTGGAGATAATTTTCTTTTGTTGAAGGACATGCACTACAGCTGATGTTCAGAGGTTGCCACTAAAACGTTAAAACTATTTGAAAAGTCCTAACTTTTCCGTGTCAATACCAATGTCTTAACCTTATTTTTTTTTAATATAATCAAGTGCCACGGAAAATTACTTCCAATGTTCTTTGTATTCACACCCCCCTCCCCAATTTTCTTTTTACCTGCCCACTACTGTGAGTATACTTTTAATTCCGTGCTATGAGCATTGCTGAATAAATGTTTTTATATATGCTGTACATGCGTAACAGAAATTGATTTCTTTCAAAACCATCCCTCTGCAATCATTAACAATTTGATGCTTGATTGTCATACCACTGACAAGTTCAAAGATGGGCTAGTCCATTGCATGAGAAGGGAGGTTGAGCAGTTGAAACGATCATGATAGATTAAGCAATTTGATCTGTTTGCAAGTGTTTGAATGAACCATTGAAGCAAGAATATCAGAGAAAACTATGCATCCATCTTTTTTTTAGATGTTTGGGGGCCCCTAGAAATCTCAGGATTTCTGTCCTTGCCTCTACTCGCACAACATATTCAAAACAATTAAAGCTGAATATTCGACTGCATTTAAATGTTACTGTATGTTCCCATCGTTGTAATGCGCCAAACAATGCAGAAGTTGCTTTGTTACCTGTAAGCCGCTCTATTGTGTAGCAAAGGGTGGTTGTTGAACTCCCCCCCCCCCCCCCCCCCCCCCCCCTCTCTCTCTCTCTCTATCTGACAGTGATAAACTGCCAGCCATTTGTTCCAGATCAGTCTTATCCTGCATGGAAGAATTTGTGAATCCCATTTCTGAAATGTATACACGCATTTGTGAAGGGGCAGGATAGAAAGTGTCCCCTGGCAGTATGCAAAACAACAGAAATTCCACAGACTTGAAAGTATTACTGCAAGTCCTCCATAACCAAACATAGAAGTCATTTTTGTGTGCGTGCGCCTCTGAGGGGCTCGTTTGTGTCTTTTACTTGAAAGGGAAATTACACTGACCTCATTCTGCTGCTTTATGGTATTTATGATGTGTGATGGCTTCCATGCATGTTACTGAAGAAATCTATATACACTATACTGTTACAACATTTAAGACTATCAGATGTAAATGTAATCTTCTAAAGCAGGGGCATCATGTTTCAACGCTGACACTTTTCCCGCTATGATCAATTTTAACCCTGTGTCCGACTTGAAAATGTAATGGTAGAACCCAGATGATCAGATAATATGTTAGTGACGCCCACACTTTTCCTGGTGAAAGGTTTGAATACCCACACTTTCTCCTGTTATCAATATCGCCCACATCCTACCCAAATGGAAAGTTATGGAACAAACCATTAAATGTAGTTTTTAGGATGAAAACATCTCTCTCTTTTTAATGCACACTTAGGCCTACTAGCTACCGTATTTTAATGTTGGTCTTTATGGCGGTACTTAGAGAGCTAAGAATGTTTTAAGGTGGTGCTAGATTTAATGTGGGTGTTCTTTGTGTTTCCTCAAAGGAGACTGAGACAGTGGATGGTTGCAGAGTAACTACACTAAAAGGAAGTCTTTTGGCTTTTTCCCTGGACACACGTTTTGTAATTTTCAACTTTTTTTTTGTCTACCTTAACATTCACTCTGTCATAGTGAAATATCAACTGACATAAAAACTTTTCAAAAATTCAATTTAAATGTATACTTGTCAAACAGTATAAAGTCTGCTTGCTAACAGGATGATGTTGCTTGGTAAAGGTCCACCATGTACTTATAAAATGCTAACATTAGCCAAAAATGTCTACCCTGTCAGCAAGCTTACATAATATTTGTTTGCATGTAAATTGTCTGCTTGGAGTTAATGTATTATTATTATCATCATCATTAATTTATGTGTGTGTGGGGGCGCAGTGATTCTCAAAGCGTGGTCCGAGTACCACTGCTGGTACCTGGGCTCACTCTAGTGGTACGTGAAAATCAAATAATTTGTTCAAACTTTGCATAATGCTACAGTGTTGTAAAAATTTGTAAAATCCAGTACTGTACATTTAAGTACAGTTGTATTTAACATTTAAGGGCAATACATTTATTCCAAACATCTTTTGGAACTGTCCCCCCACACCCTCTTCCAATAGGCTACATTTTAATTGAATCCTTATTTAAGTACATTTTTCCTCCCATATTTGAGCACAGTGTTAATGTTCAAACTGTGGATATTGTTACAGTGTATTATAATAATACTGAATATACTTTTTGGGGAATAAAGCCTGTTTTATTTTTTTTTATTTACAAAAATTTACTTAAACACTTATACTTTATGAACGCTTGGGCCTACTGTATTTGAATACCGGTCAATATGGTGGTACTTGGAGAGGCAAGTATTATGTTTTTAGGTGGTACTTGGTGTAAAAAGTTTGCAAACCACTGCACTAGTGAAAGCTACTAGTATAATGAAGCATTTCAACCAGCGAAACCAAATGTCAGCCCACCCGACAGGCACATTGACCCGCTCGCCCGACACTTTGCACCCGTCCCCTTCGCCCGCCGCTAAGTAGGCAGATTAGGGGGTCCATTAAACTCGCAGGAAGGCACTTATTTAGAAATGTATGAAAGGGCAAAGTGGGGCAGCCTAATGACCGATGCAGTGTCACCGGTCTTTAATCATTGTGCAGAGAGGGCCCCACGCCCCCCCCCCCCCGTCCTCTGAGTAACCCTCATTATATGTGAGCTAATGTTGGAGATGAGGATGTTCACGTGATAAAACACCATCACGCTGCTTCATTAGACGCAAAGAGAAACACACACTGTGGAATTGTGCTCGACCTGTAAGATAAATGCAATGGACAAAGAAGAACTTCTATTTTTGCAACTGTGCTGCTGCTGTTGGAGTTGGGGGGCGCCTGTTCTCTGTTCGGCCAGTAGATGGCAGTCTTGCTTTTCCTTGAAGTCCATCCATCCATTTTCCACAAACCTCAGTGGCCTCACTATGTTTGCATTTCACTCATCCTATTCCCTCTGTTGAGCTCCGTTCACTGGTGACGATTGACGAAGTGAAGGGCTGTGATTATTGAGCCTTCAAAAAAATACTTCAGGATTGATTGAAGAATTTTTGTTTTGCATCTGAATCTTTATATTTTATTTATATCTTAAAGCAGACACATCAGTGGTAAGGGAAACTATATGATCTGTAATTTCTCACTGTTACCTAAATATTGGCATACGGCTGTAACGCTTACTACTGTGCCCACTGCCCAACACAACAGAAAGGACAATAGACCAAAATCAAGCATGTGCAGACATTTTTGGGGGCACCTGCCCTGAGCGTTTTAGAGCACAAAAAGTACAAAACAATCATTTTGTATTGTACAGTAATATTGGTGCATAAGGCCACACGAAAAAAGTGCTTCAATATAACGGACATTCGGCTATAATGGACTCCCCCCTGCACCTATTAGTCCACTACATCGAGGTTCCATTGTACTATAAGTGACTCAGTAAGCTGCAGTAATAGAAGTTGAACTTTTATGTTCTCTCTCACGTGCTCTCTCTATTACCCCGTTACCCGAGAAAAGCATCTAATTTGTAATGGAGCGTTACTCACTAAGGCCGTAATTTTCGTGACTGGTGCAAATCCAGCACTGGGTTTGGCGTAACTCTGCGACGAGGTGGGCTTGACCCCGGTTATGGTCATTTCCTGGACCGGCGTACCCCCAGCGAGTTGAAAAGTGGGACTTCTGTGCTGGTCTGGGTGCGTTCACGGCCAACTTCAACCCTGTCCTGAAGCGGGTTCTGTCATTCACTTAAGAACTGGCGCAAATAGCTTCACATGGAGATGTCTCGATATGCAGAAGAGGATGCAGCGATCCGTGCATGACTGGAGCATTGTCTCGCCTCTTGGCCAATGTGGCAACAGACAACGTGATTAAATGCAGTATGAGCTCGTGATCATCCATCCATCCATCCATTTTCTGAGCCGCTTCTCCTCACTAGGGTCGCGGGTGTGCTGGAGCCTATCCCAGCTGTCATGGGGCAGGAGGCGGGGTACACCCTGAACTGGTTGCCAGCCAATCGTAGGGCACATAGAAACAAACAACCATTCACACTCACAGTCACACCTGCGGGCAATTTAGAGTCTCCAATGAATGCATGTTTTTGGGATGTGGGAGGAAACCGGAGTGCCCGGAGAAAACCCACACAGGCACGGGGAGAACATGCAAACTCCACACAGGCGGGGCCAGGGATTGAACCCGGGGAGCTCGTGATAATCCCGGGAAAATTAAATAGTTCCAAAAAGTCAAAACTTTAATGGATTTAACAATTGTGAAGCTGCTATCAAATAAGGCTTAAGTGCAAACTCAAGGCCCGGGGGCCAGATGCGGCCCGCCACATCATTTTATGTGGCCCGCGAAAGCAAATCATGCTCGTCAACTTCCGTGACTTTTACTAAAATCTGTACCCAAATTCCAAATTGTCATAATAATAAACAATAATGTTGAGATATTGCATTTTTCTGTTACCAAACCCTTCTTCTACAGTAACTTAAACAATACTTGAACAAACTATTACCCTTGTCTTCTGATTTCAATTCTGATTTATCCCTCAATTTGTTGTGCAATGGTAATAATATGTTTTGGTGCTGATTAAACATTTATATGGTTTCACTGTTCTAACGGCCCTCTGAGGGAAATCATAACTACAATGCAACCCGAGACAAAAAAAGAGTTTGACACCCCTGAAATAAGGAGTCCTTTATCAAAATGTAACTTGACATGTTAAGATGTCTTTGATTCATATAATTTTGTTTCCAGTAAATATGACCTCCTAATACTACAAATGCAATAAATGACTATTTTCAGTTGTTAAAAATGTTTTTTAGTTAAAAAAAAAATAATACTGTTATCATTGGGAGGTTGACATTTGAATTATGTTCTGATAGTTGATGACTAGAGAATTATGCCAACTGTCATTTGCATCAACTATTTAGGAAAATCTGGGAAAATATTTGCATAATTTCAAACGCAGTGTAATGGGATCACCTCAATCAAATTCACCATCATCGCGTTCAACCGGAAGTATTATAGCTTGCACTAAAAGTTAAACATGATCCGAGCAGGTCTAAGTTTGGACTGATTTTCATGCACCAAATTGTCACATGCGCCGGGCGGATGTCAAAGGACACACCCCCATTGTGTCGGTACACTCGTTGGTGAAGGCCGGTCTACCGAATTGACAAACATGCCAGCGAGATTCTTGAAAATCAAGATACGTTTCCATTTGCATTTGGGTGCACGTTGCACAGTTTATGAAAATAGAGCCCTAAATGTTATTGTTTTGAAGTTATATTTTCAGAGGTCACAGGTGTGTGCCTGTGAGTGCACGACAAATGACTAACACCCCGTAAGTCACGCCTTCTGACTGTGATTGGTTGTTTTTCTTCAGACACTGATTTCTTGCAAATCAAATTAGAGGTACAAGATGAGGCCAGAGACGGCTGGTTTTTTGTTTGTTTTTTTTGTTTGTTTTTTCATAGGTCATATTTATCATGTATTATTGTCAGGTCATAATGTTTTAACAAAACTTTTTTTTTTTTGCCAACTCCCACAATATAAAAGCGATCTAACAGATACATGATTAATTACATCGTACAAACGTATTTGAAGGTTTAAAAGATGCTTTTTTTTCCCCTTTGAAGTTATGACAGCCACTTGCCTGTATGCGTAAACACGATAAATATGAGCTGTTACTCATGTCAGAGGAAAGCCAGCATAGCAGGACTGACATGAAACCACCTCTTGTTCTTTTGTTCCTGTCACTTCAGAAGACATCCGATTTCCTTCACTTGAATAACATGACGTTATATTTCAGATTTCAGATATTCATTACATTAGAAGTCTTTTGCATAGCTCCACCGCGAATCCTTGACTGTCTTTTTGTAAGTAAGATTAAGCCTTAATTGTGGAATCGGGTGTGGGCTTTTTTCTAGCTGTAATCTAAAGTGTTGCTATTCCCATGCATACAATTTGAAATTGTGCATTATTCAGTACTTTTGCTTGTGATCTGTCACATAGCGGACCTAGTTTTTGGAGCTGTGAGTAATGGATCCCGACGACTATCCTCCATGCTCCATAGGGCTTTGCTCAACAGGGGCTACAGTATTTGACAGAACGGTCCCGCAGTGCTGGAAGACGAAGAAGAGGGCCTGCTGTCCCTGTTTCATCCAGCACACGCGCACACACATACACACACACATTGTCCTCTGGCTCATTCCCACATGGTGTATTTTGATGCCTGTGTACTAAACTTGCACACTTTAAAATGGATCTTGCTTTTTTTTTTTTTTAATCCATATGTTCGAACGCCAACCAAATATTAAGGACACCTAAGTCAAGGGGTTCTCAAACTTTTGGGGTCTATGTAGCCGTCACAGGGGAGAAAATAATCCTAATACCAATGACTCAAAACTACCATGTAAACCATACATACTTTTTGAAACGTTTTCACCTAAATATTCACGTGAAATTGAAAATAAACAAAACTAAACAATGACGACATTATATTCATACAATTACGTACAAAATAAAAATACAATTACATCTCTATAGGCAGGCCCCGATCCTATCTTCCAGTTTCTGCTCACCCTGCATGCCACCACTTGCACTATCTGTTGCAGCAGTTTCAGTAACCTCTTCATTCCCAGAATCCATACTTTTGGTTGATCTTCCTTTACATTTTATGTCACAAACAACAGGAACATTCTGCAACAAATAGAATTTACCTCATTCACCCTAATATTATCATATTAAGAAATTAGCGAGGGATCCTGTACTTTTGACCCTTCTAGTCACCATCTGCTATTGTAATGTATTATGTAAATATGTACATTAACTATATCACATTCTACATTTTTTTTTGTTTTTATATTTGTATTTGCTTTTATTTTGTTTTTGTTTTCCTCTTCTGTCTGCAGCTAGGTCGACGAACTCTCTTGAATTCCTGCTGAAAAACAAGACAACATGAGCAGCGTGCGGGGACTCCACTTTGAGAATCCCTGACCTAAACAGAGTAATAAGGTCCAGTAGAACGCATACAAAACAAGCACACACATAATCTGGAGAATACGCACTGTACACCAATGATTACTGAAGACCCAACCTCCATTTTAAAGTAATGTTTGGTTTCACTTAAGACGCTTTTATTTTTTTCATTTTTTTACGAGTCAATGCACAGGTGACCCATTCTAGACAACACTGGTTGTGAGCAGACACACATGCATTATGTGCTCTGTGAAATTGCTGCAGTCCATCAAGGTTGGACACAGTGGTTCCAAACGGCATACTATAAATGGTCATACAGTAAAAGGGTGGTATACTTTTATTTCATAAGCACTGTGGCAAATGTGAAACATCCTTCAATGGCTGCATACTCACAACTGAGAGCTTGTATGCTAATTTTAGAGGGGGAATTATAAATATATATATATATATATATATATATATATATATATAAATGGATGGACATAACATTTAGGTGGCAGTGTTATAAAACTTCAAGCGACAGGTATTGGAACACAAATGGTGCAGCAACACGCATAGACAGACAATACAACAATAATAGGCATTTTTTCCTTTATCCTCTGTGAAAAATATCAACTAGTACTGCAGCTTGCTGAGTCACAGTAGTTGAAGTCTTCATTCACAAACTGATTTACATATAATTATGTTACTACTATATGTTTTTATAAAGTACAATACTATAGAGTGCTATTTCCGCCATAACATAAAAATCCCCAATTAATTTTTTAATTTTTTGGGAGGAGGCCTGACTGGATTAATGGCATTTTATTCAGTGGTGAAAAATGATTTGAGATACGACTGTTTCGAGTTACGAGCGTGGTCATGGATCTCTCAAGACACCACTACAAGTTCCTTGACTTCCGAGTTTTTCGAGATGCGTGCCGTCACTTGGCAGATTTATTTTGTCTAACAATACGAGCACAAATTTGAGATACGAATGCGCTTCGGACCCCCATCATTGCAGGGCTGGCTGCAGCTCACTTCACTTCGGTTTCCTTGTAGTGGAAGGACAATACCAATTGGTAGCACTAATACGCCATTAAGCTGGCTCATGCAATTGTCCCCAAATTTTGAACAGCCATGTGTATACAATATACTGCATATAACTTCATATTATTATTATTATTATAGCACGCATACAGCTACTGTACAGAGTGAGAACTCTGATTGTTATTGCGCTTGTCTCCCAGTGTCAGCAGCCTGGCGTGTTGAGTGATTGACAGGCGGATGTGACTGGCTCCTCCTGATTCTATAAAAAGGAAGCAGAGGACTCCCAAAGGGCAGATGTTGTCAATTTGCTGTGTGATTTTAGTTATGTCTTGAGCCTCTGTTGCTGCTGTGCGTTATTGTTGAACTTTCACCCACTTCCTTTATATTTGTTGCTTTAACTTTGCCCTACCTTTGTCACATATGGGGAGTAGCTGGATCCAAGAGCAGGCGGAGGCAGGTGTAAAAAGATGAACAGTTTATTGAGGAAAGGAAATGGTGGCGGTCCTAGGTGGGTTGGCAGGCGATGGCGTGGACAGGTGGCAGGAATGACGTGGATCAGGAACACGGGCGGAAAACACTGAGAACAAGGAGACACAGGAGTGGGAGAAAAAAAAAAAGGAAACGAGGAACAGAGTTGCTTACGTGAGGTAAATGGGCCGTAGTAGCGCTGGAAGTAACTGCAATACTTTGACGAGGATTTCCTGGAACAGGCAGGCTTATATATCGATGGTGATGAGGCTGATTGGAGACAGGTGCTGAAAACAGAGAGGGGATGGGGGAGCGAGCGAGGACGCCAAGCGCCCTCCCGGCTCAAATAATGGAACTGCAGTGCAGTATATGACAACCTTTAAGTTAAGCTGTTTTTGCAGTGTAGCGGCACGGTGGACGACTGGTTAGAGCGTCAGCCTCACAGTTCTGAGGACCTGGGTTCAATCCCCGGCCCCGCCTGTGTGGAGTTTGCATGATCTCCCCGTGCCTGTGTGGTTTTTTCCGGGCACTCCAGTTTCCTCCCACATCCCAAAAACATGCATTAATTGGAGACTCTAAAATTGCCCGTAGGTGTGACTGTGAGTGCAAATGGTTGTTTGTTGCCCTGCGATTGGCTGGCAACCAGTTCAGGTTGTACCCCGCCTCCTGCCCGATGACAGCTGGGATAGGCTCCAGCACGCCCGCGACCCTAGTGAGGAGAAGCGGCTCAGAAAATGGATGGATGGATGTTTTTGCAGTGTGAACATTGTCCATTGTATTGCATTTATATGGGTAATTTTCATATAACTTGATCAATAATGGTAAAGACAATTCAAAAAAATACAAAAAACACCAAAATTCCAATTTAGCGATTTTTGTTTTATGCTGCCTTGAAATTAATTGTGTATGAGTAAATGTCTCCCATGCTGAAACAGTCATGCTTAAAGTCCTATTTTCAAAAAGTTAAAGTTAAAAATTTCAGGCATTCATAGTAAAGGCAATCCTTAGGGACAGAGCAAATGGCGGTGGCCCATTAAAAAACACTTCTTATTAAAAAGGTAAAGACATAAACAGCTTCATAAAAATTGTGAGCTGCACAATTTACATGTTGCCCTTCAAGCTCTTCTGCTAAAAGTGCATAAATGTGCCTAATTGCTCATTAAACCCATTACACTCTTGTCTTTATACAATCATAATACTGTAACGGTAAAGACATGCAATAGTTCCGACACTCACAAATTCATACATACTGTATCCAGACGGGGCCTCCAAGCCAGGTCAAGCACCGGGTCAAGCACTGTGCACTAGTTTTTACAGACCTGTTTAACATCTCCCGTTCCAACCTGCTACATTTCAGCCACGATCATTCCTGTGCCAAAACAGAGGCGATCAAGTCACTGAACGACTACCGACTGGAGGCATTGGCTCCAGTAGCGATGAAGTGCTTTGAGAGACTCATTCTAGCACACATGACCAGCAACATCTCACCCACCCTGGACCAGCACCAGTTTGCCTATTGGGCAAAATGATCAACCGAGAACGATGTGTCAATGGCCCTCCATACTGTCTTGACACACCTGGACCAGCAAGACAGCTATGTGAAGATGCTGTTTATGGCTGTTTTAGGCTTGCTCTGCCCAAATTTAATTGTACCTGTACAATGACAATAAAGATATCTTGATCTTGATATCCATTCATATCTCAGAGTTACAGTCATTGTCTTCAGTTTCATAGTTTGGATCCTGGTCCCTATCATCTAGATTGCCCGGAAGAAAATAACCTAACTGGGTTTTGAAATAAAACAAAGTTTGGTGCAATAGTTGAAGCTCAAACATGTGTCAAATCTGTCAATATTTCATGATGTACTTTATCATCTTCAGTTTCATGGGTTGGATCCCATTCAGTGTCATCTCAGGTGCCTGAAAGAGAAAAAAAAAAACGAACTGGGGTTGGAATTTTTTTTGTGTCTGCAGAAGTGGTTTAAGTCCAAACATCTGTCAAAAACGGTATATCATGATACTATACTTACTTAATGAAAGATGGAACAAGAAAGGATAATGATGAGCACTATAGAAAATGGACAAATGCAGGCAGGAAAACAGCAGTTTTTGCAAGTGTGTGTACCATGGTGAAAATTTATGGCGTTTAGGAGAAACATGAAGCCCAAAAACTCACCTGTAAGGTTAGACAAAATCAACAAAAGTTTCACCAATCCACATGAAATTACGCACCTGGAATCGCCAAAAAAGTGGGACTGTCTAAAACGCTTAACAAAAATAGCTTAACGTAGCTTAATGTCCCAAAACTGTCATTAATCCACGAAAATCTATGTGGACTGTGCTCAATTCAACTTCTATAAATATTAGAACAATTATCCCAATGGTTTGGATTTTATGGACGCTGCGCGTTTTCCATAGACCCCCGCTATAAGAAAAAGCTTAATGTCCCAAAATTGTCATCAATCATCACCAAAATTTATGCGGACATCTCCACTTAGGCCTGCTTCAACGTCTAAAAATATCAGCATGATCAGCCCAATATTTTGGATTGTATTGATGTTACGTTTTTCCCCATAGGCTCGATACAAGGAAAATGTTGAAGTTGCTTAATGTCAGAAAATGGTCATTCAATCATCATCAAAACTTATGTGGAGATCTCTACTCATGCCCACTTCAACCCCTAGAATTATTAGAACGATCAGCGCAATATAAGTAAACGTTAAACCTTTTCCAATAAGCTTGATAAAAAAAAAAAGGCTTAACATCTATAAAATCAAAAGTAACAGGCCAATCGTTATATGATATTTTTTGAAAGTTGAAGTGAGCATATGTAGAAATGTCCACATAAAGTTTGGTGATGATTGAGTGCAGTTTTGGTACATTAGGATGCCTTAAGCTTTTTCCTATAGTGTGTGTATGGAGAGGAAAACTCTTAACGTCGATAAAATTTAAACTATTGGACTGATCACTCTAATCTTTTCAGAGGTTGAAGTGATCATAGATAGAGATGTTCACATAAATTTTGGTAATGACTGAACGCAGTTTTATGACATTCAGCGACGTTAAGCTTTTTTACGTTAAGCGTTTTAGACAGCCCCGAATTTCAGGGTTTGTAATTTGACAAGATCCCACTTGGAAAGTTATCCAAATCAGAAGCAAGTACTGTATCCTACACCAGTAATACCTTGAAAGAGCTCATCAGACGTGCTATGGACGAATTTCACTTAATTGATCTGCCCGATGATAGCTGGGATAGGCTCCAGCATGCATGCGACTCTATTGAGGAGAAGCGGCTCAGAAAATGGATGAATGGATGGATGATCTGAAAATTATTATTTATTTATGACACATAATGTATCGTGTAATCTGTGCCAGGGACGTATAGTGACAGGCAGAACAATTGAATTCTCATCCACTAGATGGCAGCGGTAACCTGTGCATCCACCTGTTGCCATTCATACGACAGAATAATGGATTTGTGTTAAACTTAACTGGCCCACATTTCACACTGAATAAGTACATTTGTCGGTAAATTGAGACAAAATCATAATAATTTCTGTTTAATCAAATTTTTGTGCCATTTTTTTTATGGCTAGACAGATGGGCGACACAAAATTGCTATGTTTTTTTTTCCTTCCGTCGTGTAATGTTTGCAAACATTGCGTGAAATTTCACGACGAGTTCAAGGATTCACCATGAAAAAGGGGCTACAAGGGCCAGAACATGAAAACACAACACAAAAAAGTCAGAATCAGCATATGAGAAACCAAAACCTTCCTCTTGTGAGCCTGTCTGCTCCCCACTTTTTGTACAAGATTTACAGTGGGTACGGAAAGCATTCAGACCCACTGAAATTTTTCACTCTTTGTTATATTGCAGCCATTTGCTCAAACCATTTATCATTTTTCCTCATTAATGTACACACAGCACCCCATATTGACAGAAAGAAAACTGAATTGTTGAAATTTTTGCAGATTTATGAAAAAAGAAAAAGTGAAATATCACACAGCCATAAGTATTCAGACCCTTTGCTGTGACACTCATATATTTAACTCGGATGCTGTCCATTTGTTCTGATCATCCTTGAGATGGTTCTACACCTTCAATGGAGTCCAGCTGTGTTTGATTAAACTGATTGAACTTGATTAGGAAAGCCACTCACCTGCCTATATAAGACCTTACAGCTCACAGGGCATGTCAGAGCAAATGAGAATCATGATGTCAAAGGAACTGCCTGAAGAGCTCAGTGACAGAATTGGGGCAAGGCACAGATCTGGCCAAGGTTCCAAAAAAAAGTCTGCTGCCCTTAAGGTTCTTAAGAGCACAGTGTCCTCCATAATCCTTAAATGGAAGATGTTAGGGACAACCAGAACCCTTCCTAGAGCTGGCCGTCCGGCCAAACTGAGCAATCGGGGGAGAAGTGCCTTGGTGAGAGAGGTAAAGAAGAACCCAAAAATCACTGTCGCTGAGCTCCAGAGATGAAGTCGGGAGATGGGAGAAAGTTCTAGAAAGTCACCAGTAGGGGCTTGATGGCAGAGTGGGCCAAAGGAAGCCTCTCCTCAGTGCAAGACACATGAAACACATGAAAGCCCGCATGAAGTTTGCTAAAAAAAACACCTCCTGAAGGACTCCACGATGGTGAGAAATAAGATTCACTGGTCTGATGAGACCAAGATAGAACTTTTTGGCCTAAATTCTAAGCGGTATGTGTGGAGAAAACCAGGCACTGCTCATCACCTGTCCTTCACAGTCCCAACAGTGAAGCATGGGGGTGGCAGCATCCTGCTGTGGGGATGTTTTTCAGATGCAGGGACAGGACAACTAGTTGCAATCGAAGGAAAGATGAATCCGGCCAAGTACAGGGATATCCTGGATGAAAACCTTCTCCAAAGTGCTCAGAAACTCAGACTGGGCCAAAGGTTCACCTTCAAACAAGATAATGACCCTAAGCACACAGCTAAAATAACGAAGGAGTGGCTTCAGAACAACTCCGTGACTGTTCTTGAATGGTCCTGACTTAAACCCAATTGAGCATCTCTGGAGAGACCTGAAAATGGCTGTCTACCAACGTTCACCATTCAACCTGACAGAACTGGAGAGGATCTGCAAGGAGGAATGGCAGAGGATCCCCAAATCCAGGTGTGAATAATTTATTGCATCAATCCCAAAAAGACTCATGGCTCTGTTAGCTCAAAAGGGTGCTTCTACTAAATACTGAGCAAAGGGTCTGAATACTTATGGCTGTGTGATATTTCAGTTTTTCTTTTTAAATAAATCTTCAAAAATTTCAACAATTCTGTTTTTTTCCTGTCGATATAGGGTTCTGTGTGCACATTAATGAGGGAATAAAATGAACTTAAATGATTTTAGCAAATGGCTTCAATATAACAAAGAGTGAACAATTTTAAGGGAGTCTGAATAATTTCCATACCCACTGTATATGTGGTCAAAGTATATTTTTGTCTGTAATAAGGAGGGAATGTGCCTCATGTTGCGCCCTGGCCTTTGCTGGAATGAACACAATAACACCAAGCAATCACAGCGATTCTCGTGTTTTTCTCCACATGAAGCAGCCGAAACATTCACCTTAACCACTTCTGCGAGAGGAGGCTCAGTTTCGTAACCTGTCTTGTGTAAGTGTTCATGTGTGGGAAAATCCTAATAATAATACAATCATGCCATGTTTTTGTGGATAAAAAAAACAACAAAAAACAGTAAAGTATATAGAGTATATTGTATGTGGAGCCTCAACATCTATTGATGTTTGATGCTCAGTCGCTTAGCGTGCGGTGAAGAATCGCCGACTGTAGATTATTTTGCAATGGTCCACTTCAATCGCTTTCGGCGCGGCGGGCCTTAGGTAGTCAACAAACTTGGGTAAAGAACAATTATTTTCAATCACGTTCTGGAGGTTTAAATTGCTGGGGTCAAATTGACTTCAAAGATTGAATAAAATTCCACTGTGCTTATCGCTTCTTCGTATTTGTGGTGTTATTTTGCAGTATTCTACACAACTGGATGGAAAGTTCAGTCACAGCTTGCAAGAGATGGTCTTTATCATGGGGACTACATCATCAATCTTGACTTGGTCTCCCGTTTGATTAAGCCCAGGAAGTTCCCAGGAATAGGTGTGACCTGGTGATAGATAGACAGTGTGTGTGTGGCTGCTAAATGGAAGGACATGGAGAGGAAAATATCGCTCTCCTTCCTCATGCTGGTGGACAGGATTCTGCCCTCTGCAGTGGTAAACACTATGCTGTAACCGTTTCGTATCCTCAGAAGATTTCTGGTGACAGATCAGCATTGAGGCACTCTCTGATGAAATTCTTCCTGAGGGGAGCGCAGGCATACAAAAGCTGGTGTCCTTTTTATTGGCACTAAAGGGGATTTAGGCATTTTCCCCCTGTACAACACTGTATGTGCCCTGTTTGAACCTTCAGATCAAGTTCCACTTAAGTTTCTGTCAGTCAAAATGGCGTCGGGCTGAAGATCAGGGAAAGAGGCCGCGTTGCATCGCTTCTGTTTGCTGCATAAACCTTTTGTCCTGCTGTGACAGTGGAGGACATTTGCTCTCTGGCCTCTTGGGCTTGTCATTCATTACTGTTTACTTGCATAAACACGCCCGTTTATCTTATCTGCTTTTACAGTATTGCGACAAATGACCATTACACCTTCAGAAGTTTGGATAGAAAATGACAAGGAGAACAGGCGAAGAATGACTACTACAAAAATGACAAGGAGAACAGTTTGTAACCATTAACAGCTCACAGTCAGCCAATCTTTTATCTGGTTTGGGGAAAGAGACGCGCCATTATCGGTGGAGATATCGTAGTGTGTGCTATGCTGTGTTGTTCATCTGGTGAATACTCATGCTGTAAGAGCAGTAAAAACACATACAGACCCTTTCTAAAAAATTTGAATATCATGGAAATTATTTATTTATTTCCATAATTCCATTCAAAAAGTTAAACTTTCATAAATTATAGATTCAGGGCCCACAATTTAAACAATTTCAAGTATTTATTTGTAGGCTTTACACGATCAGGATTTTTGGGGCCGATCACCGATCAGCAAGTTAAAAAAAACGATAACCAATCACCGATCCGATCACAACATGGAGCGATCTGTCTATTTACTTGACTTGTTCATTTATTGTATATACTTGTGTATTGTATACTGTGTATCTTAAAGTATTCTCTAGTATAAAGTATTCTCATTTTAGACAAAAGTTAAAACATCAATGACCCCTAGGGGGCATTCAAGGATTGGCCACTGACATAAGTTTAGGTCAAATCGACATTACAACATGACAGAAATAACGGGGGCTGTAATTACTTTATTGCAGTTAAATTAATTTAACAAATACTGTTAATGAAATGCGGCATGGTGGGCGACTGGTTAGAGCATCTGCCTCACAGTTCTGAGGACCGGGGTTAAATCCCCGGCACCGACTGTGTGGAGTTTGCATGTTCTCCACGTGCCTGCGTGGGTTTTTTCCGGGCACTCCGGTTTCCTCCCACATCCCAAAAACATGCATGGTAGGTTGATTGAAGTCTCTAAATTTCCCGTAGGTGTGAATATGAGTGCGAATGGTTGTTTCTTTGTATGTGCCCTGCGAATGGCTGGCAACCAGTTCAGGGTGTACCCCGCCTCCTGCCCGATGATAGCTGGGATAGGCTCCGGTGCTCCCGCGACCCTTGTGAGGATAAACGGCTCAGATAATGGATGGATGGATGGATGTTAATGCTTACTCTAACTTTCTCACGGCTATATGGGTGGGTGGGTGTTGTCCAGAGTTTTGGCTCCCCCCTCCACGCTGCATTGCTTGAACGCGGCATGCTCCTCCTTGTGTACATTCTTCAGGGTTAGGGTTAACACTCTTCAAATTTGTTGTGTTGAAGCATTTAGATGACGTTCCCCACGACATACTTCAGTTGAGCACAGACTAGAAATAACTGATCGGGTTTGCGAATTATGACATAAAAGCAGATCAGCCGATGAGCATAAAATGCTAATTAACGTCCGATACCGATCAAGCCGATCAGATCGATGTAAAGGCTATTTATTTGTTTATTTTTACATAATTTGGGCTTCCAGCTCAAAAAACCCACAAAATCAGGTATTCAAAAAATTTTAATACTGTGAAGAAATCATTTACCTTTCAATTTGTGTAGAAAAAAAGAAAGATATTAGAGTCACATTAAAATATGGTACTTTCAAAACGATACGTTAATCTTCAATACTTGGTTGGGAATCACTTTGCTTTAATCACTGCCTCGATACGCCGTGGCATTGCCTGGGAGTTATGGAAGCCCAGATTTCCTTGATGCTTGCTGTCAGTTCTTCTTTGTTTTTGGGTCTTGTACCCCTATTTTCCTCTTGATAATACCCCATAGATTAGAACCAGGTTTTGGTGCTTCTGGCAGTATGGGCAGGAGGGGCCAGGTCCTGCTGGAAGATTAAATCTGCATCTCCATACAGGTCCTCAACAGAAGGAATCATGAAGTCCTCTAAAACAAGGTGAGGATTGGTTAACACCATTGGATTCCAAAAAATATTCACCCAGGGGATGAAAACTCCAGAGTTTGGTAGAACTGAAGTAAACAAGGCCTGTTTCTATTCATCTGTGCAAACAGACAAGTCTCCAATGAGAAGGAACCTCAATAACCAGCTGAGAGACAGATAAGGTCCCTCATGAACTGCACAAGATCCGATCAGGGTTTATTTGCAAGTTAAACCTCAGACTGAAACCGACACTTTCGACTACGTCTCCAATGTGAGAGTCAAGCAGAGGCAGTCGAAGGTCCTCGCCCAGTGCGACATGAATGGCAGCAGGCCAGCTGGATCCGAATTAGAGAGCTCACATTTATCCCACGTGATGGTTTCTGGCAGTGGGTGCTCATAATCGCAATAACTCATGTCAAAGGTGGATGGGCGTGCTTTCATTAAAGGCTATTAATAAATGTGATCAGCGGGATACTGGAGGGTTGCTCACATTTATTTGCTGTGTGGACAATGATTGCATCAGGACCTGCTGCATTAAGGATGGATAAATGAAGGTGGGGAGTGGATGAGGGGGTTCAACACTCAACTTTACCGTTTATTTGTCGCAGGTTTGCTCCAAAGGAGCCTCCACGGGATTATCTGAAATTTGGTTCCACAGCAACACCATCATGCTAATGGCCAGGCTTGCTATATTTTAACCAGCACTCTACTGCTCCCTGGATAGCCTTTTGTGCACCTGAATGGAAGTCTCCCCGAGGTACTCAAGTGGACTGAAGGGTGCATAGTCTTTGCATAACATAAACCACTGTGGCTGGAAATTAGATTGCAATTATTTAACAAAGTGTGATGTATGAATAAGATATCAAGCAGATATTCAAATACGTTGTTTGTCCATCTAACCAGAACCTCAAGGGACTTTGCAAAGAGTCTTGCACTGCATTGGTGCACATTACATTTTCAAGAATTCTGATTAGTTTAGGGTGGGAGGTTTGATGCTAATCTAAACACCCTCCGTACGCGGTCTACTTAAAAAAAAAGAAAAATGCAGTTTGGTATATCTGTATGTCTCGTCGACACTGGGGAAAAAACGACCTTCTCAAAATAAATAAAAACAAATATTAAAAACAAGATATTTTGTCTCTAAAATAAGCAAAAATGAAATCTGCCAATGGAACTAATATAAATTGAATTGATAAGATTCTTAAAATAAGGTCTGCATCTTAAAAAAAAAAAAGTATTTTTGTCTTGATGAAAATGTATTTTAAAAAAGTAAAAACGTTTAAAATAAGTATTGTAAGGTGTTTTTTTTTTTCAAAAATAAGATGAATTCACTTGGTCTGGTTTTGCGTTTTCGCAGTGTATGTCGTGCTGGAACAGTTTTGTGCAACAGGACAGTTTTGTGCAACAGCACAGTTTGATATACAGCACCAACACTGGATCAAGCCCCACTGTGAAAAGCAAACAAAACTCTTTAAAAACAAACAAAATAATTTAGACACTCACTTTCTACTAACTTTCTACTAAAATTTAAAAAGGTTCAGATCGAGAAAACGTCTGGAAGCAAAGGTCCGGCTGATCAATCTAATGTCTATTTATTAGGATATTTATTTAAGTAGTTGAGTTGTTGTATCTCTAAATCTGCTTGTACTCAATACCTCAGTGAAATCCAAAAACCTTTTGCCGTTTATCATAGTCAACACAGAACGAAACAAATACGTATGGTTGCTCAAACTTCTGAGCACAACTGTGTAATGTTCTTTCACTTACTATAAAGAAACAAGTTTGAGTTTTCCCTTTTCTGTTTAGCATCTTGCCACTGACTGGCCATTCCATTTTAAGCACTGTTTGTTCCAAAGGTTCTCTTCCTTTATCTGTCATTTTCAGATTTTTCTCCATCATTTACGCAACTTCCACGCTGAATCTATTTCTCTCTCCCCTGCTACGTTTCTCCTCGTCTGTCTGGTCTGCGAGCAGTCAGTGTTCACCGCCTGAGATGTTGTTTACATTGGCTGAAGGGGTGAGTGAAAAATGTGATTGGTCGGTATGGTTTGTAACTACCATAAAGCCAGTAATGCTGCGGCGCTTAGTGCCCTTTGTCTTAAATCATTAGCCTTTCTTTTTTTGCATATGGCGTGGGTGCGCGTGGGACTGATTCTGGGTCTGGACCCGGACTGCGGCCCGCCAGTTAGTACATATACATACTCTGTTCGAGTGTGAGATGCCTAAACTTGTCCAACTTCCAACGTTTTGGCATTTTTCTTCCTCGTAATCGACGTGGCAAGCCAAGATTCAACCCTTAATCATTATCTTATACTGAAACGCTAGGCTGATGACTACAAGGCAATGGATGATTTATTTTGTGAAGAGCCTGGCACATCAAAACTCAATGAAATTCATCAAATCGAATGGTATTAAGTGCCACTAAAGTATTTTAGCATGAGAGGTTTGGGGCGGTATTCCTCTTATCGGCTCTCTTTACATAATAACCAGTTCTAAAAATCAACAGTGCCAAGCTGGCAGATGATGTAAAATAGGCGAGAAGACCAGTATTGTTAGCGTGGTTAGAAACAGTGAAGTGACATTTGTGACTCCATTACACCACACAGTGTCAATATGATAGATGATTGCAGTGCTGTGGTTTGAGTGCGGGCCTGTCTGCTTTTTCTTTCCTGTGTGTCGAGGTTCGGTGGGTAGATTTAAACACTTACGACATGTATTTTCTTAATGAATGTTTTCACTGAATGAAGACTGGTACAAGCCAGTAAACAAGATCTTCCACATACCACTTGGGTTTAGACAATCAGTCCAAAGGGGTGAACATCTTCAATTTTTAACATCACTCTTTCAGTTTGTAACTGGCTTGAAATACAAATGGAAATTAGGGGGTATTTGAAAGGTACAAAATGGACACAAAAAAAAGGAAAGGGAAAAAAAAATTGGTGACAGGAGGGCCTACGGGCTCCATGATTGAGGGAGAACAAAAAACAACTGATCACAAAGTCTTTGTCACCCAAAATGTGTGAACAAAATAAATCCGACAAGAGTCACATGCTGTGTCTACTGGGCCTGAAGTATACAAGTAGTCTTCTGCAGGCTTTTGTGGATGGAAAGATAAAATAATCTGTAGACCGAAACAAACTCAACCAGAGCAGTAAGCAGATGAAAAGCCGGACCATAAACCACCAACAAACACAAAACCAATAACTTACAACAACAACAAAAAAAATGCAGAAATGTGTGTCAAATTAGGGTGTCAAACATATGGCCCAAAGATGATGCAGTGAAAAAGTGGAGAGCTAGTGACACAAGTGATGTTTTTCATCATGACGACATATTAAATCAAATTAAACTGTTGAATAGTTGATAATGTTATGATCAATCACAGTAAAAGTGTTGAGATGATTCACTTGTTTGATAATAATCCTGAACAACGATTTTAAAGGCCATGTACCCCATGAAACAGGAGAATTTTCTTAAATTCATTTTTTTTAGTTGAGGATAAACATTAATATTCACAATCTTTGGTGATGAATATTAATAACTGAACATGTAAAACAGTTATGTAACCGGTAACTTAAGCGGTCAGATCATTCTAACAGCTTTCAGAAGCAGGACAAAGTTGCTTAAATTACATAAATGATTCACCTTTTGTCAAAATATAACTAAAGTCCCATACTTGATGAAATGCATTTTATGTTACATGTGGGTGTGGAGGGCTCCATGACTGCCATGGGTCATGGAGCCCTCCACACCCTTGGGCCCCCAAATGACGAGCAACACCCATTGCTGTTATGTAGTACTGTATGTACCCTGCTTATGCTGGATTTCCTGTTCATGTTCATCCTGTCAGTGGTTTGCACCTTGGAACACCTCTACATTTGCATTCACAAAGGCTCAATTGATTTAGTTTTTGACAATGATACATACACCTTTTCCAGAATATTCCTGACATGAGTTGATTTTGGAAGGGTTTTTCCTCCACAAAGGTTAGGATTATGAAGTCATCCACTTTAGTTGTATGGCTGTGAGGTACTGGAAAAAGCAACTAAACACATTTACTGATAGTGGTTGCAGCGAAGACCTCGCAAAGCATCTCCAGCGGCTCCAGAGTATAGGCAATCAATGATTGCGTAGAATGTGGCGGAATTTCTAAAAGGTAGATAGAACACTTTTGTGAAACGTCTCAAGTAAAAATCTTAATAGTTTAACTTCAAATCCATTGTGCTGTTGTAAAGGGAAAATATTACTAAGGCAAAACTGAAAGTACACTATGATACCTCGCAAAGCATGCACTAGAAATGTAAACCCTGATCAGGCGACACCTTTGTCAGCTACGTGAAATATTGTGTGATCATAGCAGAGCAAAACAGTGGTGCCTTCCAATGCATTCAGGGAAGGGGGAAAAAAAAGCGCACCGTCAACAAAAGAAAACAATGGAGAATATCCAGGATTTAGGGTTCTTTCCTCTTGGCACGTGACTTTTGCTTGAGAAAAGGCTGTTTTGTTTTTGCCATCTGGGATGAAATGTTTGCCTTTCTGTGAGGCGTTTACGTTTTCTTCCTGTGCTTGTGTGGGTTTCCTTTGGCCTCAATCCCCCAAAAACAATATACTGTATGTCAGGTTAATTCAAGACACCAGATTGCCCGTGGGTATAAAGGTGAGTCTGAATAGTTGCCCGTCGTGATTGACAGGAGATTAGTCCAGGATGTAACCCACCTCTCACCCCTAAATCAGCAGGAATCGAAACAATCCATGATGTGTTGACCCCGGTAAAGTATTTTTTTTTGCCGTCCTTGATATCAGCGTACTGTGCTCGGTACCCCCAAAAAGCTGCTGTGTACCAAACCTCAAACTCTAGTAATCGTTTGGAAACAATGATTATGGTTTGTCTTCTCTCCTAATTTTCAATGGCACCCCATTTCGGTAAGGAACCGTTATTTGAAACAGATCTGGTGTTGCTCATAATATAGTTTAGTACTTCAAACTGGTGAAAGGTTACATCATGGTGCCTTCTACTGAGCTGAGTCTCACATCACACATCACCACCTCCAACCTGGTTCTCCATCTGTTCCATTGCTAAGATTTTCCTCAGACGGAAGCTAAATCAGGAGTTCAGATCAGTCAGAGCATTAGCCAACTGGTATTTCGTGCAACACAGACAACGTTTGACATCACCGCAGCTCTACTTGGGCAAACACCATTAAGCCCCAGCTGTTTCCCAGGGCTGTTAAATTGATGCTACACGTTCCGGACCTTTTTCATGTGGAATAACCTCGTCCATCCAATCTCTCTTGATAACTTCATGGCGGCCTATCTGCTGATTTAACAGACTGCAGAAAACATGAGAAGCTCTCAGTGACATATTTCAGAATTTGCCTTTCACATAGCCTACTGCACTCACACACTACTAAAACAGTCTCTTATACACAACTGAAAAGAAAATTTCAATACATTTATGAGAGCATTTCAGTAGAATATGTGAAAGTGTTTCAGTATATCACATGAGAATTTTTCAATATTAGGATTGCATTTCAGTGTTTCAGTTGTATATATGAGAGCATTTCAGTTTTGTGTGAGAAGATTTCAGTAAAACTAGATTTTTGTAATTTTACAACTAAAATGCGCGCTTCATTCCAACTCAACATCCTCACTCACCTTTCATACCAACACATTCTTTTTGCATGTGAAGCTGTGTGAAACACTAGCCTATATGTAGTTGGTTTCATGATTGAGAAAGAAGAAATACTGAGTAAAAAAAATAAAATAAAAACCTCCAACCTCCAAAGTTCGTAAAGAAACAGGGAACCTACCCAAAATCTATAAAAAATGAACAATTCCCTGTTTCTTTATGAACCTCTGAGGCTTGCATTTGACCAAATACTGTCAACCGAATTTTTGGAAAAGCTGTCATTTCGATGCCTCAACAAGCAAAAACCCTAAAAGGAGAATCAGAATGAAGAGGAACTTTTTTGTGGCAGTGCTAGCCCCACTACAGCATATGGACCACCGACAGTGGCTGACACGGAGAAATCCTACCAGTGGCCAGAAAAGGCTGGTTTGAAGGGCAGCGCAAGGGCACTCATCACGCATCACAAGAGCAGCTGTTACAGTCATTTCTCGTGTATAATGCAATTTTTATCCCACCAACAAATGTCAAAAGTTAATGCTGCGCATTATACTTATGTATAGGGGGAAATGGAAAAAAACCTTCCAATTTTATAAATGTATGCCGCCATTTAGAGGTTATGAAAAAGCTGTACACTTTCATTCCAATATGCCACTGCCACCTAGAGGTTATGAGAAATGTCGTTCGAGAATGTTGTTCCAAGCTATGCATTACTATTACAGTATTGGTTCATGTTATGTCATTGTGTAATTTGTCTATATTTGTGTTAGCCCATAAACGCACAGCCATGAACCTATACTGCATTATCCATCCATCCATTTTCTGAGCCACTTTCCCTCACTAGGGTCACGGGCGTGCTGGAGGCTATCCCAGCTAGCATCGGGCAGGAGGCGGGGTACACCCTGAACTGGTTGCCAGCCAATCGCAGGGCACATACAAACAAACAACCATTCGCACTCACATTCACACCTACGGGCAATTTCGAGTCTCCAATTCATGCATGTTTTTGGGATGTGGGAGGAAACCGGAGTGCCTGGTGAAAACCCACGCAGGCATGGGGAGAACTTGCAAACTCCACACAAGCGGGGCCGGGGATTGAACTCTGGTCCTCAGAACTGTGAGGCTGACGCGCTAACCAGTCGGTCACCGTGCCGCTTTTCTGCATAATGTTACATGTTAAAATGTTAGTTGCTCAAGTGAAAGTGTACAACACATAAAGACTGTTTATGCCTTTTTTAATTATTGCCTTGTTTTTTATACTTAAATACATTCTAAGTTTAAACTGAAATGTATTTATATTTGCTTTAATTTGTTTGAAATTGCTTCACTGAAAATGTTATACATTTAATGTAATTTTAATTACAAATTTGAAAAAAAAACTAATTATTCGATTAAGAGAGTGGGCAAGAGAGTCGGCAAAAATGGCATTCATTTTTTTGAAAAAAAACAAACCAACATCTGAATGATTCCCAAGAATTTAGGGTGAATATATATATATATATATATATATATATATAGTCTTTTGGGGAATGATGCAATAAGTTTTTCACACCTGGATTTGGGGATCATCTGCCATTCCTCCTTGCAGATCCTCTCCAGTTCTGTCAGGTTGGATGGTGAACGTTGGTGGGCAGCCATTTTCAGGTCTTGCGCAATTGGGTTTAAGTCAGGGCTCTGGCTGGGCCATTCAAGAACAGTCGCGGAGTTGTTCTGAAGCCACTCCTTCGGTATTGGCCATCGTGCCATATATCTTCTTTTTTTTTATAAAATAAAATGTGTGCATTGTAGTGGTAGAAAAAGAGGGGCATCTCCGAGGACGATGGAAGAAACTAAAGAACTCCTTAAGTTGTTTGTGCCTTTTCTTGGCAACACTCTAGCATCTCTCTCCCAAAGCACAGAACAGAAGGTGGATAAGATGTAGGAAGGCTTTATCTTGTGTTTTTTAATTATTATTATTTTTATTTTGTTATGATGGCTAGTGTAGACTGAGTGCCCTGATGTGTGTTCTGTGTTGTGACCAGCGGGGTCACTCATCGATTCCCAGCCACCTCGGCTAAACCACTAATAAGACACTTGGCATTTTCCCTGGTCCTTTGTGAGCTTCCTCTACCACTTTCATTTATTGGAAAGGGTGAATTGTCTGTGCTTGTATGCATGTTGGTGTGTGCGAGAGAGACTGCGACAAAGAGAGAGAGAGAGAGAGAGAGAGAGAGAGAGAGAGAGAGAGAAAAACAGAGACTATGACGATCTGTATTGTCACATCATACTTATCACTGTGTGTGGCAAGAAGCCTGCTATTCTTCGTGTAAAGAGTGCAAATGTAAGCAGCTTTGTAAGCGGTATTTACAGACTACATACCGTATCAGCCACAATAAGTACATCTGAGCATTATGTGATTTTTTTAAAAATTTAATTGCAGTTCACGCATCACAGATTTTTTTAAAAGTGTTATTACACTTTTTTCTGTTCTGTTTGTACAATATTTTTGTGTATTCCATTGCTCTTGGTCTCTCTCAATGTATCATGTGTTTAAATGTATTTGTATTGTTTTAAAAGTGTTCAAATACCTTAGAAAATGTCAACTGCTGTAAATGCTATAAAAAGGTGTATTTAAATAGGGTGTTTCTATATCGCAGTTTTCACTTATTGCGGGGGCAGTCTTAATGGAGGAGGATTACCGTGTTGCATCCATCCATCCATCCATTTTCTGAGCCGCTTCTCCTCACTAGGGTCGCGGGGGTGCTGGAGCCTATCCCAGCTGTCATCGGGCAGGAGGCGGGGTACACCCTGAACTGGTTGCCAGCCAATCGCAGGGCACATAGGAACAAACAACCATTCGCACTCACAGTCATGCCTACGGGCAATTTAGAGTCTCCAATTCATGCATGTTTTTGGGATGTGGGAGGAAACCGGAGTGCCCGGAGAAAACCCACGCAGGCACGGGGAGAACATGCAAACTCCACACAGGCGGGGACGGGGATTGAACCCCGCACCTCAGAACTGTGAGGCTGACGCTCTAACCAGTCGGCCACCGTGCCGCCTACCGTGTTGCAATTACAGCTTAAAATGTGTAATTTCTAAATGTTTGTGTAGATAACACTTTTTTTCCCCATTGAACACAATCTGTTTTATTTATGAAAAAAAAAATAGAATATTTGTTACGATAGTAAATGTGAAAAGAAAAACATGATGTTAGCCATGCTAGTTAGCTAGTTATCTGTCTTGGTACCAAATTGATTTAAGTATTTATTTCACCAATTGTAGACACACTCATTCTCGTAGCTGGTTGCAAAAGAACATTTCAAGACAGCATTATATTAACAAATTACCGTTACCTTGATTTGTACGAAGAACGATGGGTGGGCTCCGGTAAATATGATTTGATATTGAAAGTCCGACCTCCTCAGGCAGCGCCCCTTCGTAAGCACGTTTTGCAGATCCTTCCTCTACCGAGCTGCAATGTGTCGGAAAAACACCCAAAAGAGCTGACTTTTCCCACAAGGTTTAGGGTTAGGGTTAGGTTGCTTGCACCAACAACGGGAGGGGGAGAAGTCGTGTCACTTTGGCTGCACTGACTGAATGCTGATGGAAAGTTTTTGCGGTTGTGAAACCGTGACTTTTTAAACCTTGAAACCGGTAACCGGCACATGCTCATGCTCTTACATGAGCAATAGTGAGTACTATAAGTACTCACTATTGCTCGTGTAAGTACTGTCTATCAAGCTAAAGGGGCCATATTTTAGAAAATTAGCTTTTTGATGGCATATATACAAATAGTTGGGTGTCTGAAATGCTTACCCACCCATCAAATGTAAAAGTAATAAACCAAGTCAATCCTTCGTTATTTGCCTATTTTTAAAAATGTAATTGGTCATGTGACCATGGGCCACATACATACAGTGAACTTTTGCCACCACGAGTTGAAATGTTTTTCTTTGTCTTTAGCCTTGTTTGTTGTTGCTTTTTTTCCTTGTGGTATTTTGATGAAAGAATGTCACAGACATGGTATTAAGACACCAAGGGCCTAGTTTAAATTGTGAACAAAATGGACAATCTATCTTCTTTAAAAAATAGAGTGGACCCTGGGTGGTTGTATACAACATGTTCAAACCTGTTTTTACCTTGAATTTTCCCACAATAAACTACCGTAACTTTCTCATTATACCATCTTTAGATACTGTAAGGTCATGTTTCAACATTCTAACAGAAAATTTTGATATATAGTAGAAAAAATAGCGGCACGGTGGACGACTGGTTAGAGCGTTAGAGCCTCACAGCTCTGAGGACTAGGGTTCAATCCCCAGCCCCGCCTGTGTGGAGTTTGCATGTTCTCCCCGTGCCTGCGTGGATTTTCTCCGGGCACTTCGGTTTCCTCCCACATCCCAAAAACATGCATGGTAGGTTAATTGATGACTCTAAATTGCCCGTAGGTGTGCATGTGAGTGCGAATGTTGTTTGTTTGTATGTGCCGTGCGATTTGCTGGCAACCAGATCAGGGTGTACCCCGCCTCCTGCCCGATGATAGCTGGGATGGGCTCCAGCACGCCCGCGACCCTAGTGAGGAGAAGCGGCTCAGAAAATGGATGGATGGATAGTAGAAAAAAAATCTTTGATTCCCTGCTGAATTTGCAAAATAAAACAAAACATAATAGAAAAGTTTTAAATATTGTACATTTTATTCAGTGAAAAAGCTACAGCAAGTGAAATCCATGTTAACGAGCACAATGATGGGACATTTCCTGTAGTTGGTCACCGGTTTACACACAGCTCAGGAAAGATTTTGGCTGTTAGTCCTTCAAGTTTCTTGGCTGCCACTTGGAAACCCGACCCTTCTGTTGTCTATTGGGTCGAGGTCTGAAGACTGAAAAAACCCTCCCTGACTTTAATATGATTCTTCCTGAGCTACTCTTTTGGTGCTTTAGCAGTATGTTTTGGGTCATTGTCAAGCTGGAAGCCCCATCCATGACTCATCGTCAGTGTTCTTGCTGAGGAAATGAGTTCATTGAATGAAGTAATCCAGCACCCTTTGCAGAAACAGCCCCAAAGTGTAATGTTTCCCCACCCATGCTTGACTGTGGCTTCAGAGAAGGCTCAGATGCAATGGCGGTGATGAGATCAGTTCATGTTTATTTATTCATGTGAGACACTTGAAAGTCAAATCGGCTCGGAAGTGAAACAATATGAAGGTGTTCAGAATTTGGCATTTCTCTCCCTGTGCGCTATTTAACAGAAATTTCCCAACACAATTGTAAGTATTGCTGATAGAGTGTCAACAAATTGAATAAGTGCACCGTTTGTTGGAAAACATCTGCTCAGCTGAGTGCATACCAGCAGGATTGTATTGAAAACTCAATTTCAAAAGAAAGCCACTCGCACAAGCACAGGAGATGATATACACCTACCCTGAGCTGGGTGTCCCAAGACCAGCGACCTGCATGGTAATAAATTTGTCTGAGGAGAAATGATGACAAATAAAGGCCTTTGAATGTTCCTATTTTCTCTACATGACATGTCACGAAGAATTGATGTTTCAATATGTGCTGCCACAAATTACCCCCAGAGAGAAAAAAAACAGCTCAATGCAGACAGCATAGTGTGGAAGGTTGGGCGATTCCACACATATTCAGACTGATAGGCTTGCGGGGAATTTAGTGCACCCGACTGTACTTTCCATCAGATGCCTTGACTCCCACCTGATTGGAGCGACGCACCTTCAATCCAGCTCACCTACTATCGTTGATAAGTTTTTGCTAGTTTTGTTTTGAGGTCTTGCTGTCAACACAATTACTGATGGCGTCATGCCTCCTTGGGGCCCACGGATGGAACGTACAGTAAATATTGATGCAATAAATTCATCATTTCGTAGAGTCAAAGATAGACCATCAGATCATAAGCTGATGCTTAATGCCCCCAAGCGTGAGAGTCTTGCTGTTCGCAAATCCCTTTCTGCTCCTGTTGTGTGTGCTGCAGATTGGTTTCGTGGTGCTTCAAGCGCCAGGACCACGCAGGCTTCATTAACTGATAGCAGCAAGGATTGAGACACCCCGGGTGTGGTCAGAGAGCAGCTTGAACACTTTGTCAACAGGAAATACATCACATCTTACCTCGCCTTGCACACTGTATAACTATCTTCATCACATGAACATTTCTGACGTCTTTATCCTTAATGTTATGACTAAAGTAGGAAACAACAAGCTATGATGACTGGGCACTCTAAAAGAAATTTGTTGATCAACCATACATTTTCTATGGTACTTGTTCTTAAGAGCGCAGCTGACTTCGGACGGGATCTGGGGTACACCCTTGAATGGTTGCCAGCCAATTGCAGGGCATTAAACAAACAACCATTCATGCTCACATTCAAACCGTTTGACAAACTTTACTAACGTGCACGTTTTTGGAATGTGGGAGAAAGTCTGAAAAAACAAAACAAAACAAACAAAAAAAAAACATGGGAAGAACATGGAAGACATGAGCCAAGATTCCAACATCAACCCTCTGAACTGTGAGACACACATGCCAACCACCTGAACGCCAAGGTTCCCATTTGGTTGATCATTTTTAAAAAAGTGAAAGAAAGCAACCAATTTGTTATTTTTTGGAAAACTTTTAGATTGCAGAAGATGCAAAGAAAGTGTGTTGGGAATACAAATCTTTATTTCCAGATTATCTAGTTTTTCAGATGCATGGTAGCCTAGTGGTTGGCACGACTGTCCACAGTTCTGGGTTGAAATCTCTTTTTAATCAGGTATTTTCTCCCACATTCTCAAAATATGAATGTTAGGTTCATTGAACATTACATTGTCCACTGGCAAAAATGTGAGTGCCTTACAATTGACTGGCAACCAGTCCGTGTATCCTGCCTCTCGTCCAAAGTCAGTTAGGATAGACTCCAGCTCACTGGTGACCCTATTGAGGACAAGTTACATAAAAAAAATAAATAAAAATGAATACAATTTAGCATTAAAGTAAAACAAAAATCATCTTTGGTGACAATGTAGTTCTGATCGAGTAGATCATTCACATTACTGACAGACATTGCAGCCAATCAGTGGTGCTGATTGATACATGAGACAGTCCAATGATTGTACAAGCAGTGCTTGAAACTAATTACAGTACACTCACAGCATACAGGTAGGCAAGGAGTTAAACAGCCAGATGCAGCATTGCAGATGAATACAGCAGAGTGAAAGAACCCTGGTGCTCATGTTTGTTATTCAACCTGTACTTGGCAGATTGAGATAATGACATCCCAGATGATTTTTCCCATCCTAGCTGGACGCTGTTTTTGAAATACAAAAGCGGCTATGTCTGGGTAAATCTGGATGTCTGGTCCCCCTAGCATTATGACAGAGGCTGTATTTTCAGGTCTGTGTAGTCTGACAGACAATACATGAAACAAATACTTGAAGACAAAGATACTTGCGCAGTTTATCATCTGTACAAAGCAGTCAGACAAGTCGACACTGAGACATGCAGCATCTCAAAGGTCTGGTCAAGAGGGCGTCTCAAAACTGGATTTTTATACCTTCCTACATGCAAATGTTCAGACCAATGAACATAATGCAGGAAGACACAGATAACTGGTCAGACAGAAAACAGCACAATAAGATTCATGGGGGGCCTCATGGGGGAAATGCATACAGGCAGTTTCACACCTCCACCTTTCACTATTGTTCTCCATCAGACACACTAGAGTCGTTCTTGTATAATCTAATTAGTCAACAGGAGTTGTGATTCATTTTGAAGGTACACACATGCACTGAAATCAGTTATGCAATATGAAATTTCCCATAACAGTACACACATGCAAAATCGGGCCTAATTTCAGCATTTTCCCTAATTTCTGATCAGTCAGTAAATGCCTGATAATTGGATGTCTATGAACCATTATTATGTGGCAAGGGGTGTTTTAAGAGTATCGTTTCATCCTCGATCTGCTCAGAAAAAATCCTGGGCCGACAAGAGTAAAAGTGTAATCTGTTCAATATTAGGATCGCAAATCCTTATGTTTGTGGTCAACACCGAGTTCAGTCTTACCATGGACTCCGTAACTGTGATGTAAAACTCAATGATAGCCAATCAGGAAGTGACTAATAGCTTGTGCTGTTGCCGGACACCAAATAGAGGATAACATGTCTCACAAGTCATCCATCACAATAAAAATGACAAGGAGAAAAGTTTGCCACCACAATCAGGTTACCAGATTAGCCTCGCTTGTTCTATTTCTTTTCTGTATTTTTTGGCAGTTTGGATGCCCTGCGGCACTACGCTGCCTCTCACTGGTCACCTTTGGTACCATGACAGTGTTCCGCTTTGGAGGAGGAGACAGTGAAAATGTGGTTATGTGTGTGCGTGGTGTGCAGTGTTCATCACCTCGGAGGCACCGCGCACTTTAAAAGCTTGGTTAAGGTGTTAAAAATTGGTAAACTTCACTTAAGTTGTCAACTTTAAGTTAGTTGAAGCTTGAACTGATGTCACCTATCACATGGATATTGGAGCAATCTAAAAAGAAAAGCAAATGATGATGTGTTAGCACAAGAGGAGCTCGTTGCAGGAATCTGTCAAAGGATTCCAAGTACTGTTTTTCTTCTTTCGGTTAAATGGTAGACTGTGGCGAAATGTTATCAGTCAAAAGGTGAAACAAACAAATAGAGTATTGATTGTTGCATTCCAGGAAAGGAGGGGTTCCAGCAGACTGCTAAATTGTTGAAAGGTGTGTCCCAACTCCCAGAAACATTTCAGACAATTTGGAGCCAGAGCTAAGTTGAATTATATGAGCGTAATGTTGCTTTTAAAGAAGCAAGCAGTGACTGCTCCCCACTCTTTTCCTCTTAAGATTCCAATTTACTACGCAGTTCGATGTGTGTATAATTGAGTCAAGCATTCATACCAATGCCAGAGTGAAAGAATGATCATGCATCTTGCTTGTCTGATCAGAAGTCAATCAAAACACAAAATTGGCTCCTTAGGAGTAGTTGAGCTATGATTTATTTATTTTTTCTCCGTGCCAAAACACGCGACTATAACATAACAAGTTGAAGTCAGGAAATGTAATTAAATGAAACATACCAGATTTCTACTAACGCTCCAATCTGATTGCTCATCTATCATCTCTTATACTGATCCCAGCCTGTTGGGAGAACATTTGCATATTTGGGGATTCTTGAGTTGTATTCAAGTTTTATTATTTTGGGATTTTGGGCCATCTTTTTAAAAAGAATGGACGATGTTGTGCTGATATTTTCCAATAATGCCTCATCCACTTTACAAATACCAAATTGCTGTGGCATTCTCCAGTTAGAGAAGTGGATTACAAAATCACACAGATGTCACTTTAAGATGTTGCTTTGTACACCTGTCATAATTATGTGCCAAAATCTGGTGGAGCAGATGGTGGATAAAACAGTAAATGTGAACCAGCTGAGACTAAACAGCTAATGCAAGTTGTCAGTTCCCTCTTTTGCCAAAAACTTTTGGACTCTATGTCTTCTACTTTAAGGATCGCCGAGGGGGATTATCTTTTCACTCGAAGGAGAAAAGTTGAAGAATCTATCCTACGAGATGTAATTTTACCTTGACAAATCCCAGTATATCTTTGGATGACAGCAAGAATCGTGAAATGCCAGGTGGATTGACACCAAAGCTTTTGAGGTTGTTTAAAATAATATGTAGTCCAACAGTAAGAGTTGAAACATAAAATCAGACATCTCCATATTTTTTTTTTGTGAATTGAGTTAAATGGGTTTATTTATTTATGGTTCCAGGTTAAGATAATAATTTTGATTTCAGGTATTCTATATGAGAATAAATAATGCAGTTATTGAGGCTAAAATTGAACTTTTATTGAACAAATCTTTCAAAGAGGTCATTGATGTCATTTACTCAAAAAACAGACAACTCCAATAAAATATATTTGTTGTGATAAAAATTACACTGAAATGGTAAGTATTATGCTTTGTGAATAAAAAATTAATAACAGGTGATTGTACTAGAAGTACTCTTGAACTAACCTTTATCCTTAAATTAGCTTCAAAGAGAGAGACAAGTCATACTAATTGCTCAGTCAGTTATCTTCTTCGTTGTTGGTATAATCAAGATCCTGTTGACTCGCTAGTTTGTGACCAACATTGGCGAAGGCTTCTTTAGCAGAAAAGATACCAAATGTAAATCATCTCAAGGAATATATCACCAACACCAACCAACCAATCATTGAAATGTGTTTTTAAAACAATGGTGGTCATGTCGAGCAGTGATTTTCAAAGTGTGATACGAGTACCACGAGTGGTACGCGGGCTCTCTCTCGTGGAGCGCAAAAGAATTACTGAATTAAATACAATTAAGATTTACTTTCAAAAACATGAAATATGATATGAAATATATTAGAATGAAACTTGTAGCTCTGCTACAGATTATTATTTTAAAAATCCAATACAGTATATTTTTTATTTCTCAAGTACAGTGGACTTTTTTTTTTTTTTTTTTTTTTTTTTTAAATACAGTCCAGTTGTATTTAACTTCAGTACAGTAAATGTGCTTTTTAGGAGTAAAACCTCGGCCTCTGTATTTTTTTTTTCTTTGTGTGACTATTTTAATGTTGGCCATTATGGTGGTCCCTGGAGAGCTAAATATTTTTGGAGGTTTTACTTGTAAAACGTTTGAGGACCACTGAGCTTATATATAACATGTTTTTTTTTATTTATTTATTATAAAAAGTTCATTTTTCCTCTGTATGAAAACTTTATAAGACACCTTGTATATTGAGGTTGTTGGTGGTTAAGACCTTGCACTTTGTAGGCATGAATAAAGCTGGAGAAAGTCCAATTTATTTTTCAAGTTTGTTAGAGCGTCTGGGTCTGACAGCACGGAGATAGAAGAAAACTTTTTCACTTAGGGTGCTTTTGCACCTATAGTTGGGCTTTTTTGGTCAGTTTCGATAGAAATGTAGGTCTGGCTACCCTATTACTAATCTAGCTTTTATTTACATGGTAAAAAAATAAATAAAGAAAGAAAATCTAAGCATCTAACCATCCATGTCCTCAATAGGGTGGCAGGTAATGTCAAAAAAGTTACCAGCCTTGTGTTGGCCTTGGTAGTTTTATACTTGCTGAAAGCCTGCAGCATCTTAGACAGGTGCCAAAAAGTGTTGGCGGAAGATGCCGGGGGTGACAATAGTTCACATCCCCTCTTGATTTTGAAAGGTGCAATGAGAATCGTGACCCAATTTTTTGCTTTTGCTTGAAGCCTGCTTCAGAATAATGCGGTTAGCATGTCTGCCTCACAGTCAGAATTTCTAGGTTCAAATCAGTGGCTTGATGAGACATTAATGTATTAAAAATGGAAAATCTATTAATACTGTGTGACTTCATTGAAACGTAACACCTGCAACTGAAAGAATATGAATGTGCCACAGGGAAATCACGCACAAATGGGTTCTTGTCCAAAAACGCAGCTTGTGGGACAGACCATTTCACAGCATGTGACGTACTCATGACCTTTTATCTGGTGATGGCAACAACATGCTGTCAGCGAAAAACTGACAGCAACTGACAATGGTAGAAGTGCTTAATCTGCCCACTGCACTGTATCATGAGCCTGAATTATTATAGCAAAGTCGTGGCGACAAATGTGGACTCACAAACAGCTTCTCTGAGTCTCGGTGGAGGTCATTAGAAAGGGGATAAGCATCTCCATGTTGTTTGCAGCTGCAGCATCCCTTCAGAGAGAGGAGCTAAAGAAAAAAGGGGGCACAGGGGGCAGTGTATGAATAGAAAACACTATCTGGGTGTGCAGGGGATAACTGTAGACTTTTAAAGTGACAAAGAGGACAGAGGAAAAAAGCTGCATGATGACTCATTCCAAAAACATGCATGCTAGTAGTATAGTATGCATTCAAGACTCCAAAATTGTCCATAAGTGTAGAAATGTGGAGTGGTGGCCTATAAGTGGCAGGCGACCAGTCTTGGGTGTAGCGCCAAGTCAATTGGGAGAAACACCATTTCACTCGTGACACGAGCAAACAACCAGACAAATGTTTTCCAATCGCTCACCATGTTTACTGTACATATACAAAGCTAGTCAAACATTCCATGTTTTACCACAGTATAAATTGCCAAGTGTAAGTGCACCTGTATTGGATGAAGTATGCCATCGCCAAAGGCCCTTTCGACTTCTTCATATCGGCCGTTTTCTGGTTGATTGAGTGTCCTGTCATCTTTGTCTTTCAAAGGTTGTGGGAATAAGTGTCACGCATGTGTAAAATGGATTTACACCAAATTTTCCAAGTGACAAATTAGTCTTTTTGCTCCCAAGTGGCACATTGAAATCAGATCTCCTCAGGTCAGAATCAGGTATATTCCAAATATGGAAAACAACCAAGTATGAAATGGATAACTGCCGGTGACCACACCTTAAATGGACAGATGGGATCTATCCCATCAATGTTAGTCACCATGGAACTTCACCTGTCAAAGATGTAAACATACTGTATCCCTCTGAACAAACCTGAACAGCATAGGTCATGTGGTTTATCAACAACATTTGAACAGATAAACGTATCAAAATACAAATGGAGCAGAAGTGGGGTGTCGTAATGCACCAAAGGCATGTAACCAGCCCCACATGATTTAGTCCCATTTACCCATCTTTTGACCAAGTAAACCTTGCCAGTGCTGATTTGAGTTTGCTTGAAAATACCCAGCTGCCACAATCAGACAGCGGCAGTCTGGAACATACTTACTGACCCTGCTTAAATGAGCTTCACCGGTTGTATCTGCTGCTATAGTTTGCATATTGAATATGTAATGTGGAATATGTGTTGAGCTACTCCATTTACTCTGTGCATGATGAAGGATCTCAGTGTCAGTAGTACTTAATCTTTGTCAGTTTCCACTGTGTTATTGCAAATATAATCTCACGCCAGTGCTATAAATTTGCATGTGATAATTGGTTTGAAACTGCAAATGCAGAAGGTAATTGCCAGTCACCAAGCACCCGCGTTCGCCAACAATTCTTAAGTAAAAAAACAAATTGACGGTGATTTCATGTAATGTGACTCAAGGTTAGCTTCTTACTTCTTCACAGTTTGAGCAAAATTGTATGTGGGGGGAGATGAAGCCACAATCCTATCGGTTCGTGTCAGACGCAAATTCCCTGTTGAGGCCGTAATTGCATCTCTGGCTAATCCGGCCGCTTGTCGGGGTGTCTTCTGCCGGTGGCCCTTTACACAGGGACAACCAGCAAACTGATAGGGAAAAACAGAACACACCTGCCCTAAAAAGATGACAAACAAATGTAGCAGTGATCTTATTACACAGTTAAAAGGAAAATATCACATTACAGACGCAATAATCGTATTTAATAATCGACTGGTTAGCACATCTGCCTCACAGTTCAGAGGACCTGGGTTCAAATCCCGGCCCTGCCTGTGTGTTGTTTGCATGTTCTCCCCGTGCCTGCGTGGGTTTTCTACGGGCACTCCGGTTTGCTCCCGCATCCCAAAAATATGCAGGGTAGGTTAATTGAAGACTCTAAATTGCCCGTAGGTGTGAATGTGAGTGCGACTGGTTGTTTGTCTATATGTACCGCTTATCCTCAGTAGGGCCGTGGGCGTGCTGGAGCCTATCCCAGCTATCTTCAGGCGAGAGGCGGGGTATACCCTGAACTGGTCGCCAGCCAATCGCAGGGCACATAGAAACAAACAACCATTCGCACTCACATTCACACCTACGGGCAAATTTAGAGTCTTCAATCAACCTACCGCGCATGTTTTTGGCATGTCTTTTCAAACTTGCCTTTACTTTCTTTTACTTGTAAAACGAAGTATTGGACTATTTGTAGTTTAGTTTCGGGGGAAAAACCACCTACAATCGCTCTTCCTTTTCGAAAATCCACAGCATAACGAGCTGACAGGCGTGTTTAAGGGTTACACATCCTGGAGTTTGGCCAAAGATGGAATTAAAGCCAATGCATGTAAACTGAGGCTTCAGACAAGTGTGGAAATGTGGAGAGATCAAACCAGTATTTTGTACATATACATAAATAAGTGTTAACATTACTGTTATTAAGTTGTTAAACTGTGGATGTTCTTTGAATCTTGTTCCCCATTAAAGTTGAGTATTACTAAAACTAGATTGATTCCAACACTTTTTTTTTGTCCAATCGTTGGGACTGTAAAACACAATTTATATAAGGACTGGAGCACATTGTGCTGGTCTTTGAAATTCAATTGGTTGTTGCTGAATTTGATTCAAAGCCATGCAAGCTGACAGATAGTAAATAGGACATTTTATATCGCTCCAGGAGAACTGCTTTTTTTTCAACCTAAACTTTCACTGGAGACTTGAAAGGAAAGGCAACATTTGAGGGTTAAATGCCGCCGCAAACCCAGCGTTTGTTCTGGATATCTGCTTTTGACCAGCTTTACCAGTTTTAAGCTGTTTGTCAAGGAACAAACATGAAAGTGTCACTGTCATCACTGTTGTGAGTGTACCAGGCCTGTGCCCACTATATTTCTTTTTCCTTTACAGTTTCTTCTCTTTTTTTCACGTTATCGCAACTATCGCATCAAAGAAGTCTTTGCGAGCTATGCCACAACCATGTCCCTTCCTCCCTGTTATTGAACAAAATCAAGAGGGGGGCTTCAACAATGGGGGAAGGCATTCTCATTGTGGTTGTTGCAGAAAACCCAGTTATTTATTATTAACGTTGGTACCATCCATATTTTACATCAAGATTGTGATGCCAAATAACTATTCTTTACTATTGGAGACAGCACTTACATCAAAAACAGTCACAATCATCATTGTTGTTACTTTAATGGCAAGTTCAATTGCATCGCCATTTAGATTTACAATTACATTTGATTGATTACAATTGACAATCAATCCAGAGATTAACTGCAAACAACACAGAAAACCAGCGAGGCGATAACGGCATGGATTCTACAAAGACTGAGCTGGACCGGAAAACTAAATAGACTCACGTTAATGAAGCAGATGAGGCACAGCTGGTAGAACACAAGCACAGGAAATGCTCTTATTGGCTGACACACTAGCTGTGCCCAAACTCAAACTCAGGGGTTAATGACATCTTCACGCCAAGCGAAGCCTGAGTCAGTAATGCTTGTTAAAGTCCCTTAAATGCAGTCCAGCATCCTTCTCTGCCTGTTTCTGTTTCCTTCTTTTCTGTTTCTTTATTTGAACAGGTCTTAATAGTATTGTGCTCAGGCTCACACTACTAGACCAAGACAAGACCAAGCCTGAGGTAAGACGAGACCGTGACAACACCACGCCCAAAAAAATCCGTTTTAAAAACCATGATAAGGTTGAACAGTTAAGAAGAAATCTCTCTTTATTTATTTTTTGTCCTGTTCAGCTGTTAGGTCAAGCAGAATGGAGGCTTTTATGCCGGAACAGTTTTACTGTGTCACAGTGGAGTTTTTAAGCTTCCGCTGTGGTTTCTTAGTATTATAATTGAAGTTGATTGAGAATCAGAGTCGAACAGAACAAAGTTTCTTGAGGGGAGAGAGAAAATAATACAAAAGACAAAGCACTAATTGACCCAGGACGAAGTGGACAGACAACGTCTCTCGGCTGGCCTGGGAACGCCTCGGGATCCCCCCGGAAGAACTGGAGGAAATGGCTGGGGAGAGGGAAGTCTGGGTGTCCCTGCTAAAGCTACTGCCCCCGCGACCCGACCTCGGATAAGTGGTAGAAAATGGATGGATGGATAGTTTATGAAATGATTTCATTCTTTGAGCTCTGCCGCCATTAGCAAGCCCGCTCGGACAGGAAACAGAAGCGTTCGAGCCGGCTGGGACCAGAAACGGAAGCCTTCTGTGGAGTCTTGATGCGTTCAATTGAGACCCGCAGTTGTTGCGGCGGAGAAGATCTGGTCATTTTTCCAAATAAAACACATTGACACGTGAATCGCAATACAACGGAAATTATATAAATTGGTCATTCTTTTTCTGCGGCCCGGTAACAAATGCCTCATGGCCCGGTACCGGTCCGCAGACCGGGGTTTGGGGACCACTGGTTTAAAACACGAAATCAAACCACACATATAAGCATAGCAGTGAGTTAATGTTAGCTAACATCATTAGCTTCTGATAATTGGCACAGACTTGATTGCTCGGTGAAGTGTCGATGCTGTGTCGGGTTGCGATAGTATTTGTTTTTTGGCAAGGTGACCACTGCCTGTGTGAATTTCAGCAAGAAAATGAAATAGAGTGGGTGCTAAAATTGTAGATCCTTGGGCTATTTGGATGAAAGCATGACAGACATGTAATTAAGACACCTGGAAGGTGTGTGATTGTATAGCTCTTTCAAATTTAGGGATATCGGCAGCGAGCTTTTTTAAAAAAATAATAAAAATAAATCTGACGGCCAGTAAGAGATCAATTTTAACCTGGGTAAACTTAAGGAAACTATTTATTGATTGGCTGATTTAACTTTACAGAGATGCTGTTGAGCCTGGGACTCCCCGCACTATTTGTTTTGTTTGAACTCAAAACAACGATAAGTGAAAGATTAACATTTCAGTTATACTGAAAAATTTGAAAACTATTTACTGTAGAAAACAGAGAGCTAGTTACTTGCTAGTTATTAGACTTTTTGTTAGAATTTAAAAACAATGTCTATTGTCTAAAAAAAATAAATAAATCTGGAAAATCTGCAAATCTGAAAAGCTTTTTAATAAACATGCTTTAAGGCATTTAAATGAAGTCAAGCGTTGGAGTTTGCATTATTCAAAATGTTGACACGATTTTCCTTTTTACTGCAAAATAATATTGCTCCACATATCGGTTAGCAGGCTCCTTGACAACTAATAATCAGTATTGGCCCTGAAAAAAAAAACCTCGGTCTATCTCTATGTAAAAATCCTTTATTTGCAATGATTAGCTTTTATCCTGGTCCTTATTGATGCAACCTGACCATTCATCCACCCAAAATCGTGGCAGCCATATGAAATGTCGCAACGTTTAGTCATTCAGTCGTTTTCCAAAAAGCACCTGCATTTTTTTCCCAAAGGTAACCCATTCCCATACGACTAACTTCAAATTATTACCTGAAAGCTAGAAGTGACAGTATTGCACATTGCAACTTTGCAGAAGGTCACTTTTGCCGAGGCTCTGCTCAACATCATTAATAGCCCTCCGGAGTTACAAACCTGTGTGACCTTAATGGTCCACCTTCACAAATGGTTAAAAACATGGCAGTTTGAGAATTTTCTACAACAAATGGGAAATGTGGAGCCTCTGTAGATTTCAAGCGACTTACTTGTAAATGTGACAAATGACAGAGATCTTAGTCCCAATGCATCCCCCAATAGCCCCAGGTCAATACAAAACCTAGACGTGACCGTGGTCGTGACGCTAGTAATGTAGTTTCTCCTTAGGTGATGTTTTTAAGGTCAAGAGTCATAATTGCATGGACCCTAAAAGTAATCTGTGAGGAAAAATATTTTAATTATTCACATTACCCATTAATTACAGTTATTTTGCTGTGTTAACACCTTTCCGACTGCACCGCACTAGTTTGATTAAATTGACATGAAGCGTGTTAGTGTCAAAAGCACCACTTCAATTTTCAAATTTCAATTATTACAATTTCAAACAATTTCCAAAAACGTGTGCATCAAAGATACATGTGTTACATTTAGATAAATGTTTTACATTCATCTCTGGTGGCAATATTGCCATATTCATTGGCCTCATCACTTGTTAATTTAATACATGGCCTCATCACTTGTTAATTTATCCCTCCATCCAGCCATCCATTTTCTATAGCGCTTGCCTTTATTAGGGTCATATGTGAACTGGAGCCTATCCCATCTGACTTTGGGCAAGAGGCGGAGTACATCCTGGACGTACTCTGTTCGAGTCTGAGGTGCCTCATTTCCCCCGGCATTTCTCACCCTCGTAATCGACGTGTCAAGCTGAGAGTCACATACGGATAATTTAGAGTCGTCAATGAAGCTGCCATCACTCACACAGACAAATTCATTATACTGTGTTTATCTATAAAATTGATAAAACGCCATCCTATCTACTCCCACTGTTCACCATTCATACCACCACCTGCACTCTTCGTCCCCTGGCAGTTTTGGTCGGTTTCCTTTTATATTTTCTGCCGCACACGACTGGAACACCCTGCAATAAACAATATACCAGAGATCACCTCATTCATCCCAGTAACATCGTTTAAATTGTGTATTGTACATGACCGCTGCACCTGTTTTTAGTCACCGTTCACTATGATGTAATGTATTATGTAACCACACACTGTACAGTTTGTTGTCTTTTTGTGTTTGCTTTAATTTTGTTTTACTCTGGTGTCCGCTGCCAGGGCGGCATTGCAAATGAGAACCTCTTCTCAATTGCCTTATCTGAATGAATAAATAAGTAAAGGCTAAAATAAATAATATGTTTTTGGAATGTGGGAGCAAGTCGGAGTAACAGGATAAAAAACATGGAAGAACGGAGCGAACGTACAACCTCCACACAGGAAGGAGATACAAACCAGAGCTACTGACTGTGAGGCAGATGAGCTAACCACTATTCCGCCATCTGCCCCCACTCGGTAATTTACTACCGCTTATGGTGATGTCAAGCAAACCTAAATCTTGACTGCAGATGATGATACTATGACAGTGAGCCCATTTAGTGACATTTATTCACACAGAGAGACCTAATTTCTAACTACTTTAATTAAGTGAAAAAGGCATTTAATGACACTGTGTGCAGGTAAATGTGAGAAGCAGCTGCAATTACCTAGAAACAAAATATGTCTGTTTGTTCTGGGTCAAAACGCAAAAGGATGCAATCATGCAATCATGGAATTTGTAAACATACTCAGCAGTAGCTTTTGTCTCAAGGTGTAATTAGGGTTAGGGTTTATTAACGATCACAAAAGGGACGCACTAACTTGCACAGATTTAAATGGTTTCAGTATGTACTGTAACTGTGAGACACTGTGGTAGCTGGCTCCCGTGGGGAAGCATAAAAAAGGGATCTTATTCTCTTTTTTCCCCCTTTCCATTGCCTGCATGAGTGGATCTGAGTGCACACTTTGGTATGCTTTTGTCTCCTCTTTCTCTGCTGGTTCTCCTGCGTCTTCTCTGTCTTGTGCTTGACATTTCTCCATTTAGGTCAGTCTCTCTAGAAGGGGAGCAGAGAGAAAAGAACAAAACCCCAGGGTGACAGTGTAAGAAACAACTATTTAGGTATGCTCTGGTAATACATGCTGTCAGTGGTTCAATGACAATTGTCTCCACTCGCAGGACAATCTACGCTTCATTTTGTTTTCCCTTCTGGACGAGCCTGTGTTTTGGTTAATAAGTAAGGAAAGTGAATGTTTTGTCTGTAAACGAAAAAGAAATGAAATACTGGAATGCACAGAGGCTTATGATTACACAGAGGTATATCCGTAATAGAAAAGGAACTCAAATCTAGGCCAGATCAAATGTGATTAGCAGCATGTTCTAAGAGTAACGAGACATATCTGCTTTGGAACTAATGGAAGAAAGCCTTCTGAATTTTAAGTAAGGGCAAGACAGAGGGAGATTGTGAAGATCTGATCATTTTCCACACCCTCTCAATCATCCAATTGTGAAGTCAAGCACAGGCGCCTTAGAGATAGAGTCATTTGTAAGATAAATAAAGCTTGATGCAGCCCTTCCGAACCGGCCAACGGAAGAGCGGTCGGGTGTCTCCACATGTCATCTGTCGCCGGGCCGAAGCCCAGACTAGAAACTATCAGGAAGATGATGTGTCTCTAGAGGTAAAGACGCCTGGGGAAAGAGGTGGCTCTTAATCATCTGAGACCCACTTCTCTGGCAATTTTCTCAACGTTACAAGACATCGAGATAACCCGCACATATCGCATCGTCTTAGAACGCTATTTCTATAGCTGCAAATGCCTGCAAAATGCTCGGCGGTGTCCTCATTGATTTCTCGGAGGAGAATCAGCATCTCCATGTAGGGAGGGCTCTGCAGTCGCTGTTATGACACAGTATAATAGCTCTCTGCAAAAAAGGCGAAAGGTCTGTATTGCTAATTAGAGATGCTGACTGAAGCATGGCTCATTTTTTCAAAGAGTCTGGCATGCTTGACTGGAGAACGACAGAGGGAATCCATCTCCAGTCATCTCTCCCGCCCATTGGGTCTGTGCGGGAGCTGCTGCCAGCCCTTGCCAGCAAACTCTTTCAGATTGGCTGTGCAGATAAGCTAGGAGGGCCATCATTTGTAAGCAGTCAGTCAAGAGTCTCAGACCACACTGAGATGACCAACAGGGAGAGGAATTGCACGTGATATGAGATTAAGCCAAAGAATTTGTCCATTTCCTTCATGGAAAGTTTAAACTCATCGAAGTGAACTTGTTTTGACTCTGTGTGGGCAGCGCGGGGTCATACTAAATGTTAGCGCTGCGGGGCATTCACATTCCCAAACCAGTGGACTGGTAGCACTGGTCTCTCCAATCCAGTCGAGTAATGAGCCTTTTTGTGTCATCGTACCTTGGTAATGCAAAAGCAAATATCAAGTCTGTCATGTTTATTTGTGTCACCGCACATCACTCTCTCCACCACTCTCTCCTGTTACACACATAGCAAATTTTAAAACATGAGAAACCCCACACGTCGACATGCTTTCTTACTGCTCTTACAAAAACACGGGAAAAGCTGGAGCTCTCTATTGGGTTTTGAGGCTCGACTTACAATATACTTATACTGTATTATTTTTATCGAACCACAAAAACGTGGTGGGATTGTCGAGGAAGAAGCAGATGGTCACAAAGAGAGGTGACAGGTCGTAATTAAAGAGAGCGAGAGTATATAATGAGAGGCTCTTGTCAATGAGCGAGCACCCATTGCATTTTTGCCACAGAGATTCTCCGTGCTTTGCTTTCTAGCCACGGGTACATTATGACATTAGATATAGTTAAGTTATTGTAAAATACAATCTGTATATACTGTACATAATATAGTAATACGACTTGGCGCGACAGTCGTCGGCCAGTTGGGCCCAGCTTACGCTTAAAACTTGGATGCCTTTTTTGGGAGGGGGGTGGTTTGTGAAAGTTAATGAGCCTTTTTGATTGGCTGTTACACCTGTGATGTTGCAGTGCCATTCAGAGGTGATTCAAATTTTTAATCGCAACAAAACCAGTGGCCGATGGTCAACAACTCATAAAACCTAGTATCTATCTATCTATCTATCTATCGATCGATCTATCTATCTTATATATATAGATATATACACACTATGCATGTATATTTGTGTGTGAAGCTGCACTGAGAGACAACAAAATAAAGGGCAATGGATCTGACTTTGCATTCCAGTTATTAATTCATAATAAAAATATAGTATGAATGAATAGAGCTCTACATTTTCCCTGATGCAAATCGTCAAGGAGTGCGGGTAACTGCGTGTAGTCCCCGATTTTCTGTTGTGATGATAGATATACAATATACAATACATAATAAACCAGAAGAATGACTTCCCACCGCATTGAAGTGTGATTTTTACTTCAGTCGCCTATTGGGGGCACTAAGCCCTCACAAACTGATGCAGTGTGTGAGAAGCACAAGCACAAGAACAGCGCATGCACACAAGCTCTCACTTCTAGTGAAATTACTGCCACAAGAGAGAATCAAATTAATAACACCTAATATGAAGACTCTCTCAAACCTAACATGTAAAGTAAATAGAATGCGTGGTTAATAATAATTTTACTTGGTTTGACTTCTTTTGGGGAAAGAGACCATTTGATAAAACCAGCTGCCCTGACAGCTTGTATTTGACCAAAGGCTAGCACTGAATAGATGTGAAATACTTTTAATAAGTACAAAGGAAATGGGAACATTTGGATGCTCGATGTCCTTTGGCTGATTCAACAATGTTGTTGATAAATAAAGGTGCTTGAGTTTGATTATTGAAAAAAAAAATCTCTCTCTGAACAAAATCACAATCCTCTTTATTTGCCAAGTATGTCAAAAACACACGTATTTCACTACAAGCTAAGATACCAGGATTGTTTGGCATTAGCGGAGGTGTGCAATCAACTGAGTTCCATTTATTATCTTTCATTTATTCAACTTTTGTACTGGGGGTCCTTGGATTACGATGATCCCAACATGCAAGGTTTCAAAGTTACATACGGCCCACAATGAACTAGTTTTGCGAAGCGGCATGTTAATGTCGTCGGCACAAGAAAGCACTCGCTCGGCACTCAGTTACGGCGCGTCTTACTGTTTTTCATTTGATAGTTATATATTTATGGCCAAGAAATGTTTTTCATACAAATATCTACATGGAAGGACCAGATAAACTACATGAGTGCATAAAATATTTTAATGAGGGCCACTTGTATGCTGTCATTTTTACACGTATTGGATCTCATTGGATTGTCCTCCTGCACTGAATATGAGCGTATATATTAGATTAAGTATTGTATCATCCATGTGTTTAGGTGACGGTAACCTTTGTAACCACTTGTAGAGTAAACCCCACTATTCGTGGTGAATAGGGACTTACTGTAGCTGGGCCATGAATAGTGTGTATAATTCCCAAAATTATTTTTTACATGTAAATATACAACAAGCTATTATCCCAAAACACTTTTAGCATATTAAACTTATCTTACAATATTAACCTTAAAAAGGAATGACTTATAGATGATTTGAGTTTGTAAATAAAATGCACTGGAAGTCTACATGTTCTGACATGCACATGCACTCTCTGTATTATAACTTCCACTAACCAGCCCAGTCTTGAATATGACCTTTCCGGATCGCAAAGATTTTCTTATCCAAGTCTGTCATTCCAGATGTATCACTTCAACATACTTCCTTTACACCGATTACCAATTACCTATTAGCCAGAGCTTCGGCTCCAACTTGTGAAATCTCAATTTATTATAGAAACAGCATCAAAGAACATAAATACTGTAGGTGAGTTACAGTGTAAAGTGAATAGCTGAGAACTGATTCCACAGAAAACATGCTGGATAGGTGAATTTGGGAATAACGGGGTGTACATCGGTCTTAAGTGCTCTTAACATCAAACAACCTGAGAACAAAATTGAAGCACTGCGTCAGGAAGTCTAAATTGTATTGTTATCCTTCTTAACTGGAGATGGGGGGGGGGGGGGGGGGGGGAACTGTGGTTTTATGATTCAGTACATTTCATAGCGCTTTGAATGCATGACAGCTGAGTGCAATGCACAGTCGGTTCTAGCAGCAGGTGGGTGCGTGAGACGATCATGGTCGTGATACTTTTACTGGATCGTGCCGTCATGTTGCTCCTGTCAGATTACCCGCGCCTCTACCAGCCTGCTGAGATTCCCTTAATGATTAGTTAATCAGCGTGCCAATCATTCCCAATGAGACATAGGATATATGTGACAGCCATCATTCAGAGCTATCATATCTCTGTCAAATGGAGGCAGTCTGGTTGACATTGCGTAACTGTTCATCAGCGTTAGCTTTTCCCAAGAGGCTGAGGGTGTTCGCTTACCTTCTTGTTTTATACCCCACAGTCTCCACTTTGCTGCAGTGGCCTGTTCTCTTGCTGGCCCCACCTGGAATCCCCTTACCTGGTAGCCTAATGCCTAGAGGGATACAGAAAACTCCTCATTTCACTCCATTGTTGTGTAAGCTTTTGGCATTGTGTGTTAATAACCCCATTAACATTTACCAGGTCTGTCTGTTAGACCTCAACTTCAGACACTCATGTCAGTTTCAGCTCCAATTCTCACAGGATCATTAAATGTGAAAGCAGGTCGTTACCAGAAAGCTATGGGTATACATTTCTATTGTAAAAAATGAGTCAATTATACCCTCTGTATCAGGAGCCAATGTTTGCTGACTGAAAGAATGAGACCGCTGATGACAGTGTTCAGTTTCCTTTCAAGGCTGTCTCATTTCATCTGCTGCTGTTTTGCACTTATTGTATATTGGGTCTCACCATTTTGGGTGGCGGGTTCTGTGAATACAGGCCCATTATTGTATAACAGGACTTGGTCATCATTCTGTGAGCAGCTACAGCACAATCTAACAAGTAGGTTGTGTCCCTCACTGGCTGAGCCTTTTCCCATGACAACCTGCAGTATTTCAAGCTGATCCGCCGTTAAACCATTAAAAACTGAATAAAATTTGGATGAAATGTATACGTGTATAAGTAAATGAACACAATGAGTAACTGCAGACAATTTTGCTCTCGTTGAATGTAAATCAGGTCTTTGGTATTAACATATTTTTTGGCCCAGTAGCTCTGCATTCAAATACATGACACTAATTTATCTTGAACATGAAAGGGACATATGATGGAAAGTTGACTTTTTAATGGCTTGTATAAAAATAGTTTAGTCTCTGGAGTGGCTCCGTACCCATCAAGTGTGAAATTAAACAACCACGTTAATCTTTTGTTATCTGCCTCTTTAGGAAATTGTGTCTGTTAGGCCGCCCGCTGAAAATTCCCTACTGTTACATAATACCATGCTATAATAACTGCTCTTACAATAAGTTTCTCCGCCCGTGACAAATCAATAATGTCATTCATATTTCGTTTTTCAGTCAATTTCGCTCCTCTCCCTGCCATAGCCCGCCTTCCTTGGTTGCACAGACCCCACCCCATGACTTTTTTCATCCAATCACATTCAGATACCTTCATCGCCTCGCAGACAGTCGGAACTTGTATAACTGTAACACTAATTCAGTAAAACAACTTCTGGGTCGTTTCTCGCAACTGTATATAATAAAAGCATACAAAAAGAAAAAATACACTATGTACAATGCATTACAGCAAACCTGCAGTTGTGTTACATCAGGCACACTTGGAGTGGCCCCTTGATTAATTTTAGGAAAAAACATTTTATTTGTTATTTTTAGATTTTAAACGTGGTAGAGGAAACGTGGCCAGTAACCACACTCTGAGTGGCCTAATTAATTAAGATTAGATTAATGAGTTTTTACAAAATTATTTAAATACGTTACCGCTACCGTAACAGAGCAATTTTAAGTTGTAATAATACCGTTCACCACTAGATGGCAGACATCACTTGCTATAGCACCAGATCTTCTCCGTCAGAGAAGAAGAGCGATGAAACCTTGATGAAAATCAGCAGGAAGAGGGAGTACTGACGCGACGGCGAACAGCTGCAGTAACAGAAAAAACGCGGTGCCATCTGGCCTCCTGGTAGCGCTGACAAAAAAATTGTGGGACCCGTCATCATTTAAATTGCGCAGAAGGATGCATGGATTTTTGCAAGAGTTTTTCAAAATCCAAATACCTTCGGACCTTGAAGGTGTCTGTGATTGGATGAGTGAGTCGGGTGAGGGTGGACTAGTGGAAGAAAGAGAATTGCAAGCATGTCTGTGGGATGAAGGCTGAACGTTGAGAAACTCTAGTTGATGTTTTCTTTGTGAAATTAACCGGTTTTTTTTTTAGCCTTTTCAAATGGGCGTGCATAGATACCACTTGTACTTTTGTTATATTTGAGGATACACTTGCAAGTGATGGTGTTACCGGTGTCATTTTTAGTAAACTATTGCCACATGCTTGAGGCACTGTTGCTAGTTTGCTGTGTGAAACCACCACCACCTGCTTAATTTCAGTGGCCGTGTTGTTGCCAAAACAAGTGATTGGCGATTAATCAACCTCAAGCTATAACTGTCAATGCAGAATGGTAAATTGAGAGAGTTTTGTTGGATACACATAAAAGAGTTAGTTTCTGATAAGATTGATAAACTTAATTTCGTGAGGAAGTTGTTGACGGTGCGTTTTATTTGTGTTTGGTGATGTGTCCATGCACCAAATACACACAGCTTAGTATATGAAGAGCTGCCTCCATGAATAAAAATGATTTATTGACTTTATGTGCGCTTATCCCCCCCAGTCTGGATGGACTCTTCTCTTGCAAGTCGGAGTCACTGGAGTCTGAGATGGGCCCCCCGTTGTTATGGTAATGAAATCCCGATTCACCATTGGCCAAGAAGCATATGGGATGTGGTATTCAGTCGTTCACTTGCAGACAGGGCCCAGTGACTTGTCAGACATCACCAAGCTGCTGTATCTCTTATTGTTTCAACAACCAGTTAGCAAGAGACCTGAGCTCAGTAGGTGGCTGGGCATTAAAATGATACAGTCCATCGCTCCCATCTTCATTATCCCACTTAATGCCAGGGGGAACCGTAAATCGGTACAATTAAGGTGACAAAAACTTGCTTTGATCAGGTCTTCACTTCTACTTTATATGTAGAGAGAAGTTTGTAAAAAACAAAACAAAAAAAAAAAAAAAAAAAAAAAAAAAAAATCCCACCCTTTAATCTGACAAATTTTCTTGAGGTGAGGTACAGGTTATTCATGAAAATGATTATCACAAGGATTACAGACCCCAAAATGTAAAGAGGATTCATTTTTGGACCAATCTATACCAATCAACCTGAAACCTGCTTTGACAGCTTGAGAAGTCTGATTGTCACCAATGCTTTGAGGGTGGGATCCAAATGTGCACCCGTTCAGCTCTCTTATCATTACATTAAAGCTGCTTCATTCCAGAAGAGGCTCTGGATGATTTCCCAGAACAGATTTGACTAAATGAATATGCTTTTCATCAGAAACTGTCAGTCACACACAGAGGTGGGTAATAACGCGCTACATTAACTGCGTTACATTTTGGATACACCCGGACTCACCTCTCATTATTCTCGGGGAGTTTAACAAAGTTAAACTCAACCACGAACTCCCTAAATACAAGCAGCACATCGAATGTCCCACCAGGGAAAATAACATTATAGACCACTACTATACTACGCTAAATAACGCATACCGTGCCAAACCTCGTGCAGCCCTGGGCTCGTCTGATCACTGCTTAATTTACTTAATGCCGACATACAGGCAAGAACTTAAATGTGCGAAGCCTACAGTGAAAACAGTGAAAAAGTGGACCAAAGAAGCGAAGATGGAACAACAAAGCTGTTTAGACTGCACAGACTGGAGTGTCTTTGAAAATTCAGCTGGCAGCCTGGATGAATATACGGATACTGTCACACCCTATATCAGTTTCTGTGAAGAGGTTTGTGTAACAACAAAGTCATTTTGCACAGTCAATAACAACAAGCCGTGGTTCACTGCCAAACCTAAGCTACTTTTCCAAGCTAAGGAAGGCGCATATCAAAACGGGGACAGGGCCCTGCATAATCGAGCTAGAAACCAGCTGACTGAAGAAATTAACATTGTAAAGAGAGACTATGCAGTAAAGTTGGAAAAACAGTTTAGCGCTAACGACTCTAAATCAGTCTGGCATGCATTACAATCGCTGGCCAATTCCAAGCGACGATCCCCCCAAGCTGAGAACAATAGCACACTAGCCAATGACTTGAAAACCTTCTACTGCAGATTTGAAAAGGACACTTTCACACCCTACACACACCCAGCTGCACCACCGACCACAATCACACCTCTGACTTCTGCGTTGACCATCCACGAACAGGATCTGAGACGCATCTTCAAACAACAAAAGACTAACAAAGCGGCAGGCCCAGACCATGTGTCCCCATGCTGCCTCAAAGTCTGCACGGACCAGCTCACTCCAGTCTTCAAACAGTTCTTCAATACATTTCTGGTACCGTGCGAAGTACCATCCTGTTTCAAACACTCCACCATCATTCCAGTCCCCAAGAAACCTACAATCTCGGGTCTAAATTATTACAGGCCTGTCGCCTTGACATCTGTGGTCATGAAGTCCTTTGACCGTCTCGTGCTGGACCACCTCAAGAGCGTCACAGGTCCCCTGCTGGACCCCCTGCAGTTTGCCTACCGAGCGAACAGGTCTGCGGATGATGCAGTCAACATGGGCCTGCACTTCATCCTAGAACACCTCGACAGTACAGGGACCTACGCGAGGATCCTGTTCGTGGACTTCAGCTCAGCGTTCAACACCATCATCCCTGAACTCCTTTCCTCCAAGCTTCTCCAGCTCAGCATCTCGGCTGCCATCTGCCAGTGGATTTACAGCTTCCTGACGGGCAGGACACAGCAGGTGAGGCTGGGAGAGACCACCTCATCCACACGCAGCATCAGCACTGGGGCACCCCAAGGTTGTGTCCTCTCTCCGCTGCTCTTCTCTCTCTACACGAACGACTGCACCTCAACGCACCCGGCTGTCAAACTCCTGAAGTTTGCAGATGACACCACTGTCATCGGCCTCATCAAGGACGGTGACGAGTCTGCATATCGACAGGAAGCGGAGCGGCTGGAGCTGTGGTGCGGCCAACACAACCTGGAGCTGAACACGCTCAAGACTGTAGAGATGATCGTGGACTTCAGGAGGCATCCTTCGCCACAGCTGCCCCTCACACTGTCCAGCTGCCTTGTGTCAACCGTCGAGACCTTCAAGTTCCTGGGAATTATAGTCTCTCAGGGCTTTAAGTGGGCAATCAACATCAACTTCGTCCTCAAAAAGGCCCAGCATTTGTACCAGCATTACCAGATAACGAGCAACCCTTTATTGCTCAGTGACTGTTTTTGTCAATGTCTTTATGTCTCAAAAGTGTTCTCTGTCTGTTGTCGTACTTGAGCGGCTCCAACTACTGGAGACAAATTCCTTGTGTGTTTTTTGGACATACTTGGCAAATAAAGATGATTCTGATACGAGATCATTTTTAACCTGTAGATGTGTGCGTGCCTTTGTCCTTCTGGGCAATTTCTGGGAGGGATTGATTTTAATTCATGTAAAGCACTTATATGAAAACTGACATACAAATAAAGTTTGATTTACTGCACTTATTAATGCCTGCTGAAACTGGCTTTCAGAGCACTATATTAAGAAACTGATGATGAACTAGACAACTGCATGTACACAAATGACAATGTTGGCGCTGATCTCTTCTTTTTAGGGAAAGTGCCATTGCATCAATAATTTGTCTTCTTTTTAGGAAACGAAGGATGCAAACCAGAGCAAGTGTAAAAGTTTTTACAGTCTGGGTAATGACGTTGTAAAGATTTTGACAGCATTTTTAAAATGTGTGACGTGTGTTTCTACCCAAAGTAAAAAGGTTTCTTTTGCACACCTGTCAAAAATATTATTATTTATAATAATGTTAAAATTAAATAGTAGAATGTTATTTCCCAATAAAACGTAACTCCGACCTTGGATGCACATTAAATATTTGTCTGCCCCCACGATGGCAACATAATTACCCAAAGTAGTAACCTATGCTAACACAGTACTCAAGTCATAATTACAGTAAATACTGTATTTATATGAAAAAACACTTATTGGCCATCAATAGAAAACCAATGAAAAACAATAAATATAGTGAGTGTACTCCCCTCTCGATGTGTTGTGCTTTCAAGGATTAATTTATTTTCATGAACCAGGAAGTATGAGCATCCTTGCTCCTTTATTAACTTCCAGAAGTTGAAAACAGTGAATTGGAGTGATAAGGTAACAGAAAAGTGAATAAAAGATGAGAAAGACACCATTGCAACACTCTGCGACCCACTTTTGGGTCTCACCCACCAGTTCAGAATTACTGCTCTCTACCACAGGGAGCTGGATGGAGCCTTTTCCGGCAGACTTTGGGTGAAATACAGCCTGGACTGCTGCGATTGGCTGGCAACCAGTTCAGGGTGTACCCCGCCTCCTGCCCGATGACAGCTGGGATAGGCTCCAGCACGCCCGCGACCCTAGTGAGGAGAAGCGGCTCAGAAAATGGATGGATGGATGGACAGCCTGGACTGGTTGTCCAGCAACCACAGAGCAAAAATAGTACACGTGACAACTTATACTTGTGTTATTCAAATATTTTAATACTTCTGGACTAAGTTACTTTGACAAGGATTATGGACACTAAAGTTTATTGAACGTGTGCAACATAATTAATCTGACTTTTTCATTGTTACAATGCCCATGATGCTACAAAATGATTTGAGGTTTTAGGAGAAACAATGACAGCCTGAAATTTCAATTTGCACAGTAAAATCATCTGCGAAACCCAGGGAGGCTTGCTATAGAACAGATAGAATTCAAATATGAAGGCAGTACTTTGAACAGATGATGTCGATTTTGTGCCCGTATTGGAAGGGTCGGGCATCACTATGGAGGAGCTTTGCAGAACTCGTTGAATAGCAGTCCACTTTTCTGGATGATACAAGAGTTTGTCTGCGGCTATAAAACCATGGCCCATGTGGCATCTCATCACAATGAAAGTAGAAAGTGGTAACGAACAGCCATCCTTAACCATTGGAATATCGGTCTCGGATTTGAAGACACTGTGTTTTCCTTGCGAAAGGAATCAGCATTCAATACGCCTGGGAAGAAATCCAAACAAAGTAAAGAGAATATAATGTCATGCTGCCAATAAATAATAGAGGGAATCCCTGGTAAAAAAAAAATTAAAAAAAAAAATAAAAACATAACACTCACGTTCAGACTTACAGAAAATGTAGTCTTCAATGAACCTAACAAGCATGTTTTTGGAAAGTGTGAAGAAGCCGGAAAAAAACCATTTTAGGACAAGGAGAAGATGCAAACTCTAGGCAGGGGGCTGCAGCTGAGATTCCAACTCTGAACCTCAGAACCATAAGGCAGACATGCTCATCACTAGGTCACCATGCTGCCCCCAGCCCCTGTACATCCTGGTCAGAGAATAATTGGTAGATGATCTAAATCGGCTTGTTTTTAACTGGATTCTGACTATTAACTTAAGGCTAGACAAAGGGAGCGAATATCAGTGATGTCTCATTTCCATTCAAATTCATGAGCCATGTTTCCCTCCATCACCCTGAATAAGACCTCCAACTTTCTTTATTCTCGCCTTGTGAAAGTTTGACACCCAGCCGAATGCAACCGTCACTGAGAGACTCACTTTGATGAGCTTTATTAACTGGCGATGCAGGAGTCTCTGGAAGAGCCTGGTCCAATTAGAGCAGGTCATTTGACATACAGTTATAAAAACCAAAAGACAGACACCACATTTTATCAAATGGTGGCCATCTGCGCTGTGTTCCAATTAGTTGCCCGGTGTGTCGTCAATTTAAGATAAATAAATGCCTCCCGTTTTCCCAACCGGACAAAAAGCACTAACTATAATTGCCTCAGTTCATAGGGGCTATAGTTTGGACATGGACATACATTTTTATGAAAAGTGAAAATATGACCATACTGTAGTAAATGTAAGTTTCCCATTTAAGCAAAAACCTCACTCTTTTCTATGAGGTCATAGGACTGTTTGAGGCTTTAAAACAGGATAGTGTGTGAGTAAATTACGATACTGAGCCAAAGGCAAACATTCCATTTAGCACCGTCAGTGACTGTGCTCGATATTCTCTATCATATTGCCATCATCCATCCATCCATCCATTTTCTGAGCCGCTTCTCCTTACGAGGTTCGCAGGCGTGCTGGAGCCTATCCCAGCTATCATCGGGCAGGAGGCGGGGTACACCCTGAACTGGTTGCCAGCCAATCGCAGCATATTACCATCGGTCTTTGATTTTCACTCTCGTAATAGTGGTAAAACTGAATCTGATACAAATGTATGCATGCGCTTTTCTGAAGGATTTAACATTTTGCCATCATATAACAGTTTGGTCGACACATGAAACACCTTATTTTCTTCAGAAGATCTGCTTTAAGGAGAAAATTGCTAATTTCCTTAATGCAGTCTTTAAAACTCTATTAAAATCACCAACCATTTTATTATAATTCACTTCTTCAGTCTGACTTTGCGTAAGCAATAATCAGGGATATTTAATCATTATAGCAACAGAGAAAATTCAAAGACAGAACAAAATAGACGTATAGCTTTTACCATAGACCTTCAATTTGATGATTGAAATAATAAACTGACAGCACATGGGTCCTCTCACCTCTCAACATATACCTGTACTGTAAATGTGATCCGATTTTAATAATAATGAATAATGAATAACCCACCCCGACGAGGCCATATTCTACTGTGATGTTGCATGAATATTCTGTAAACTTAGTCATTCATTCAGACAATGTATATGATGTTACAAAATCCAACTAGTATTACTGTATTTAAAAGTATTATGATGAACTTCAAAAAGTGCTTAACATCAAAAACTCCTTTAGTCAAGAAAAAATTAGGGATGCCTCTACACTCACCAATTTATTACTGTTCACACCTGTCACTTAATCTGAAGACTGAAGTTATTGAACTGGGATGTGACATGGCTTAAAAGCTAATTATACTGGGGATTTATGACTTGAGTCTTCTTATGGTTGTCCAAGCCAGCAGGGATTTCTTGTTACAGGACATTAAGAATCAAAACTTTTTTCTTCTTCTCTAGTTTCTGATTGGACTAATTCACACAGGCACTTTGGGAATGACAGCCTACAATTTTTCAACCGCTCACTACACCAGAAAAGAAAGCTGTCACGTTCAGTTTTGATTCCAAATGGGTCAAAGTCAATATGAAGTCCAGCTTCATTCTCATAAGGTTTAAAAAGTACAAAGCAACTGGCAGGATGAAGAGTGGCTGAGCAAGACAACTGACTGAAGCGTTTGTGGCAGGCACATCAAAGTGGTCAATTCAACCTAGAAGGTGCACAGATAATTTTAGAACTGACAGAAATCAACTGATAAATTGCTTTCCTCACAAGAAATTTGAAGCAAATTGCATGAAATGTGTCAGCAAGTGGGACAGAATATACCTGTACAGGTGCTAATGAAGAAATCACACGTCTAGCACATCCAGGCGGCAGAAAGCAAAGTGTGCTGGATTGTTAGTTCAAGTGACACAATACCGATTTTTTTTTTTTTTTGCTGTCAAGTGGCATAATTGGGTTATGTGTCATGTCAGCATAAATAGAAGAAGAAAAAAGAACACATGACATATCTTTAGATTGGACATCGCCTCGTCCAAATGTGATTAATAATCGGATATGGAATTACAGATAATTGTCTCTAATTTCAGCTAGTCACAATTACATTGAAGCTACTGTACAGTATATTCCAACTATTCAGAATGTAATAACGACTAGTAAGAAAGATGTTGATGATGTACAGTGTTAATGACGGATAGTCAAACTTAGCTTTTAAATGTTAAATCCACTTGCCACATATACCTGGTCAATATCAGCATGACGTCATCGAAATGCATCAATTGGTGATATACAGTATATACACGTGCTTCTGTCCAAGCAACACAAATTAACGAATTTCCAAAATGTGTTGAATTTTAACTTATGGAAAAGGTAGAGAGGCTTTACCATGAGAAGATTTCTACAAAACTGAGATTTTCCTCAAAATGAATGTGTGCAACCAGACACTCACCTGAGAGATCCATCCGATCGGTCCCAAATTCTGCAGAATGCTAAACACAAATTTAAAATTGCTGTGAGTAGAAGAGCAGTGCGTCTTGTTTAGATGGACTCTACAAGCATTCTGGGTATTGCATAACATGACTGCAGGTGATCCAATTCTAATACTGCAGCATTAGACTGTTTAAGCACACAAGAGCACTCAGAGAGCCCAGACCTCGTCCAAGTCCTGCTATTGGGTATAATAACTATACAGGAAGTGGCACACACAAACAAACACTTCTTCTTTTCCTTTCGGCTTGTCCCTTTAGGGGGCGCCACAGCGCGTCATCCTTTTCCATGTAAGCCTATCTCCTGCATCCTCCTCTTGAACACCAACTTCCCTCATGTCTTTCCTCACGACATCCATCAACCTTCTCTTTGGTATTCCTCTAGCTCTCTTGCCTGGCAGCTCCATCCTCATCATCCTTCTACCAATATACTTACTATTTTTCCTCTGGACGTGTCCAAACCATTGAAGTCTGCTCTCTCTAATTTTGTCTCCAAAACATCGAACCTTGGCTGTCCCTCTGATGAGTACATTTCCAATTTTATCCAACCTGGTCACTCCGAGCGCAAACCTCAACATCTTTATTTCTGCCACCTCCAGCTCTGCTCCCTGTTGTCTCTTCGGTGCCACTGTCTCTAATCCGTACAGCATGGCTCGCCTCACCACTGTTTTACAAATTTTGCCCTTCATCCTCGCACAGACTCTTCTGTCATATAACACACCTGACACCTTCCTCCACCCGTTCCAACCTGCTTGGACCCGTTTCTTCACTCCCTGAGCACACTCACCATTGCTCTGGACTGTTGACCCCAAGTATTTAAAGTCCTCCACCCTTGCTATCTCTTCTCCCTGGAGCCTCACTCTTCCCCCACCTCCCCTCTCATTCATGCACATATATTGTCTTATTTTGGCTAATCTTCATTCCTCTGCTTTCCAGTGCATGCCTCCATCTTTCTAACTGTTCATCCACCTGCTATCTGCTTTCACTGCAGATCACAATGTCACCTGCAAACATCATGGTCCACGGGGATTCCAGTCTAACCTCATTTGTCAGCCTATCCATCACCACTACAAACAGGAAGGGGCTCAGGGCTGATCCCTGAGTCAGTCCCACCTCCACCTTAAATTCGTCTGTCACACCTACAGCACACCTCATCGCTGTTCTGCTGCCCTCATACATGTCCTGTACTATTCTAACATACTTCTCTGCCACTACAGACTTCCACATGCAGTACCACAGTTCCTCTCTGGGTACTCTGTCATAGGCTTTCTCTAGATCTACAAAGACACAATGTAGCTCCTTCTGACCTTCTCAGTACTTTTCCATCAACATCCTCAAGGCAAATAATGCATCTGTGGTACTCTTTCTAGGCATGAAACCATACTGTTGCTCGCAAATACTCACTTCTGTCCTGAGTCTAGCCTCTACTACTCTTTCCCATAACTTCATTGTTATGGGAAATAATGGCTCATAATGGGTCATCAACGTTATTCCTCTATAGTTACCACAGCTCTGCACATCACCCTTGTTCTTAAAAATAGGCACCAGCACACTTTTCCTCCATTCCTCTGGCATCTTCTCACGTGCTAGAATTCTATTGAACAAGCTGGTCAAAAATTCCACAGCCACCTCTCCTAGATGCTTCCATACCTCCACAGGAATGTCATCAGGAACAACTGCATTTCCATTTTTCATCCTCTTTAATGTCTTTCTAACTTCCCCCTTACTAATCATTGCCACTTCCTGGTCCACCACACTTGCCTCTTCTACTCTCCCTTCTCTCTCATTTTCCTCATTCATCAATTCCTCGAAGTATTCTTTCCATCTCTCTAGCACACTACTGGCACCAGTCAACACATTTCCATCTCTATCCTTAATCACCCAAATCTGCTAAACATCCTTCCCATCTCTATCCCTCTGTCTGGCCAACCTGTATAGATCCCTTTCTCCTTCTTTAGTGTCCAACCTGGCATACATGTCATCATATGTCTCTTGTTTGGCCTTTGCCACCTCTACCTTTGCCCTATGTCGAATCTCAATGTATTCCTTTCGCCTCTCCTCGGTCCTCTCAATGTCCCACTTCTTTTTAGCTAACCTTTTTCCTTGTATGATTTCCTGTACTGTGAGGTTCCACCACCAAGTCTCCTTCAGATTACATCGTCTCCACAAGATGTAATCCACCTGCGTGCTTCTACCACCACTCTTGTAGGTCACCCTATGTTCCTGCCTCTTCTGGAAAAAAGTGTTCACTACAACCATTTGCATCCTTTTTGCAAAGTCTACCACCATCTGTCCAAGTTCCTTTCCTGGATGCCGTGGATCACTTCTTCATCACCCCTATTTCCTTCACCAACATGTCCATTACAATCTACACCAATCACGACTCTCTCTGTCTGCGATGCTCAGAAGTACTTCGTCAAGCTCCTTCCAGAATTTCTCTTTCACCTCTCGGTCACATCCTACCTGTGGGGCATAGCCACTAATCACATTATACATAACACCCTCATGTTCAAGTTTCAGCCTCATCACTCGATCTGATACTCTTTTCACCTCCAAGACATTCTTAGCAAACTCTTTTAAAATAACCCCGTCTCCATTTCTCTTCCCCTCTACATCATGGTAAAATTATTTAAACCCTGCCCATAAACTTCTAGCCTTACTCCCTTGCCACTTGGTCTCCTGGACACACAATATATCAACCTTTCTCCTAATCATCATGTCAACCAACTCTTGAGATTTTCCTCTCATAGTCGCAACATTCAAAGTCCCCACATTCAGTTCTTGGCTCTGTGCTTTCCTCTTCTCTTTCTTCCAACGAACCTGCTTTCCACCTCTTCTTCTTCTTTGACTTCGACCCACAGTAGCTGAATTTCCACCGGTGCCCTGCAGGTTGACGGCGCCGGTGGCGGACGTTGTTAACCCGGGCCACGACCGATCCGGTATGGAATTCTTTGGAAACGCTCATATTTGTTTGGCAAAGTTTTAAGCCGGACGCCCTTCCTGACGCAACCCTCTGCATTTATCCGGGCTTGGGACCGGCCTACAGTTTGCACTGGCTTCTGCCCCCCATAGGGCTGCATTATACAAACAAACTCACGCCAATGGAAATATATCCTATTGGCAGAGGTAATATGTTTAACAGCTTTGGAACAGGTTGAAGAAAATGCTCATATAATAAAACATAACTTGGAGAATATCTACAAGCTGAATGGAATGGAATGGGCACATTTTACCCTAACAGAGCTTGAAATGTACCATCGTTAGGATTGGTGTAAACTCGCAAAAGCTCAGGAAGCTCATTTGATTTTTGATTCATTATTTATGCAACTGTGGATATTGTAAGCTTATTTTGCAGCGGGATAAAGTCTCTGGATACAGCTTTTTTTCATGAATCCCGACAGACAGACAATGGATTTTTGTCACTAATCCACCGACATTACCTCATAAGCATTTAAAGCTGTTGTGACATTGTGAAAAGTTTTTGGTGTCAGTCTGTCGATTTCTTTTTCTTTTTGCTGTCTTGTCAGCAGACGACGCTTGCTGCGCTTTGCCAATCAACAACAAAGTCTTTCCAGAGTCAGTCCACCTTATAAACTGCTGAATTAGGATCCGAGCCCCTTAATGGAAAGAGAAAAGGAAAAAAAAAGTCTTGTCATGCACTAAAATTGCATTGGGCAATTTAAGACAACAGAATGGTGACCTGTCTATAAAGAACTGCACTAGGAAGGTAATATAACATTGGGTCTAGTCACCAAAATTTAAACTTAATTAAATATTTGGGTGCGAAAGATTGTATTGCCAACTCGATGCTAAATTAAAAACTGTTGTGCAGACTGCCAAGACAGTGATTGATTTATCCTAACCTACCTTAATTAAAATTATCCATATAAGTAAAAATTTGATAGATTGAGTGACTAACTTAAAAATCTGTCGTGATGAGTCATATGACATATCGCATTGTTTTAGAATGGAAGATGCCTATTTCATTTTGAAGTGACTTTCTCTGCTGGAATGTATTATACGTTAATTCATCCCAGCTGGACAGTTTGTCCTCCATTATGGAAAAGTCATCATTGTCGGGTATCATGTATTATGTTCCCCTTGGGAAAGCGGTATAGCCCGGGAGGTGGAGTAAGCTGCCTCATAATCGGAAAGTTTCCATTGTTGGAGTGTCCTTAAGCAAGACATTGAACTGCTAATTGTGTCTGATGAGCAGCGTGGCAACTTACGCTGTAGCACAAGCCATTAGTGTCTTAATGTAGGCGTGAAAGGGTGACAAGAATGCACTGAAAAGTTACGAGTGGTCGGTGGAGCAGAAAAGTACTATATAAATGCCGTTCATTATTATCATTTAGGAAACTAAAGGGGATTCGTCCTGTCCTTTTACATCAGCATATAATGGAAAATTGTTGGAGTGGCCAATTTCCAGGAGTTTTTTGTCCACTTGAAGATTTTACATCATCGAAATTTAAAGAATAATACTGGTGGAATGTTGGGCATGGGTCATAACTGTTCAAAAGATTACCACCGTGAACTAACTGCTGTCAATGTCTGTGTGTTTTTCTAAGAACAATCCAATGACGGGAAGAATGTTGAAAGTTTTACACAAAAATAGGTCAAGCTGAGACCTGAACCTGAAATATTTTGCCGCGAGGCAGACGTGTGCACCAAATGTAATGCTTCTTGGGCCCCATTTCAAAACATTTGAAGATGTTTGTGCACTTATGATTAGCAATCTAATTGATGTGAATTTATTGGTTATGTTTCCATTATTGATACTGCTTATCAATATGATTCTTATGAATTCTCTTTTCGATTCCGATTGGGTGAGGGAATTAAGTAATACAAATGATATATCATTGATGTCATTATTATTAGACTGTATATATGTATATATATATACATATACACACACACAACACCAATTCCAATAAAATTGGGATGATGTGTTAAACATAAATAAAAACAGAATACAATGATTTGCAAATCATGTTCAACCTATATTTAATTGAATACACTACAAAGGCAAGATATTTAATGTTCAAACTGATAAACTTGATTGTTTTTAGCAAATAATCATTAACTTAGAATTTTATGGCTGCAACACGTTCCAAAAAATCTGGGACAGGGTCATGTTTACCACTGTGTTACATCACTTTTTCTTTTAACAACATTCAAAAAACGTTTGGGAACTGAGGACACTAATTGTTGAAGCTTTGTCGGTGAAATTCTTTCCCATTCTTTCTTGATGTACAGCTTCAGCTTTTCAACAGTCCGGGGTCTCCGTTGTCGTATTTTACGCTTCATATGTTGGCAGGTCTGGACTGTGGGCAGGCCAGTCTCGTACCTGCACTCTTTTTCTACGAAGCCACGCTGTTGTCACACGTGCAGAATGTGGTTTGGCAATGTCTTGCTGAAATAAGCTGGGGCGTCCATGAAAAAGACGTTGCCTGGATGGCAACATATGTTTCTCCAAAACCTGTATGTACCTTTCAGCATTAATGGTGCCTTCACAGATGTGTAAATTACCCATGCCATTGGTACTAACACAGCCCCATATCATCACAAATGCTGGCTTTTGAACTCTTTTATATATATATATATAATTATACGATAATACAAAAAATGTTTCTGTTTAGTACTCTGCAATATAGACAAAATATTACATCCCAAAATAAGCATCCCGATAAAGACATACAGTAAACCCTCATTTATGGCAGAAAACCCCTGCAATAAATAAAATCCATGAAGTAGCGAGCAATTATTTATGTATTATTGTATACATTTATAAGTTTCTTATAAACAAGTCAATACCAAGAGTTGATGCTTTAGAGAGATACAGATATTTAATTTGTCCACTTGACGTTACCACCCACCCACTATACGCAAGCACATTCTAATTGAAGGCAGGTGTGCTCTGCTTACATAACATGAACAACAGCCCATGCAGACATGGTGTGAAAAGGCGATTTCCTACCTTAAGCATTGATCCTATTCTTTCACACTGACGGTCCTGGCAACGTAGTAAGCTAAAAGCATTATGGGAACCCGGAATTCATTGCAGTGTTTTTTTTTGTTTGTTTTTTTAAACTACAGGACTGTAGTCGTAGAAAATCGAGCTAAACGTTGCTCTTTGCATTTGTTGCTTTCGATATACCGCATTGTTGCGAGTGTTTGCATTAGCTATTCGTTGGGCTAAGGTTGGTGGTTTGTGAATTTATTTTATAAAACTCTGACTCTAGCTTGCGTTTTAAAGAGTGGCTTTCCAGGCATGTGCTTTGTATCCTCAAGCTATTTGGTGACTTACCAAATGTTTGAGTTGAGGTTACTCTGTAAGGTATCTGTTTCTGCTAATATTTGGCCATTTGACCTTATGTGAGTCCTTGCTGCCAGATTAAAATCATTTAGTCAATAAACCTAACTGGATCAGGGATGTGCAGGTGAGTAACTGCACTACACTGACCCATAAAAAATATCTGTGATGCACTGAATTCGCAATAAGTGAACAGCAATGTAGCATAGGATTATTGTATATCCCGATATAGTGCTTTTCCTTAAAATTACATGAAACTGTAGGCATTTTTTGCTGACCTTTTCTCCATTTATTTATAAAACACATTTTATATTTGAATAATATTAAATTATATGAAATTTATTGGTTATGCCTGGAGAGTGAAGCACAAGGCCGATGTGATTATAAAACAAAACAAAACAAAAAACAACTGTTGTTGTGTTACCATCTCAGACGCTAAGAGAAATCAACAAGCGGAATCGTCAAGCAAGCAAGCAAATGATTCCTAAGTATCAAATTACTGGGAACTGGTTCTCAAAAGCAACCGGTTTTTGATTTCCATCCCTACTTATGATAAATGCATGCTACAATTCAGAAGATCAGCTGTTCAGAAGATTGAACCTTTTTACAATAACACACAACCTGTGTCAATACAATATGAATATACAATGTCAGACAGTATTTATATATTACAAAACCTCAGCTCCCCAGATATCTTCTTTCTTTTTTCACTTGTCAAAAAGCCCTCTTGTCTAAAACATTTATAATATTTGCTTGCAGACTGTCACAAATCAGGTCATATTTGCGCGTGGTTCTTCTGAGACTCCTTTTGCACTCAGAGCTCTAAAAAGATTGACAAATCTTCGTATGTTCAGAAGTTCCTTGTCTTCAAAATTTTAGCATGGTGAGACCCAAAAAAAATCTGAAAGAGCATGTGTTCTCTTCAGAGTTGGCTGAATAATGACCCAGCAATATCTGTGTGGGCAAGAGAAACAACAGCACACCAAGACAGATCTCTTGTTCTTGTAGAGGAAGACAGTCTGGCCTTTATGTTTGCTTAGTCATCCTATTGCTGGAAAGCTTCCAGAGAGACCTGCTAATATCTTGAACCATTTATAAATATATTCATGCTCTGCAACTGTGGGCTTTCTGCTAGATGACAAAAGCTCAAAAGAAATATTAGCGCAGTTTGACGGCTACAGGGAACACAGGATTGAGAACACTATAACCGACAACCACAGAAATGGCTACAAAGTACTCCCAAAAGGAATTTGTCCATGCAAACAAAGCCACGGTTTACCCAACGGTTTCTTGTACTGCATCTTCCAACAGAAGCCGAGATAGTGAAAATACACACAAGGTGGGTGAAAATGACTCCTGTGATAAATGTACGTGTCAAACATAACTGTAGTTTTGGTATCTACCAAAAGATTGTTGAGTTGCAGAAAGATCACAATCTCAAGGATTAAATTCTCATACCAATATGCAATTACACATGATATACCATGAAATTTGATACCCAAGGTCCCAGATTAGCCCGAGTCGCAAGACTTTTGAAATATAAATTGAATAAGAAAATAAAATAATAAAACAGGATTTTTGTTATGCCTATTTGCAGTTGTAAATGTGTGCAAAGCTGCAAATGCAGCAAAGATTTGGATGCAGAAGAAAGACAAATGCCTGAGACTTGAATACCAATATTTACATGATATTTCCACTGTCCTTTGGACTTGAAAAGAGAGCTTTAAAGCGATTAGCCAAAGGTATTTGAAACTTGTCGCTTCTTACTTGAATTAAGTTTAATTTGGTAAACTTGCACAGCCCGAAAGGGTAACGTGGGTCCCCCTTCCCATTGGCTCACCACCTGTGGGAGGGGCCATAGGGGTTGGGTGCATCTGCACAAGATGGTTCTTTCATGTATTCTATGAATGTAAAGACAGGCATAATGGATTCATGTGTCACTTGAAATTAGTTAAGTAAATAAACGGATAGAGGCATTAAAATCAGAATTAGGCACTTGGATTTGCAATGTAAAGCCAGCCTATGTTACTCATGATAGTTCACCTAGCTTACTGCCCTCTGGACACTTGGTGTATTTAATCATCAAAGCTACAGTGTAGCTAAATCAAGCCCATTTTGCAACATTTGTTCCCCTTAGCGTTCCTTCATCACAATTTGCAGATACTTTATGCCATTTTCTCAGAGTCACACATTGTAAATGAGCTGCTAATTTCTAGAAATTGTTAAGTGTTGTTTATAATATTCAACTATGTATTCATATGTAAATATGCTTATGCAATTTCCAATTACAGAGAAGACGTAACTAATTGTGTGGGTGGCCGACTGCAGTCATTTGCTGCACTATTTCTTCTTTTTTCTTTTTTTTTTTTTTTTAGATTGGAGGACAGTTAAAGATTAAATTATGTAACATCAAGCTCTTGCCCCACAGAATTGCCATACTGAAAATAGTAACAACACATCCACAGAGACGTTCGAGAGAAAATACATCACCGACTTTGTAAATTCGGGTCACTGGCAGATCGGCCACCTTGGGGAGCAGCTTCAGGCAGATGTTCACAGCACGACTTGCAACTGAGCTACGTTTAGCGTCCACCGTCAACATGTTCACACCAGAATATAAAAGGAAATCCAGACGAAATATGTTTTTTTTTTTTTTACTTACAATCAATGTGTTTTTCCATGTTAATCACTCTGTTCATTTATAACTTTTTGTCCAAGTGGTGTTGCCATACCCTACACACCGATTGTTTGATTATATAAGTTTCAGGTAGACAACTAAATTTTAAGAATAGTGACTAAAAAGATGCACAAGCACCAAAAATGCAGGGTGTTATGACTGAGCCCAAATGATTTTAAATCCTGGCTGTACAACAGTTTGTGTTACATTGCCTATGGGTGTTATTCAGAGCTAATGACCCATATAAAAGTACAATACAGTTTTCAAAGTGCATGCGGGTGGGAGATGGTATGAGCCAGCAACACGGAGAGAGAATGAAATTCATTTGGCATGCAGTCCTAATCACCACAGGTTAAAAAGTCTTGAGTATAAAGTCGTGGATAGTCGAAGGGCAAAGTGAGAGTCACATAAATTAACTGGCAAAACTAGTGGATGGATGGATGGATGGATGGATGGATGGATGGATGGATGGATGGATGGATGGATGGATGGATGGATGGATGGATGGATGGATGGATGGATGGATGGATGGATGGATGGATGGATGGATAGATAGATAGATAGATAGATAGATAGATAGATCCATCCATTTTCTGGTTTATCCTCACTAGGGTCGTGGGCGTGCTGGAGCCCATCCCAGCCATCTTCGGGCGAGAGACGGGGACACTCTGAACTTGTTGCCAGCCAGTCGCAGGGCACATATAAACAAACAACCATTCGTACTCACATTCACACCTACGGGCAATTTAGAGTCTTCAATCAACCTACCATCCATGTTTTTAGGATGTGGGAGGAAACCAGAGTTGTCAGTATTTTGTTTTTGGACTAAAATGCCAAAGGTTATGGCACCGTTTCTAAAATTTGGTCCCCAGGTCAACCATTCAGAGTCTCTCCAATATATATATATATATAAGGCAGAAGGTGCAATTAATCTGTTGCCATTCATAAAACAGAATACAATTTGTGAGTAAAATGATCAGTGTTTCAGTTTTATGAATGTTTTGTTTGGTGGTGTGCTGAGTGATTTTTAAAATGTAAAATAACTGCATTGGCTTAATAAAGGTTGGGAACCAGTGCCTTAGTGGGTAATTGCCACCACACCACAAGGAACACTGACTAAAGAGGCTTGTCCAGTTTTCACATATTTAGTTAAGAACAACAATAGTTTTGGAATCCTGAATATTTTGCTGTGATGCAAAAAAATTATATAGATCAAGCAAAGCGGATAGCAATGTTACATCCAGTAAATGTGTGTTAGCTTTGAGCTGTCATTAACAATGACATTGGAGAAGCAATATATTCACAAGCTTTCAAACACCATCTTAGATATTGAAACAACCACTCTGCTTTGTTTATCCTTCACAAAGGACAGAAACTTGAGTACCTTAGTCACATTATTTGACAAATAACATTTACCTTCTCCACTTGGAAAAGCCCATATTTAAGATGCCAAAGGTCAATGCTCTTATTCCCTCCATCTTTTGACACTTATCCAAAGTATGGCTTGTTAAATTTTTAGTCAGTCTAATGACAGACTTCTTTCCAGGAATTAGCAAACCACTAGCATTTCCAAGCTTTTATCCTGACTGTAATGCAGGCAGACTTAACAGGACGGCTTTCAAAGCCACGTTTTCTGTAATTGGTGAAAAAACGGTTCAGTCCTCCCTGACAATGGAGGGCTGAGAGAGCACACAATTTGTCAGTTGGGTGCAACGGAGTGAAACTGGATAAATTGGGGTAACTGGTGTGTGAGGTACACTATCTAAGGACCACAGTGATCACCCCCCATTTGCTTTAACAGCTGCAGTCATCCCCAATGGCCAGTTAGGAACATAGTTTGTGTGATGTGCTTTTTGGGTAAAAGCTTCTGTTTGTAAGCCTCATTGACACAGCCATGTAGAGAGCAATGGAAGGCTTTTAAAAGTATGGACTCAACAGCTACATAACATTGACTTCAATTTGCACCAGTATATGCGATGTCATGTATTTGCCTAATTCAGTCCATGGTTTGACCCAGATGAAATTAGTTCAAACAACCATCAATAGAGTCCGATGTAAAATAATAAGTAAAATGCAATTACCGTAATTTCTCGTGTATAATGTGCATCCCCCCACAAAAAAAAATTGTCAAAAGTCAATAGTTCGCATTATACATAGGTATAGGGGAAAATGAAAACAAACTTTAACATTTTATAAATGTATGCCGCCATCTAGAGGTTATGAAAAGGCTGTGCACTTTCATTCCATAATGCCACCACCACCTAGAGGTTATGAAAAAGGTGCAGCCTACACTTTCATTCCAATAGGACAGGGGTACATATGACTGCATATATGTACAGTTGTAGGCGGCAAGGTGTCCGACTGGTTAGAGCGTCTGCCTCACAGTTCTGAGGACCGGGGTTCAATCCCCGGCCCCGCCTGTGTGGAGTTTGCATGTTCTCCCCGTGCCGGTGTGGGTTTTCTCTGGGCACTCCGGTTTCCTTCCACATCCCCAAAACATGCATGGTAGGTTAATTGACAACTCTAAATTGCCCGTTGGTGTGAATGTGAGTGCAAATAGTTGTTTGTTTGTATGTGCCCTGCGATTGGCTGGCAACCAGTTCAGGGTGTACCCCGCCTCCTGCCCAATGATAGCTGGGATAGGCTCCAGCATGCCTGCGACCCTCGTGAGGAGAATCGGCTCAGAAAATGGATGGATGTACAGTTGTACTCATAAGTTTACATACCCTGACAGAAATTATTTAGGCGGCAACACAAACGGGCTAATTCTTCGGGTCAACACACAGCTATTTACCTGCAGCTCAGAGAGAAACAACACTTATTGGAGGACAGAAATCTACACATACTGGACAGAGTAGACTGAAAGAGGCCATCTATGTTAAGGTTGAAAGACAATCTCTAAACAGCAGAATATGCTTGTGACACCACTTATATCACCCAAAAATGTAGCCTCTAACAAATAAAAAACAACACGGCCTTATTTGGCTTTGCGGTGGCTCCACAACCATTTTTACAACTGAATGTAATATTAAGAAGGGAGAGTCCACCCAAGTGACAGATGTGGGGAGGCAGATGCCTCTCTTTAATAAATCCTAACAACTGTTGTTTTGCATCCCAAAAGAGTGAAACCATTTGTGGTTGGCCTCTAACTTAGGGGATAAAGAAGTTGGGCTTCCATGCCAACACTCAGGCTAGATCTATCTGTCCTATCTAGCCTATGTGCATTAACAGATGAAGCCTGCTCCGATGAGAGTGGGAATGTCAACCAACCAGACAACCAAAACAATCAATGCTCTGAGAATATAGTGAAAGTTAGAGAATGATAGTATGCTAGTTTATGTACTCAATGTTAAAGTGGAGTGTTGTAAGAGAGATAGCAATATTTTCTTGGACCATACTGATACTATTTCCTCATACTTCCTTCAAGCTCCAATGATTTACTAATCCCTCTTTTGAAGTTTCACCATCACAGGGTGCCAGCATATGGCTTGCTTTGGAATCATCTGATCTAACCCAGCCAAACGTTGTTTACAAAGCCTGCCCTATGAAAATGATCAACATGTGTGGCCTCACCTGCATTGCTCGGAAGTCTCCCGGGCGAAAAACTGCCCTGTTTGTGCGTATTGAGCCACATCTCCTCTCTCGTTGGGCGTTGTCATTGGAGGCGCGGCAGGGGCCTCTGGGAAAACATCACCCACCCACCGTTCCCCATGGGTTGTATGTCGCTGTATTTCTGCCAGAGCAGCTTCAATGCCATTTGTTACTCCTTACATTTTCTTCCACAGGTGATTCTTTCTTTATTGCACCTATTTTGATGTCATGGCTCGTTTCTCAGAAAGAGACATTTGTAGTTGTACAGCCTACTAAACAGACACGCCAGAGCACTCACAACTGCAATTATAAACATTTTGTTCGTTCAGAAGAGTGTTCAACATTTTCATTGTCCATGTAATATACTTTGATATCTAAATGTGCATAACCTTGAAAAGCTCAATCACATAAAAGGGGCTTGTTATGGATTTGAATTTGAATTTACTTTTCAATGGCTTAGATAAGAAAGGTTGGGTTTCTGCAGTGCCTAACAATCAAAAAAATATTTTTGTAGCTTTTTTTTTCTGAAAATGTGTCTGAGGCAGCCCTATTTTGGGTGGGCTCAAGCCCACGCAAAACTTGCCTTAACCCACCCGATGAATACGTCCTCAAATAAATGTTATTTTATTTAGATTTTTTTAAAGAAAAAGTGTGATGATAGCACTCACCAAAAAAAAGTAAACCTTGTGAAAATCGGTTGAGAAATGAACAAGTTATGACTTAATTTCAAGTCCCCGCATTGCCTTTGGAGGGAACATTGACTTTTCCAACATGGCCGCTACATAGGGATGTTGGTTAGCGGGCCTGCTACAGCGCAGAGTCTTGGTCAGAACCGCTACACACATTTTCAGCTGTGTTAACGCTAATGACCAGGTTCAGAAAGGTACTTTCCAAAATTAGGTCATGGGCTCAGTCCATCCAAAGTACTTGACCTAGACTCGCTCCTGGTCTGAGACCAAGCAGTTCTGCACTAATTTACACTATACCCACCCCCACAGTGAGTTCCTCTGACAATAACATCATCACCTTGGCTGGGTAAAGATCCAACCACTTTCAAGTCATGTCGCTGTCCAGTCTCTGGACTACACTTTCTGAAACGTAATAATGCCGAAAACACCCATATGGCCCATGTGTGTGACACCGTTGTTTTTTATGTAAAAGCCAAAAGATACAAAGAGCAGCACTGAGTTTAGTTTAATGCACAGATATTGTTTAATCACCGTGCATCGGATTTCAATGTACAGTATATGTCACAAAGGTTCGGACACCACATTAGCATTACGAACAGACCAATATTGACCATGCATCACTCACTCTCAAAGCACCATCAGAATCCATTGAAATAGCAAGAATTCTGCTCGTGCAAAGGATTTAAATCTGGGCCATGTTGTTGTATCGCATTGATTCATTGTCACTGTGATCTCCCCAGCTGAGTGGAGGAGACAGCTTTAAACAGCCCATGCAGATTGTATTGCCAGGGAATAGCCCTTAAAGGTGAATGTGAGGCCTTTGCTTCACTGCTCTAACTCTTCTGGGAGGAGGTTCTTCAAGATGTTGGAGTGTGTTTGTTGGACTTTTTTGTGTATGTTCATCCAGAACATTTGTGAGGTCAGAGATCACTGATGTTGAGTTAAGCGGTGCACACAAAGTTTTTAAAGGAACAAAATCGACAAGTTGTGTGCCAACACAGCACACCACACACATAAAGATACACTACTCACAAAAAGTTGGGGATATTTGGCTTCGTGGTGAATTTCAAGATGACCTGAAAATTTACTATGACCTATAAAAGTCATCTTAACATGACCCGATCTCTTAACCTCCAAATGTCCATCTGTTCAACTTGGCGTTCTCGCATAAGGAGAAAATGTGTTTGATCCATGAATCGGCCAACACATTTCCAAGGATGTCCACTTCTTTGCCTTTCTGTGACTCCTCCAGTCTCTCTGTATCCATGTTGCATCCTACTGATGACACTCTATGACACTAAATGGCCACTTCCCTATGAGAATATCCTCTTTGAAGCCTTGCAGTGGCAAGGTACGTCTGATCAATTTTTAGGTGTCGTTTTGGTCTGGGGATGTCAAAATATAAACAGCAAAATAAAGAGGACTGTTTAAATGCCATTTCTAATTCACCAGGATATTTATTGGTTGATTCATTAGTCAGAATCAGAATCATCTTTATTATGTATGTATTTAGTATGTCCAAAAAACACACAAGGAATTTGTCTCCGGTAGTTGGAGCTGCTGTTGTTCGACAACAGACAGCCAATTGACAGAGAACACTTTTGAGACATAAAGACATTGACAAAAAGCAGTCACTGAGCAATAAAGGGTTGCTAGTTATCTGGTAATGCCGGTACATTAATATTATTATTATTTTGACAATTGTCCTCTAGCACTTAGAGCAGTTCGAAAGACTAATATTGCAATAGTCCGGTGCAATGAGCATTGTGCAAAGGGTGCCGAGACTTCAAGCGAGTAGTGCGATAATCTGGAACAATGTTGATTGTGCAAATGTTGCAGATACTCCTTAATCAGTGTGCAAATGGAGCAGATGATACTCTGGCATGAGTGGCCACAGTATTGGTCAACAACAAATATGCAAATAGTGCAGCATGGTGAGACAACTACAGTGAGTGCACGAGTAATGTATAATTGGCACCACAGACATGTGACAACAAACTCAAGTCAAAAAATTGCCAGCATGTTGTAATGGAATTGTGGGTTAGGTGTTTAAGAAGTTGATTGCAAGAGGGAAGAAGCTGTTGGAATGTCTGCTAGTTCTAGTTTGCATTGATCCGTAGGCTGTAATGGAATTGTAGGTTAGGTGCTTAAGAAGCTGATTGCAAGGGGGAAGAAGCTGTTGGAATGTCTGCTACTTCTAGTTTGCATTGATCGGTAGTGCCTACCTGAGGGAAGGAGCTGGAAGAGCTGGTGACCGGGATGTGGAGGGTCCGAGAGGATTTTGCACGCTCTTGCAGCGTGCAAGACCTCAAGGGTGGGTATGGGGGTACCGACAATCCTTTCAGCAGTTTTGATTGTCCATTGCAGTCGGGGTTTGTCCTTTTTTGTAGCAGCACCAAACCAGACTGTGATAGAAGAACACAGGACTGATTCGATGACCGCTTTGTAGAACTGCCTCAGCAGCTCCTGTGGCAGGCCGTGCTTTCTTAGAAGCCGCAGGAAGTACATCTTCTTCTGGGCCTTTTTGAGGACGGAGTTGATGTTGGTCGCCCACTTCAGGTCCTGAGAGATCAAAGGCCTGTTGTATATTTTGTTGTGAAAAGCTTAAAAAAAATAGCTTCATACCTCTGGCTAGAAAGCAAAGCATGGAGAGTCTCTGTCACCAAAATACAAGAGTAAATCAATGAATGGGACAATCGATTATTGCCAACAGCCTCTCAAAATATCCACAGCCTTTCCTTTATTCTTGCTGGATTCCTTTCATTGTGGCCATCCGCTTTTTCTTCTTCTTCGCACCATGTTTTTGTGGTTCAATAAATTATAAGGCAGTACAATATACTGGAGCCTGAAAACCCTATACAGAGTCACAGTTTTTCCGTTTCAGCGCATTGGAAGATGTGCGGTGCTCAATCGCTTGGAGTGCGACTGTCATTTTTTGTGCCATGGTCCACCTCAGTTGCGTTCGGCCGCTCGCTCGGTGTGAGGCGGGCCTTTGATACAGTAAATAATCGTGCCTTTGTTGATAGTGATCAAAAGAGAGGAAAAATGTGTGAATTAAGGTCCCATTGTATGTTTGTGTGGACCTTGCTTTAGGAGACTGTCATTACAATATATGTTGTCTTCATCCTAAATGTGACGAATGGGGTTTAGGTCAAAGGATGTGTAAAGTCTTTCCACATAGAACTCATCCTAGCAGCCTTGTGTATGGCTTTGGGCACTAATACTGGAGCAGAAAAGGGACGTCCCCAAACTGTTCTCGGTCTGTCTAGCCATCGACTATATGTACCCATCTATCTTCTGTATCTATCCATCTAGAGACTACAATACCAAGATTCTCACAAAATGTAATTATGGTCGAGTACTTTCCTCTTACTGTGGCTGGTCTCTTCGTCTGGCTGCAGTGATGTTTCTCAGCACAGCAGTTCTCTTGTCTAAATATTAATGCTTCTTTTTATTGCCAAGAGATTGTGCGATACCACATTTATGACTCCAGGAAATACATTACTCAATATGTTGGTTTTAATAAAGCTCCACACTAATTTACAATATGCAAATATTCATTTTGACTAATAGGATTTGTTCCCCTAATTTATATTTGCTGACACAATAGTCTACATTCAGTATGATGAAGGACTAAAACGGATGCTGGATGATACAGAAACTGGTTGAATATGTAAAGTGAGCAAGTGCGTTATTGCAATCTCCTGAGGATGGATGGCAGATTCTGTGATAAAGGATGGCTATGCTTTGTAAATGTTGCCCCTCAGAAATCATCCTGCACTTACCCTGATTTCTCTCTCGCTTTCTCTACACACACACACACACACGCACACACACACACACGCACAAAACGCCTTGCCTGTCAACTGTCACTCTCACACTTCTGCTACCTGGAGAAATGGATACGACTTCATCTATTATCATTCTTAAACCACCTCTGGTGGCTGGATTATATCCTACAACGTCGGCATGGGTCTTTTGCACACTGCAGCAACACTGCAGCAGGTGCTCTAAAGCGGCCACGTCAGCACAAAGATCCGGTCCCCATAATGGCTGTCAAGTTGGAAAAGAATTACGCCCTCCCTGCACTTTCGCCTTCCTCTGTGTGACAAGCGCACTCACGGCTGACAACAAGGGGCCCGAAGCGAACACACCAGCTCAAAGCCCCGGTCTACACGCTGGCAGTCAAGTAGAACTTTGAATTTCCACTCTCCTCGCACTTCTGCCTCTCTCTGCGTGACGTGTGTACACTTATAGTCGGCAACAAGGCCCTCTAAAGCGGCCGCAAAGAAAGGGAAAATGCATGTTCAGGGTGTAGACATGGCTAGCTAGTTAACTGCATATCGCAATTGTGCCGATAACCATCCATCCATCCATTTTTTGAGCCGCTTCTCCTCACTAGGGTCGCGGGCGTGCTGGAGCCTATCCCAGCTGTCATCGGGCAGGAGGCGGGGTACACCCTGAACTGGTTGCCAGCCAATCGCAGGGCACATAGAAACAAACAACCATTCCCACTCACAGTCATGCCTACGGGCAATTTAGAGTCTCCAATTCATGCATGTTTTGGGGATGTGGGAGGAAACCGGAGTGCCCGGAGAAAACCCACGCAGGCACGGGGAGAACATGCAAACTCCACACAGGCGGGGCCGGGGATTGAACCCGGGTCCTCAGAACTGTGAGGCTGACGCTCTAACCAGTCGGTCACCGTGCCGCTTGCCGATAACCACTGATGCAAAAAATTATGCGGACTCCAAAGTGTGTCACAAGGCGCCGTTTTAGCCATGCCCCCCCAAAAAATCAGGAAAACTTAAACGGTGAAAAATTATTTAATGTTATATCGCCACAATTAAGTATGACATAGTTCTCAGTTTGTGCATGTTTTCAGCAATTATCTTCAAACGTGTAACATATTTAGAAACAAATCTCTGAATTCACTAAAGTGTCCTTAAATCTCTTTCTTCTCCTCCCCCAACTACCCACCCTCCCGCTTCTGTCGCGGTGTCACATCATGTCACTGTGAACGTGATTATCTTCAATCATTTTGACCTCACTTTGATTCCGGCCTAGTCCGGGATGTTCTGCAGTGGTGATGGGTAACACACGGCGTCAGGGAGTTCGGGTATGCGGCCTGAATGCATGAAGACAACCGCCTGCTCCATTACCCCGTCTGTCGCATTTGATTTCATATATCAAAGTGATAGCGAGCCTTGTTTGCCTGTGAGACATGCAAGATTATGTACTCAGAAAACGATTGACAAATAGAGCTGACAAATCTGTTATGCTTGCTTATCATGAGGGGGCTTGGTACTGTCAAAAGATTGCCGCATCCACTCATGAATTTCGGCCTCAGTGTTGTTCATAATCACTCCTTAAATTGTCTTTGATCTGCACCGTGCACACTGCTGTCCGTCCTCCACGCACCCAGCCAGCAACCAACATGAGTACGTAATTGCCTGCATCATCGATTGTCTCCTTCGCGAGTGTCCGTCCTTCAATTTGGCACTGAGGTAAGGCTTTTAGAGCGCTTCTGTTCAAATTTAATGCACTAACCAAACAGCATTTACATGGAATTTATCAATATTATGATGAATAAATAATATATTCATTAAATTTAGACCACATTAACTTTTTCCCTCAGGGAATGTCATTGAAACTTTTTCAGTGACTCAGATCACTTGTTTACGTTTTAATTAATATTATCGGTAAACTAATTGACACCTTCTGTCACCCAAGCTGTGTTGTCACAAATAATTTCGTTACGGCCCATGGTATGTCCTAGACTGGATCAAATATTTAAAATTCAACAGAAAAAAAGATGTGTTACGCAGCGTTAGCAATACCCTGCGAAACATTGGTATTCTTCGAGCAAGTCATTTCTCTTTGAAAAACACAAACAAACACTGCACTCTTGTATCGAACTGTCGGCTTAATTATGTATTATTCTTCTCCACCGTGCAATTGTTACAGAGAAAACCTTGAATGTGTGTGCAACATTGTTATCTTCCCACCGTTAATCATACCTGCACTTGGTCTGGAAGCACAGCTGAGAAGAAAAAAAAATAAAAATAAGAAAAAGCTGCAGTAGAGCTCTGCTTTAAAATTTGAGACTTATTTTCATCATTCCATTTTTTCTTTCTAATCACAGAAGAAATATAAAAAAGATTTGAAGTTCTATACATCTAAACAAAGATCCCTGATTTTTTCAGAAGTGTAGCACGTCAGAGTGACCTTTGAGCTATCGCGAGCATTGAGGATAGCAAATCCAAAGAGCAATAATTGGAACTATTGAAATAAGAAATAAATACATAATTCACCTTTAAAATACCACAAAGAAATCTATCTTGGAACCAGTGATTGTATAAACGGGCTTCATTTTAGTTGCTTTGAATCACTTGAAACAGCTAGTGTATATTATGCATTTATTCTTCACAAGAAGAAACAATTCTCACGTAGCTTAACTGCATTCACTGCAAGCTATTTTCAAAGCAAATAGCCAGCTGTTTTAGAGCATTTTGATCTTTCAAGACCCACAGAACATTACGGTCTGTGACAATAAAAGCACCGAACCTACCAAAAGAAAGAGTAGGAGTTTGTTTCTACCTCCTTCTTTCTTCATTCATTCTTTAATAATCAGCAGTAGAACATGGGTTGAACACCAGTTTCTGGCCAAAGCGGAGAAAACAAACTTTTTGTGAAAAGAAACATGTCAAGCAGAACAGTGACTTTGACACTTATACTATAACTAACTATGGTATATAAAAAAAACAAAAACGAGTGAGAAAGGGCTTTTGATGGCATATTTTTACAGATTGTTTTAACAGATATACAACTAAGAAACGCACCCTGAGCGGCGCTGACTCACCGCATGGCTTTTCTCACGATCGCGACACATTCTTTCTACTACTTACCGTGATCTGGGTTGTACCACAACGAGTTCAATGATCGAAAAAACATCAACTAGTTTCATATTTTGTGCGAACATGAACTGAACTTAGTTCATTTCTGCCTGATGAATGTTATTGAGAATGCGCTCATTCTGGCACATGTGAACGTTTTTCAAACTAAAGTTGTTTCGTTCTAGAGTGCCAGGTTTTGTTAGGGACTTCCAGGACAAAATCCTTCTGAAAACACATAACACGGCGTTTATTCCCTGACATATGAAGGCTTGTATGCCGTATAAACGCCGTATTTGGCAACAGATTCAGTGCAACCGCCATTCAAGTTTACATGCATGAGGTGCATTACGGGACACTGTGTAAATGGGAGAGAATGTGTTATTTTGTAAGGAAAATTATTATTTGTATCAGAATGCTTTGGTTAAAACACTCTATGATCCCACTTCACAATATGGAATTTATTTTGTTTTATAATATAAGAGTAGATAAGATTAAAAAAATAAATTTAATATAGTCCGACAGAGGCGGCACGGTGGCCGACTGGTTAGAGGGTCAGCCTCACAGTTCTGAGGTGCGGGGTTCAATCCCCGTCCCCGCCTGTGTGGAGTTTGCATGTTCTCCCCGTGCCTGCGTGGGTTTTCTCCGGGCACTCCGGTTTCCTCCCACATCCCAAAAACATGCATTAATTGGAGACTCTAAATTGCCCGTAGGCATGACTGTGAGTGCGAATGGTTGTTAGTTTCTATGTGCCCTGCGATTGGCTGGCAACCAGTTCAGGGTGTACCCCGCCTCCTGCCCGATGACAGCTGGGATAGGCTCCAGCACGCCCGCGACCCTAGTGAGGAGAAGCGGCTCAGAAAATGGATGGATGGATAGTCCGACAGAGCTGCTAAGAATGCAACGTTATCAATGTCCTGTCGTTCCTGTCATACTGTGTTGCATGTTTTTGTTTCCATATTAAAGAGAAAAGTTTTTGTTTAAATTGCTTATTTTAAAAAAGATCAGTCAAGCAACAGATTTTTACTCAAGGTTACTCAGCTGCATCTGGCAACTACTAGGGACAGAATGGGTGGCAACAGTGGAGAAATAAAATGCCAGTATTTTGAGGGTATTAGCCCATCAGCAAAATAGAGTATTGAAAAAAAAAACAATGAAGTAGTTTCTTTTTTGGAACCGTAAACTTACAACCCCAATTCCAATGAAGTTGGGACATTGTGTTAAAAAAATTAATAAAAACAGGATACAATGATTTGCAAATCCTGTTCGACCTGTATTTAATTGAATACAATACAAAGACAAGATATTTAATGTTCAAACTGATAAACTTTATTGTTTTTAGCAAATACTCATTAACTTGCTGGGACAGGGTCATGTTCACCGCTGTGTTACATCACCTTTTCTTTTCACAACATTCAATAAACGTTTAGGAACTGAGGACACTAATTGTTGAAGCTTTGTAGGTGGAATTCTTCTCCATTCTTGCTTGATGTACAGCTTCAGCTGTTCAACAGTCCGGGGTCTCCGTTGTCGTATTTTACGCTTCATAATGCACCACACATTTTCAATGGGAGACAGGTCTGGACTGCAGGCAGGCCAGTCTTGTACCCGCACTCTTTTACTACGAAGCCATGCTGTTGTAAGACAGATGTGGTTTGGCATTGTCTTGCTGAAGTAAGCAGGGGCGTCAATGAAAAAGACGTTGCTTGGATGGCAGCATATGTTTCTCCAAAACCTGTATGTACCTTTCAGCATTAATGATGCCTTCGCAGATGTGTAAGTGACTCATGCCATTGGCACTAACACAGCCCCATACTATCACAGATGCTGGCTTTTGAACTTTGCGTCCATAACAGTCTGGATGGTTCTTTTCCTCTTTGGCCCGGAGGACACGACGTCCACAATTTCCAAAATCAATTTGAAATGTGGACTCGTCGGACCACAGAACACTTTTTCCACTTTGCATCAGTCCATCTTAGATGAGCTCGGGCCCAGAGAAGCCGGCGGCGTTTCTAGGTGTTGTTGACAAATGGCTTTTGCTTTGCATAGTAGAGTTTCAAGTTGCACTTACAGATGTAGCAACAAACTGTATTTACCCTGTCGCAGGTTTTTTGGAACGTGTTGCAGCCATAAAATTCTAAGTTAATGATTATTTTCTAAAAACAATAAAGTTTATCAGTTTGAACATTAAATATCTTGTCTTTGTAGTGTAATCAATTAAATATAGGTCGAACATGATTTGCAAATCATTGTATTCTGTTTTTATTTATGTTTAACACAACGTCCCCACTTCATTGGAATTGGGGTTGTAGTTAAAAATTTTAATTATGAACTATGAACTGACCTTGTTCATTTTTGAAACGATTAATTGAAATTTGAACTAGTGTGAAGTGCTTAAACTTGTCCGACTTCCAACGTGTTGGTATTTGTCTCTCTTATAATCGACGTGACAAGCCGAAATTCAGCCCCTTACCTTTATCTTCTGCTCAAAACCTGTGCTGACCTCTAATTCAAAGCAATGCAACAGCACCATACAGAGATCTGTTCTCCATTACAGTGGTTTACAAACCTGAATTTCACAGACAAACTGGGTGAGACCCTCTTCCACTCCTAACTGTTGAAAAAACTACTTGATGAATATATACGTCGGTGGCAATAAACTGTATGATTCCAGTTTATGAATATAAACATCCACTATAGTAAATGATTTAAAAAGTGAATTTTCCATCAAATATCGCCTTTCACTTGAATCACTTGAGTCAGTGATTTTGTATGTGTTCCACGTCAATGAATTGTATTTTCCCCGTCCTTCTTATTCGTGCGACTTGAGTGAGGCACGGTCATATGAAGTCACTCTGAGAAAAAGGTTTTCCAACACCCGGACAGTGTGATGACAAACGTCTCGGCTGCTGATTTTCGTCTGCATAACATTCTGCTGTCGTGTACTCTTGTGTTTGTTTTCCTAGTGTCTCGGAACATCCCAGTCTTTAACTACGCCAATAACATCAGGTTTGAAATATCTGCACTGCAGCGAACTAAAGTTTAGCTGCAAAGAGGCTCTTAGTGCGTGCACACTTCACTTGAATAAATGATTGTGTCAGTGCACACTTTAAAAGATTGCAGCGATGATTCTAGGATAGATTTTGTGTTTCTCAGCATAAGAGAACAGGTATAGTATCAAAGCCTCTCAAAGTGTCTCCCGCTGCAGGGAACATGGCGGTTTTTGTCTGCTGCAAGATGAAGAGGAAGCAGCGTGATTCCGACCGAGACTGTGCATGCCAACGAAGTTAACCAGGCCATAATACCAAAGTTTGTGTCACCACGCAGATTAATGACCTAAAGTCTTGCTTTCATAAATTTATTCCTCAGTTTTTTTTCACAACAAAAGTCCTACAAAGACTGTTGATGCACAAGAACGCATAACATTTCATATGGTCCCTGAAACGTTTACATATTCCCCCAATAATGCATCTTAAATTTCAATTCCAAAAGCTTGAAGCCATGCTTAATTCATTTGGATTTGACATTTTAATGGAGCAGGTATATTAGAGAGTTATGGTCAGCTAATAGGCTGGTAAATTTCTAATCCTCTTGGTTAACAGCACAATTAATCACTTGCAAGTAAATTGCTTATTGGGCAGTAGAAGCCCCAAATATGTATGAAATTAATTATTGTCATTACCCCATAAAGATAGAAAGTAATACACAGAAATTGTACTTCACTGTACTGCTGCTGGTAGAAACTCAATATCCATCATTCCATTTTCTATAACACTTGTCCTCGCAGGTGAGTTGGGACCTACACTGTGTAATTTATAACTCAAACGCATTTCCTGCCGACACGCTGCGTATATAGAGGAAGGCGGACATGACTGAGGACAGCATGCGGACGTTAAAGGGGGAAGGGTGCGCGTGACAGAAGAGGCTAAAGACACGCACCCAGTAGGTATATAGTTCCGGTATGTGCATCGGTTTGGCTAAGGACCCCCGAAAATGGCACCTGCAAAGAGACACGCTTTACGAAGCACAGTTTAAACTGCAAGTTATTAGTTACGCGGAGGAACACGGGAATCGAGCAGCTGCGAGAGAATTCAAGATCAACAAATCCATGGTTCGCAAGTGGAGGAAGCAGGAAAACGGGCTTCGCCAAGTCAAGAAGACGAAGCTGAGTTTCCGCGGAAAAAAAAGATAAACAAAACGCGGAAACAAGGCGAGGTGACCCGAGTTGGAAGACCAACCCAAACAATGGATTAATGAGCAAAGAACAGCCGGGAGAAGCGTCTTTAGAGTCACCATTCGACTGAGTGCAATAACTAGGAGATTGCCATCATTGGCTTGACGAACCGCTGGACATCCGTGTAAACTGGGCGTTCAAAGTGAGGTTAGGAGCGGCGTGGGAGCCATGGAACACAGCTTTCCTAAGACTAGGAGGCAGCACCGGGTGAGTTACGCCACAATTTGTGAATGGATTGTGGATGCTGGGGCTAATGTGTCTGCTTGCACTGTTGTTCGAGCTTTCGTAAAAGCCGACATCATTTCTGAGGAATCACACGGCAACGAGACTGACTCCGACGAGTATGAGAGGGAACTTGGCGTCTTTGTTGGAGAACAGCCCAGCTGTTCAGAATCAGAATCAGAATCATCTTTATTTGCCAAGTATGTCCAAGAACACACAAGGAATTTGTCTCTGGTAGTTGGAGCCGCTCTAGTACGACAACAGACAGTCATTTCGGATACAGAAGATGAGGACTTTGATGGATTTGTGGATGAGGATTGATAAAAAAATAACGTGAGTACATTGTTAAATACTTCAATAAAGTACAATTGAACTCAGTTTTGCTCCCGCTGCCTTTTAAAAAACATTGTTTTACCGTGCATGCATGCTACCGTATGTTTTAAGCTAATGTATGTTTTATCATGGAAAGCCTGTGCCCAATAATACGGTGCGCCTTATTTATGTGTTAAATACAGAAATAGACCCTGTAAGTGAGACTGCGCCTTTTAATACAGTGCGCCTTATGGTCGGGAAAATACGGTAAGTTAGCACCCATTATTTCTGTCATGTTGTAATGTTGGTTTGACCTGACTGATTAGAATACACGATCTGACTAGAGCAGTGATTTGCAACCTTTATGGAGGCAAGGAACATATTTTACAATTGAAAAATCTCACGGCACACCAACAAACAAAAATGTCACAAAAAGTGTATACATTAATTACTGTATGAACTTCCTGCCATCTGTTCTGTCTGTCACTATCCCTTACTGGCATAAATAGAGGAACAAAGATATATTATTTATTGTAAATAGATATTTTTTGACCAATTCGGTACACAAGTATGTACAGTAAATGAACAAGTCATTTAAATAGACACATTCTTCTATCATGTGATCAGTTCGGTGATCAGTTATCGTTTTTTTAAACTCGCTGATCGGTGATCGGCCCCAAAATCCTGATTGTGTAAAGACTAATAACAATCTAAATTAAGTAGGTTTAAAGAACTGAAAATAGTCACACTGGATTTACTGAAATCAAAAGCTATTTCTATCAAAAACATCTCAACATGGTAATGTTACCTTTACCATTCGAAGCTTATTCAATAGTTCTTGTGAGTTTTTGCTTGAATTTGTTCACCAGATGTCAGAAAAGCCTCCTAGAAATGCTGTTTCGATTTGAACTGCTTCCCACCTCAGTATGCCATCTGAACCTGGACTGGTCAACAGTCAATCACAGGGCACAAAGACACAAACAACCATTCACGCTCACCTTCACACCTACAGATCAATCAACCTAACATGCATGTTTTGGCCTAAGTACCTGGAGAAAACCCACGCAAACACGGCTAGTGCAAACTTGACATTCGAATCCAGCACCTCTCCACTGAGAGGCAGATGTGCTAACTACTACACCAATGTGGTGCCCTGGAAACTTACAGTATTTTCATAAAACATATTGAACATTTTATGATTGAAAAAGTGTGAATATTGCGCTCCGGTTGTCTCCCACATTCCTAAATCATGCTTTCGCACATATTTTGTTCATGTGATTTCTTGTTTAGTTTTTTGTCTCTATTAGGGGTCACCAATGTTTTTGAAACAGAGAGCTACTCTTGACACGCTTCAGAAAAAAAAAAACTTTGCTCAAACTAACCTTTAATTGCATACTATTTTTTATGTATTAATCATATTCATCTCTCCGAAGGCACTGACCATGTTAATGATTTCTTACAAATAATAACAATGATTTAACAAGATACAGATACATATCAATACATAAAACTTTACATCTATAACATATAACTCAATAACTAAGTTTTTACATTTCCACATGATCAGTTCTACAATATTCCTGGGAAATCACAATGTCCAATCACTGTTCCGGTATTTTTTTCAAAAGGCCTGTGCTACTCTTGGTCTACGGTATATCTAGTCCAGGAAGTACAAGTCCAGCCGGCCCGCACCCATGGCCCTGACAACGACAACAACTATAGAAAAAGAGTGGCTGGATCAATAGGGTGCTTTGCTATGGTAAAAACTGATTTGCTGAATCAGGGATCATATGCTTCTGCCATGGCAAAATTATTTTCATCCACTCTGAAAGCAATTGCATTTCCATTGCGGTTGTTTCCAAGGTAATTCACCATAATGTTGACAAATGTTGAGCCACCGCTATTTAACGCAGCGTTGCGGCCATTGCAATCAATGACAATAAGGTTAAATAAGCAGCTGGATGTTATTTGTTGAAAACTTATGGTTGGATTATACAAATGTGACGTGGGAGAAGGAAAGAAACCAAACATGCGTGCCAAGGTCTCTCTCTCTTGCAAATGGAACCGCAGGGACACGGCAGGCATTGACCTCCACTTTGTGTGTAAATGAACATCTGAGATTGAGAAGTCCGCCCTCCCCTGTCGGAGATCCACTATTACCCTCTGCGAGACTTTGGTTAACATAGCCGTTAAATGTACATCAAGGGAATGAGAGTGCTGGAATCTTCCCTTGGCAATACAGGGCAGAAGGCAGTCCGGATAAGAGCCGCGTGCAGGGGCTATTATTGATGATCTCGCCTGTTGATGAAAACCATCAACCTTCATATTTGATGAAAATGATGTCCGATGAGGCCATGGGCCATATCGGAGTGGGTTCACCGAGAGGGCATTCAATATGACAAAATGGCATATATCACACAAAGATAGAGTATTCTTGCAATTAGCCAATAATGAGCAACAAAAAAATTTCATGAACATTTACATCTTGATTTAACTTTAATAAGCACTTTATATGCACATATATATTAACTCTCCCATAGGTAGCTATAATAAAAAACATAATTATCAGAGATACTTAATTAGTGTAAACATAGCCCCCACTTAAATTTGCGCTGCTTGACAGTAAACCTTCTCACATTGCCATCCCACAATATACTACATCCTAAAAGGAACTTTACACTGCCGTTACCTTAACTAATTCAGTGCCAGCTATATTCAAAACAGAGTTCCCCATATAGCCAGCTGTTTTAGAGCATTTTGACTGATATTCAAGGCCCACGGACTATTGTGTACTGTGACAATATAAGCACAGAACAAACCAAAACAAAGTTCTCTCTTCTTGTGTTTCTAGCTTTTTCCGTCCTTCAGTAATGAGCTGTAGAACATGGGTTGGTTTCACAAAAAAACACCAATTTTTGACCTAAAAGCAGAGGATACGAGCTTTTTTTTTTCTTTCAAAAGAAACATGCCGAGCAGAACAGTGACCGACGTTAATATCTTTGATTTTGTGAATCCTCAAACTATAAAACAACAAAAAGAAGACTGAGAAATAAATGACTATTAATGGACATATAATTTATTTATAGATATACAAATAAGAAACATGTAATGAGTGACACTAAATCACCGCATGGCTCGGGTTGAATGTCAGTGGCGCTGTCAGTGTTTTTACATGACCTTCGCCATTCACTCCATGAACTGCGTCCTTTTCTCTCTATGGCAACACAAACTTTCTACTATCTACCGCAACCATTATTCTGTTCATACCATACATATACATACTCTGTTGAAGTGTGAGGTGGCCAAACTTGTCTGACTTCCAACGTGTTGGTATTTCTCACCCTCATAATTGACAAGTCAAGCCAAGATTCACTGCCTAATCTTTATCATCCACTCAAAAGCCGTGCTGATCTCAAATCCAAAGTGATGAAATGTCACCATCAACAATGATATGTTAGTCATTACATTGGTTTACAAATTTCACAGACAAGCTAGATCAGTGCCTACCCGTTGAAAAACGTCTTTGAGGTACATTGTGTATATGTCGGTGGCAGTAAAAAGTTTGATTTCAGTTGACAAATAGAAAAGTCCACAGCAGTGAATGACTTAAATTGTGTACTCATGTTTTTTTTTTTCTTATATTTTGTAAGAATATTGACCCTAGTGAGGATAAGCGGTAAAGCAAATGGATGGATGGATGGTTATCACATCTGCCTCACAGTTCTGAGGTTAGGGGTTCATATCCTGGCTCCGGCCTGACTGGGAAGAGTTTGCATGTTTTCCCTGCGCTTAAATTGATTTTCTCTGGGTACTCCGGCTTACGCTTAAATCTTACGTCAGCGAGAGCAGAGCGCCTGTGTATAATCAACATTTTAGCACCAAAATAAAAGGAGAAATTTAGATTAAATTTGTCTGCAAGAAGTCAGACCTCCAACAAAATGCAAGATTTTAATTCTATCTGAGATAACTGTCACTGCTGACGAGACTAGAATAGACTGTTAAAGACATAGGGGTTTACCGTTTAATGAAACTCTGTAGCTCATTCTGCTAATAAAGGTCTGCTTGTTCAAAACATCTCAACCTGTAATGTTGAGTGTCTCTCCGGACACTCCGGTTTCCTCCCACATCCCAAAAACATGCAGGTTAATTGCCAACTCTAAATTGCCCGTAGGTATGACTGTGAGTCTGAACCAGTTCAGGGTGTACCCCGCCTCCTGCCCGATGATAGTTGGGATAGGCTCCAGCACGGTTCCTGTGGTGGGAAAGCCCCTATGGTAGAGGTAGGAGTGTGAGAGTTATAGTGTTCACTGCCACATCTCGTCAACAGGCATAAGATATGCTAATATGCTTACATTGTTTGTTTTAGGGAAAAATGCCATAATTGTTTTTTGTTTCTTCGTTTTAGTTTAAGGAAGACTGGCAGCACACTGTAAAGAATGAGGTGTTGGCCCAACGTTAAAAATAAAAAGATGTATTATTTATGTAATATGATATTTGGAAGGTATTTCAATTCAGCTAGTGTTGAGTACATGCCATAAGACCTAGCTAGCTAATTTGAGATAACTGTATTGCAGATAGCAGGAATTCTATGTCTGCCTTGTAAGATTCGTCTGCCTTGCTGAGTTGGTGATCGGACTTTAGGAAGGGTTTTTTTTTGTTTGTTTTTTTAATTCTGCGTGTACAGATCAGGGTCATTGTGAATCTGAAGGAGACGTGTCTGCCTCGTCCCCAGTATCATCTGCGCCCTTGATCAAGAATGACAGAACACATTACACCCCATTATTTTGGCCTCCTGGAACTTAGCCTGTTTTGAGGAGGCAGCCCCATCTCATGAAAATGAGTGACTGTTTATGCTTTCCTCTTTACGGCGGGACTAATGCCGAGATTCAGTGTAGTGCGGCCGTTAATTGACACTTGACATTGGAGGCTCTTCACCCAGCCTAGCTGCCAAGTCTTGGGCGGCATATTCAGTGTGAGGGTGTTTTTATTACACTGTGTTCCTTAGTGTATGAATGAATAGGTTTTTGGATTTTTTTTGGGCTAAATTGTATCCCAGTTTTCACACATCTGCACGGTTTTGGTAAAAAAAATAAAATAAAATGCATGACTCGGCCATTCATTTTCTGGAATGGATGCGCGTTCATCCAAAGCATTTCTTCAGTTGTGTGAAAATTGTTCAACAGCCAGCACAGTTTATTCCACAATGCAAGCGTTTGTTGACAACTCAAGACAATAACACTCCCGGTCTGCTTGACAACACTCAGGCAACATCGGTCTAACAAATTTTGTCAAAAGTCAGACCTTCGAAAGAAAAGCACACAGTATGATAACAGTTTTACTACACTATCTTTGGCCACAGGGTGATTTATTTAGCAGCCAAACTCAGTAAACAAGCACAAAATAGCTTGATGAAACGTCTAAACAAAGAACTCATGGCAAAGTTCGAAAATTGCTTTTCTCTCTCCTCTCCTCGCGGTACACGGCATCAAGAATGTTCAGTAAAGATAAAAGTGATGTTAAATGTTCATTAATCCAGAATCAGAATCAGACATTAGCCATTCGAACTGAGGACTCTGCATCTTTTTGCACAATTGTTGTTTGTTGTTGTTTTTTGTCAATGTCTTTATGTCTCCAAAGTGTTCTGTAAATTGACTGTCTGTTGTACTAGAGCGGCTCCAACTACCGGAGACAAATTCCTTGAGTGTTTTGGACATACTTGGCAAATAAAGATGATTCTGATTCTGATTCTGATTCTGATTAGTCACACTGTTTTACGTATTAAAAGTGTAGTTATTCTCTATGTATTTTTGTTATTTTGGGTGTCTGCAATGGAATACTTTAATTTACATGATTTCTTATGGGGCGGCACGAGTCTGGTTAGAGCGTCTGCCTCACAGTTCTGAGGACCGCGGTTCAATCCTCGGCCCCGCCTGTGTGGAGTTTGCATGTTCTCCCCGTGCCTGCCTGGCTTTTCTCCGGGCACTCCTGTTTCCTCCCACATCCCAAAAACATGCATGGTAGGTTCATTGAAGTCTCTAAATTGCCCGTAGGTGTGAATGTGAGTGCGTATGGTTGTTTATTTATATGTGCCCTGCGATTGGCTGGCAACCAGTTCAGGGTTTACCCCGCCTCCTGCCCAATGATAGCTGGGATAGGCTCCAGCGCTCCCGCGACCCTTGTCAGGATAAGCGGCTCAGATAATGGATGTATGGATTTCTTATGGGCCCGAAGATGGCTGGGATAGGCTCCAGCACGCCCGCGACTCTTGTGAGGATAAAGCGGTACAGAAGATGGATGGATGGATTTCTTATGGGAAATATTTGGTTTTTATATAATTCGGTTTTAGACAGACTTTCTGGAACGCATTAATTACGAAAACCGAGGGTTCCACTGCACGTGCTTGTTTAATTTCAACCTTGATGGCTAGGCAGGCACTCGAGAAACGCAACTACTTCCATAAAAGACATCAAAAACTCAATCTTACATAATATGCCCACTTCAAGGGTCTTTTGGTGGTGAAGATGGATGGATGGGGGAATTTACAGTTAATATCATGGCCCTATAATGCAATACAATGAGTCTGACGTTTTGCAGCAGCAGCAACAGCATGTCTGTTCCCAGAGGCAAGGACTGCAGTATGTAGGGAAAAGGTCGTTGGCTAAATATAGGAATATATTTGGAAAAAATCTCGTTACTATGATCACACACTGTACAGTTCAGTCAATTAGCAGGAGGATTTCAAAAGACACATCAGCACAATTGGAAAAGACTGTGCCAAACATTGTGTCATACATTTCCTTGTGACTGCACCTATTCTGATACAACAGTGACATAAAATAGTAGCTCAAATGCAAAGTGAATTATTGCCTTAGAGATTGACAAAAAGCCAAGTCCCAGTGCCCCCACGTTGGGTTTTCCATTGTTTGATAAAACAAATCTAAATAATGAAAAAATATCCCCAATGCCGATTCAGCTGCTTTGAGGAGACGAGGTCATCTTTAATGGAAGAACATCTTTTTTGGAGAAGCAGGTCATCGTTCCATTCAAAGCTCGCCATTCAATAAAAAAATATTTGCTGAAATATCGTCATTTCCTTTCAATTGGGGCTTTTACACAGTGTCCTCGAGAGAGGCACGGATATTGCCTTCACTTCTTCCATATTCAGGCTCCCTCTGGATCATATCATAAATGTCATCAAATGAAAAAAAATAACAAATAAATTCTGGATGCCCAGTAGTATAAATAGAGTTGAAAGAGCTCAGTCTGAAAGGGAGCTAGGCAAAATTACCACCTTGTATGTCACAGACATCACCTTGACATTTGTATGTTTATATAATCAGCTTCATACAATTTGGAAAACATCAAAATGCAGTAATTCGGCCTCAAAATAAAAAATATAAATATATATTTTGATGGTTTTTCCACTCATCTACGACCATCATCTAATGCTGCAGCATGATAATGCATGGCCCCATGTTTAAAGGGTCTGTACACAATTCGTGGAAGCTGAAAACATTTACTAACACTCACTAACACAGAGTTAAACAGAACAATCATTGAGGGAAATTGGGCTTTTGCGTACATAGAAAATGTCCAAGAGCTTTGAGTTTAGCTCATGAAAAATGGTTGCGTTTATATTTTTTTTTAGTATAACGAAAGGCATAAGATTATTTGTAAACATAGCCAAGGAGCCAAACCAAGATTCTATTGTGTACTGACACATATTGAGCACATCATTTGGTATTTTAATTGAGCCAGTGGATCAATGTGTTTTTCTTTCTGATGGTAAATCGAATTGTTACTTGATTGGATTCAATTCTGTTCAATTGACAAGAAGCACTCTGGAGTCCAGTCTGAGAGATTAGAAAATAAACCACAGAAAGGAAATTTAAAAAGGAGGAAAAACACAAGGATCCCACGTCACAAATTCAAATTCTTAATAAATCACCTTGAAATTGAAAACAGTTTAATTGGACTTTACAACATCTCCCTGCAATAAAACCACACATCAAAACATAACTTTTCAAAGATATCCCCATGGTAATGGATAAAAAACTCAAGAGAAACTCATCCGGTAAGCGCCATCTTTGACTGACCTTGAGAATCAGTAATTTATTCTTCGCTCTTCAAGCAAGTAGTACATTCAATGCCATTAACGTCTGTGGAGGTCACACCAAAGCATAACACCGCCTGTAATTGTCTTGTTACACGAGACGGTTTCATTTCAATATGAGAGAGGTTAGGAGGAAAGAGGTTAGATGGAACACACCAAGGCTTAATTTTAAAGGTGTTTCCAGCTCTTCCAATAAATAAATTGTATTTAGTTCAGCATGCACATATTTTTCAAGTGACATAAATTGGTGCCAGATTAAAGTAATGCAAATAGTAAGAACAAAACAACTAATCACATTGTTATACAGCTCTCTCTGTATTTGAAGGCTGCCTGTAGGGAATATGTCTGTGTGCATAAGAATGAGGGTTATAAATTTGATAAAATATAACATTACCAAGTAAGGTATTACGTGAATAGATATCTTCTATGGAGCGGCGTATTATTTATTCAGTCTATATATCCTTTCTACACATCTATGATACAAAATGTCAATAATTTTCACTCATGCTACCTTTGACAGGAACATTTATTGGCTGCAAACCAAAATTACAGGATAATATTTGCATCCAAATACTAATTTAAAGGGCAAGCTTGTCACTTTCTTCACATTGATCCTCACTCATGTTCAGGAAATCAAAGTGTGGGAGCCAGAAATAAGAAGAAGCCAATGGGAAATACTATATGTATGTGTTGTGTGTATTTACCCGATTCAAACAAGCTTTAGATTAATTTTAAATTGTCATTAAATTCCCTTCAACATTGACTTACAGTAAGGAGAATAGCCATCTCAAAAGCAAACTATAGGTATGAATTTAGTAATAAGTTACCCACCAGAAGAAGAATAAGAATAATAATAATAAGAAGAATCATCTTTTTATTGTCATGAACATGCATGCATGCACATGAAATTTGTTCTCTGCATTTAACCCATCACAGTGAACACATACACGTTAGTAATCGCTTTCTGTTGATACTGATAAGTTTTGTGTACTTGTACTTGTATACCTGTATACAGTGGACCCCCACATACTCGTGGTTCGTCACCTGCCGATTCATCTTTTGACGGATTTTCCCCCAATTCTTTTTCATTTCCCCCCCCCCCACCATTTTTCCTTTTTTTTAAGTAAAAAAAAACAAAACAAACTTTTTGGGGGGTTCGGGGGGTAAGAAACCAACCCCGAAAATGGTTATTGTCGGTATAACTCTGCTTATTCAAGAATTTTTCATCCCGCATGTTGACTTCACAGTGGAGTGTATGTCAAAAAAAGATGGTTGTCATGGATTTCTCTAATGATCTATTTAATGGCTCTAAAAGGTTTCCACCGACAACCTTGCAGTAATGTGTGCCTTAAAAAACGTTTAAGGTGGTACTGCATATTTGCTAAAACGCTGGGAAATCGACCCACAAAGTGAAGATTTTACAGCTGTCAGGATAGGACACATACTGTAAAATACACACTATATGTTGTGAGACAAGTTTGGAATTAAAATTGCACAATTTCCAAAAACCTCTAATGTGCGACCTGTTTTCATTTTTAGGTCCCAACACACCATTGCCTTGTATACAAACGGCCATAATTACCCCCCTCCCCCATATTCAGTTTAAACAGCATTGCGTGAATGCCCCCTGAGAAATCTTAGTAAAAATATTTGAGCCAAATGTGCTACGGGAAAAATTTGTTCTATTTGACCTGTTTTCTCAAGGATAATTTCAGTCCTTCTTCAAACGGCCATCAGTTGATGACTGCTCATCACAGATAAGTGTAAACCAATGGAACTGTGTCCCCAAAGAAGATAGTGACTCTGCCTAATCCTATTTTAAGGGCTCAAATGGAGAAAAGCTGGCTGATATCACTTTAACCAGTACCAACGCCCTGAGAAGATGGTGCGCCACCACACCAGGCAGATCTGGACCCGAGAGACAAAGAGAAACCTCTTGGGCCACTTTGTGGGTGCCGCATCGGCCCTTCACTGAAGTGTGAAGACATTATGTATGGCCAACACTGGAGGCGGGCATGGGATCATGGATGGAACATACGGGGTGGGGGAAAAAGATAATGAGCACTTGAGGCTAAGCAAGAATACAAGGGCCAGAAAAAACAACCAATAAGATGAAGTCGGTGGTGGCCAAGGGAGCCCAGAGGGCGACACTGTGCACCCGCTAAACCAGTGATTCTCAACTGGTGGGTCGATGACCCAAAAAGTGGGTCGCTGACCCATTTTGGGCAGGTTGCAGACAGCTAGTAAAAAAATGACATGTATTCTTATTCATATTTTTCAGTACTGTACGGGGGCGTATCAAATTCCCACACGGAACATAGCAGGAAAGTGACAAGAAATGTTACAGTCTTGTTCGCTAACCAGTAGTTCATTTTGTAAACAAATATAGTGCAACGCAGCCTTTGGCTGGCGGACATCATGGCAAGCAATGTGCCTTTGCGGTACAGCAAACTCATTTGAAATTGCATTTAAAAATATAATCGACTGTTTTTTAAAATTTTATTTATAATTTTTAATTTTACACTAAAGATACATTTTTTTACCTCGCAGTATAACAAAAAAACTAACAAAAAAAACATTACAATGGCACACAAATGAAGACAGGACAACAACAACATGGGGTCAGAGTTTGGCGCAGGTACACTTTGGAGATGATGATCTGGGACATCTTTCTATGATCTACTGTTCTATTATCATTATCTTCCCATTCAAGCATCATCACACAGCAAATATGTCAATGATATTCTTTACAATAGGCCAGTTCCCCCCCCCCCCCCCCCCACAAAAAAAAACAACAACAACAGTAAACAGTAAACTATGTAACATGCTTCTTCAAATCAAGTTATTGTTCTTTTACTCAGATATTCTATCACGACAGTCCATGGGGCAGCTGGCTCATTTTCATGATCTTCAAGGATTGCAGGTACCTTTTCCAGTGACAATAAATCTAAAAAGTCCTTCAACCAATTAGCAGTCCGGCTTACATATCTTCCAATTCCTAAGTATCGTCCTTTTCACAGACAGAAAAGCTAAAGCAATAATCCGTCGATTAATTCTAACATGCAAATTGTCCACTGTACTTCCCAGTAAACATCCAACAGGACATTGAGGAATTTGAACATTCAATATACTTTTGAAGATAACAATTTACCGTACTTCAAACCAGAATTTTGTACAGCTGGACAAAACCATAATAAATAGATAAAAGTACCAAGCTCGCCACAGCCATGCCAGCACAAATCTGAGACATTTGGGTGTTTTTGTTTATTTCTTTTTTTATTTATAGGGTGTAATATCCTGTAAGCTCTCTGTGGAAAAATCACTCTTAACACACACCATGCCAAAGTGAAATTGGCCAGGATAATCTTTGAGAAACATCCGATAAGCAGGCCTTCGCTGACTTTGATCAGAAGAAAGAGAAAATCTTCAATATAGTCTTGATTGTAATATAACTTGCCAATTAAGTAAACACGTGTGAAGAACATGGTCCACCATCCTTATTATCTGTCATGGTAAATGGACTATAGAAAATAACATATCTCATCATTACTAAGTAATTTATAATACATTTCTATAAATGCTAAATTATAGCTCAAAATTACTTCCAATCAATGCACTCTACTATTCTTCATAAGGTGGTAAATGTCTTCTATACCATCTCATTAATTAAACATGATATCTGTAGCCCTTAAATGTCCTAAAGTTATTTTAATGATTGATTTCCCCCGGGCCCCAAATAGTTTTCTAAATGTCCTCGTTCAAGAGCATCAGTAAAGATAGCGTAGCAAATTACTCCACATTTAGAGATAAGCATTGTCTGATTGGTTCACTGGATAACTGCTGGTTGAGCAGATGTACTGTATATTCATGCACATTAAGCGATGCATTTGTTGGACCATAACCAGGAGCAGCTTGTTCACTATTGGCGGTTTGTACTTGATCATTGTGGTGACTTATTAAAAGTGCTCAAAACACATTGCAAGGGATTTGTTTGCATGATTGGAAACATGACAATGTTGTTTATCTGACATTATTCATGCTCACCATATTTTCCTCACAATATTGGCATGTAGCTTGCAGACCAAATGCTGTTACAATTTAATCAACCAATGTGACGGTTCAGTTACAGAGCATCTGTTTCCTTTGCGAGGAGATGATCAAGGAGATGGAATTTCATACCCACTAAAATTTCCATTGGTGGTCATGACGTTATAAATGAATTGTATTTCCTCAGCCTCTGGTATTTGGAGAGGAAGCTCAAAGGCTAACAATTAAATGGACAAACTAATTACCCCCACAAGCGCTTGCAGGTTGCAATTGTTCAACAGCGAAGGTTAAAATGTTCAGAGCTGATACACCTGAGGCAGTGTAAATAAGTAGAAAGACGTGTAAGAAAATGGAAAAAATATATATATTTCCCTATTGGGGATGGCTCTGTGAATTCCAATGAGGAGGACGGACAGCCACTCGCTGTGGCAATGACAGTGAGGATTTACATCTTTTATGTTAGTCAGGCATCTAATGTGAATCTATGGCTTGGTGACACACGCACCGGCATGGACTGTTTGTCTTCATACCGACGGATATGAGATGAACAATGTAATGTAAAACATTTTTGGAGAGCTCTGGATATATTTTGTCGCTTATACTTCCTGCTTGTCTTACAGCAGCGCATTGTTCTCTCCCCTAGTCGTTTATGAAAAAGCTGATGAAACAATGGTGACACAAACTGTCCTTTTTGAGACCCAAAAGGCTAAGTTAATTAATTAGCCATACGTGCCGCAGTGCCAGGAGGTTGTTGATTGTATCGCTCTAAGCCGCCATCCTGTGTAAATTGACCGAGATTGTGATCTAACAAGGCTTTGACCTGGATCCCTCCCTAACAGCCTGATGTGAGAAACATTGATGAGAGGATTTAGCTGGACAAGGCAAGGGGACATGTTATCTTGAGGCATGCCATCAGTGCCATAGCTAGAGGGCAAGCTTCATGCAATTGGACTGACGCTACTACGATTGGATGTATTTTTTTAAACTTGCAATCACTTCACCCAAATCAAAATAAATCGATTTCTGAAGCAAATCATTGGGGTGTAATTTCATCAGTTACACCATATCTCCAATTTGGTAGCGTCCTTTCATACAAAGCATCCACCTATCCATTTCCAATGTTGTGCTGGCTGGTTCAAGGATTCGGATTGACAGCAGTGGCGTGCAAAGATGGTGGTCGGGGGGGGGGGCAACGATTACCCTAATTAAACCCCAGACTAAGTCACATTACATCCTTAGGTATTTGAGGTTTATTTTTATTTGTATTTCTTTTTTCTAGTAATAACCTCTTAAAATGATTCACTGCAATGTGTGGGCTCAAAATAGCAATTCCGTCGCAGTGTGCTGCAGCAACAATGTTTAGACTGAGATCTCATGACCTGTTTTGTCCTGTTTATTCTTCTGTTGAAAGCACATAAACACTCCGAGGCAATGGGCACCAAATCCTCTGCAGAAAAGTGACATTGGTGGTCATGCCACAGTGATTTGTGAATCCAGCGTCCTTTCCATGGGTCATCTACTGCTGCAAGGTACAGTGACTGCTATGAGGCAGCCCCAATGGCTCCGAGGGGGGTTAGAAGTCTGTTCACTCTCGTTTCACATGCTCTTGGGCAGAATTACAAGTAGAGCAGCTTGGCGAACAACTTGCAATACAGGAATCAGAGACATACTCCAAAGCCAGATGTCAGTGAAGTATAGCCCTGATAATTAATGCAAATGAGTTAATCAACGCAAGAAGACGAAAAAAAAGTGAAATACAAAAACATCAAAAAAAAAGAAAGAAAGAAAGAAACAATCGATTTCTAGTTTTTGCAATTCAATGACTCATATTTTCTCTGTCCAAATTCTGGTGCACTTTATTCAGGAGTGCTCAATAGGTCATTCATATTTGAATCCCTGCAACATTCAGAGCATTGAACAGATCAACGGAAGCTCACCAGAGAATTCATCAGATACATCTGCTCAATCTAATGAGCTGCAAAGTTAACTTTCGACTGACGCAGTGCATTTACCGTGTGTTTATAGTTGTGGTTGTATTCGCAGGGTTTCAAAGGCCAATGAATTCACAAAGAACTACTGATGTGCTGTAGGTTTCTTGGGGGAACTAATCTAATTGAATAGTCTCATCACCCCACACACACACATACACACACACACACACGCAACCACACAGGAGTAATAATAGCTACAGGACGAAAAAATTAGTGGAGAAAAAAAATGCAGCCCTGAAGAAAAACAGTGGACTATGTCCATCCATCTATTTTCTATAACCCTTGTCTTAGTTAGTGGAGTGGTTAGGGATGAAAATACAAAACCAGTTCTTTTTGAGAACCGGTTCTCAGTAATACAATTCCTAGAAATTGGTTGTTTGCCTGCCCGACAATTCCGATATTGATTCTTCCATCCATCCATTTTCCGTACCGCTTCTCCTCACTGGGGTCGCGGGCGTGCTGGAGCCTATCCCAGCTGATATGGCGAGAGGCAGGCTATACAGTACCCTGGACTGGTCGCTAACCATTCACAGGGCATTGGATAATGTCAACAACTGCAATCATCTGGCCATACTCATTATGGTCTTTTGGGGGTGCGCAAAATCGAAAGGGTTTAAGTTATTATCTATTGAGCATGGCTAACCAGATCCTTACATAATGCAATATCTTTATGGGTACTATTTGGGGGCTGATAAGCCTTGATATCGATGCAGTTTTACTGACTTAAAGTTCAAACATATAATAATTCACTCTGGTTGGAATCATTTGAACCCACGGTACTCGAGAGTTCATCCCCGGGTAGTCATTAAGAAGATTTTCAAATGGTCCACGCATGCCTTCAGTTAATTAAAAATTAACTGCAGTTGATTAATTGATACCCTGAACAAAAAATTCTGATCATGCTTCCGTTTGTGGGAGCAGTTCCCTTCCAGGATCCAATAGTCATTTCCATAAAAATCATTCGTTATAAGGCTTATAACCGTTTCATTCAAATATCTGTTCATGACTGATCATCCTTCAACCACTTGGCATTATGATATTGGATTTACAACACGAAAGCTACCAAGTAAAGAAATCCAGATGTAAACACCTGAAAATAAAAGTTGAAATGTTGATCTTCTGATGTCAACTCCAAAAGGAATTGGCCTCTCTAATACGTTTGGAGGGGAGGAGATGTAAAATATAAGATGAACACAACTTTCTCTCATTCTCTTCTTTATCTTACGGATACAAGAATCTGATTTGAATCTTCACTGATTTATTAGCCGAACACAAATTGATCTGCCTTTAGTCATAATGTGAAGAATTAGTCATGGTAACACAAAGCTGTAGTCACATTGGCACATTGCGTAACAGGGGGGGGGGGTTTGCGCAGTGGCTCATTTGCACGAGACAGGACCACCTCCCCAAAAGTAGCTGCTGTAAACAGCTGTTTAGAGACGATAAGAAGGTGGTAAGTGCAATGTTGAGTTTTGTAGGAGAAAATTGGGAGCCAAATTTAAACTCCCATAAAGTCAGTAAATTCGTCTATCTGGGGGCTCTCTGCGGGTCTTTCATTCATTATTTTAAGGAAAATTATGAATTCTCCAATGTGAAAAGTATTATTTGTGCTCATACGTAAACGAAAACATTAGCAGCACTTTATTACCAGGTCGGCAATAACGGAAATGAGCCATAATTGGGCTAAAAAGCTTGACTTTTAAATTCAATTTGAATAGACCACATGCATGGCAACGCATTAAGCATTTCCAGTGGAAGGTTTAGGTAGCGTACGAGTTTCTGGTGTCCATATGTTTCAAGCTACTGGGACGCCATCTGACGGAGAAAATGTTTGCTTTTTAAAGACGAAAGGGATAGCTTTTTGAGCCGATACTGCGGTGCGCTGGCCGTTATGGTCAGCGAGTCAACTCGGCTTTTTATTTTAACAGTGACCAGGTTCTACAAAGAAGATGGGAAGTTAACATTCGTTGAGACAATTTCACTATCACAACAAAAATTGTTGCAACAGGCGAAGCTCCGCCCCCTTCTTCGTCTGACCTCCTGCTCAGTGCTGTTTGGCTCCGGCCGAGCGAGCAAACGACTGCCAGCCGTTCCTGACACGCTGCTCCGGTCACGGCTGTTTGAGGAATTCTCAAGCCGTGAGAAATCAGCTAATAGTATATGCTTGTCATTAATACTGTTTTATTATTGGTTATGTTTTATCTTTTTACAACTCCAATTTCATTATGTAAAGCACTTTATTACTGCTGTGGTTGTTCTTTTTTCAAAGTGCAAACGAAGTTGACTAGGGACTGGAAGTTAGCACGCCACCGTACGGAAGTGATGCGTGCATGGAGTCCTTTACTATTTTTTAAAAGGACATCTAATTAAGCATCATGAGTTCCAGGACTCATGCGAGTGGCTGACAACCAGTCCAGGATGCACCCCGCCTCTTGTTTTCATTTTTGCATAAAATGGTGAATGTCTCCTGTTATGCAGAGTAAAGTGCTACACAGTGTATAGAAAGGTTAAGAAGCACCTCCGTGTTTAGGTCATTTGCGGCATTTTAATTCAAATCGTTAAATGTGCCTCCGGACAGATGTTAAACACTCTTTCAATCTCGTTTCACAGCGTGTTCCTAAAGGACTCACAGCAGCGCACAAATTACAACTCAAATATTGTAATTGGAAACAACTTTTTCTCAATTGATGTGACAAGAGAATAAACAAGCATACGATGCTTATTTGTTTTATACCCGCCGTGATCTCTGCAGTAGAAATCAAAAGTGTGCATCTGGACGCACTGATGCGGTGTGCGTTTACACACAAGGCAGAGCAGGATGATGTAATTGACAATTTAAATGTGTGACATCATGCTGAGAGCAGTGGCGAGTGTTTAGTGGCAAATGGTTTATGTTTTCGTTAATGTGGTGTCTCGCTCCCTTTCTCTAACACATATGCTCACATTCCTTTGTTTATTGTTAATTTGCAAAATCTGATTAGTCCAAAGTGCAAGTACACTCACCTTGTACACGAGTACACAGTGGCCACAGTCCGAGCTTTAAGGGCGCCCTTTGGTGAAGCATCTTGGCGAGACTGCGAGACTTCAATAAAAGAGGTGGACGAAATGCAGAGAAACAGGAGAAATGAGGCAAGGGAGCAGGCATATTCACGACAAAAGGTAAACAAGGTATGTCGTAGAAGCAACCACTAATTTAACAAAGTCCCCCCCAAAAAAAAACAAGGCTCCAAAAAAAGCAAAGAAACACGGGGAAACAAAATACTCACCACTACAAACTACTGGGAAAGTTGATGTGACGTAAGATGAAAGCAACCACAATAATGAACCGACACAGATTGAAAGAAAGCAGGGAACTACAGTAAATACAAACAAAATGATGCGGCACACCTGGACAAGACACGATTGACTGGAGGGAGCTGATTGGTTGACACAAGGAGCAGGGCTGGCCAGAACAGGTGGAAATGAAAACCTAAAGAGCAGACAAGACATAACATGAAACAAAACTAAAACAAGGTAAAAAAAAACAAAAACAAAACAGATCAGATATTGCACACCTGATTCTTTTTGTTTTTGACTTTTTTCTCTCCATGTTTAGGATAAATTAATCTCTTTCACATAGGGCGACGCCACAACGGGGTGCACATTCCCCATACGGATGTCATGATGTCAATAAAAAATGCGTATCGTTCCATACTGCACACATGCAGATATTACATCTTAACCTTGAAGTTATGCAGCCTCATGCACAGAAAATCCTACCACCTGCAGTGTTGTGTTATGAAACTTTCTCAACACGAAGGGGAAGTTTCGTACATTGCATTATTCTATTATGCTAATTCTGAGGGGGAACTGACAGAGTTATTCCGAACCAGTGTGCTTTAGTGTCCCATGAGACCGGAGATCAGGTGTGGTGCGGGAAATTAATATTATATTATTCACTACAAATAATAGACAGTGGTGCCTTGAGATATGAGCGACCAGACTTTTTAATATATATATATGTATATATATTTTTTTTTTTTTCATTAGCGAGCAAAAAATTGACATAGGAGCGTTTTATGGGTGCAGTGAACTCAACTCAGTTGACAACAATCAGCAGTTTGGCAGATAGTGAACACTTCTTCAAAAAAAGAGTATTCAAGCTGTTTATTGCCACCTCCAGATTAAATTTACTGCCCAACTAAACATAAAACAAAGAGAATTACAGGTGCATTTAAAACAACCACATGGTCTGATTTTAGAAATACACAATACAAAATGCTATAGACAGCCTCACAAATAGCATCCGTTTTGCAATGTTATAACCATTTCAGCAATTGATATTTCAGCACAAACGGTGGAGCAACACACATACACAGATAACGATACTTACAGGTGTTTTTCTTCGTCCTCCTTGAAGAACTACTAATATTGTTGTGGCTTACTTAGCTTAGTTGTAACACCTTAATGTAATGCGTATATGTATATCTACTATACTGCCCTTAGGTGGCCAAAGCACACACACACCAGAAAAATGTCAATTTAATTTAAGCCAAAAAGTTAGTAAAACAAAAATAATTATTTATAATTCTATTTAATTAAGTCATTACCTTATGTTTTTAGAAAGTACAATATTATAGAGGGATATTTGTATTATTTAAAACACATTACAAAAATCTTTGCTATTTTTTGGAGTAGGCTCGAACAGATTAATGCCATTTCCATTGATTTTGATGGGAAAAGATGATTTGAAATACAAGTACTTTGTGTTACAAGCACTGTCACTCACGGAATGAATTAAATTTGTATGTCAAGGCCCCACTGTATCTTTGTTCATCTAAATATGCCAGCGACGTATAGTGAAAGCCAGAACAATTGTATGCTTTTCCAGTAGATGGCAGAAGGTACTGTACATAATTAACCTAAAGTTTGTTCAGTGGTGTGCAGGGATATTTTTGTAATGTAAAATGTGTGTCTTGAAGACAACTAAGTAAACAAGACAATACTTATTTGGTAATTATAACCCTTGTCAAACAGACCCGCATGAGTTTTGTGGTCTATAATGAATTTAGTTGATGGATTCATGATGGAATCAACTTTATGCAAATGACATTAGAGGAAGGCAACTCAGTTTTGTAATTGATTTAGCGATGACATTTATTGCCACCTTGGTTAATTTACTGAGACGTGTGCTATGCTGCTCTTTTTATTTTAAAAGTCTGCGCTGCCAGGCCTTATCTATATGCTCGTGCATGCTGTCAAGAATATTTATACAGAGTTATCAAAAAAAGCTTTGGGACCTCTATGAGCACACTGAACTTCATTTAATTTGTCAAACAAAAACGACACAACACAAGCTCTTTGTGATTTAATGGCCTCCACGATAAACGTCTCGTCCATCACTCCTGCAGTAAATCTCACAAAGCAAAGCCGGACATCATTTTATTACCACTAAACCTGTTCTGCCCATGACCATATCTTATTTTGTTTTTCTCCTGATCTTATTTCCTGGGCCATATAAACAAGATGCCTTTATTAACTCAAATAATGTCAATCCAATTTGTCGAGTAGCAGTCCAACAAAAGAGAAATGTTAATTTTTTAAAAAAGATGGCTACAATGACCACTCTTATGGTCAAAGGTTTTTCAAAGAAAAACATTCGAGGTCAAAAGGTAGACGGCCATCCATCAACCAGACAAGTAACGTCATTAAGTATGCACATGTCCATACTACTAAGGACGTGCTACTTTTAAAAATGGTTGTAATAAGAATGAATCAATTTAATATTTAGAGATTTGCAGGACAAGAGAATCAATGTATTCTATGCAGAGAAACTCAGAAAACATGCCCAACTGTGATTTTTTTTCAATTTACATGAAAAATGGTTTACAACAGCCACAGCTCTGCAATAATCCTGCCTGGAAGTTACATATAGAATATTTTTTTCAGCATTGCTTAGAGTCTGCGGCACGGTGGCCGACTGGTTAGAGCGTCAGCCTCACAGTTCTGAGGACCCGGGTTCAATCCCCGGCCCCGCCTGTGTGGAGTTTGCATGTTCTCCCCGTGCCTGCGTGGGTTTTCTCCGGGTACTCCGGTTTCCTCCCACATCCCAAAAACATGCATGAATTGGAGACTCTAAATTGCCCGTAGGCATGACTGTGAGTGCGAATGGTTGTTTGTTCCTATGTGCCCTGCGATTGGCTGGCAACCAGTTCAGGGTGTACCCCGCCTCCTGCCCGATGACAGCTGGGATAGGCTCCAGCACGCCCGCGACCCTAGTGAGGAGAAGCGGCTCAGAAAATGGATGGATGGATGGATGCTTAGAGTCTGGCAGATTTATACATTATGTGAAAAATGTAGTCCTTGATCGTTTTATTTGGTGAGAGTTGAATGATCAAAGATAACTCGAGAGAAAATGGATTCTACAAAGGCAACTACCTTTATGTCATTAAATAATCTCTTTGCAGTTGGATTGCATCTCACTGATTTTGGATGTAATATTCCCAGTTTAACAAGTCAAGTGAATTACCCAAATATTGAAAAAACAACAAATTCATTCGGTTAATGGGTTAAAAATCTATTATGTGCATACTATTGCTGTTTGTTTCTGCACAAAAGGAAAACAGAAATATAGGTGTACAGTTCTGCGATTGGCTGACGACCAGTTCAGGGTGCGACTCAATACCATCTTTTCATGGACTTTTTGACAAATTTCAATCAGGTTTCCGAACTCATCACAGTACAGAATCGGCTCTTATTAAGGTGCTAAATGATATGTTTGAAGACTGACTCGGGAAAGGTGTCAGTTCTTGTCTTGTTGGATCTCAATGTGGCGTTTCATACAGTAGATCATATCATACTGCTGAACAGGTTTGAAACAGGGGTAGGAACAGTTCCTAAATGGAACAGTTCTTAAATGGTTCAGATCCTACCTGGAGGAAAGGAATTATTTCCTAACCATTGAAAGTTTTCAATCTCATCGAATGGCAATGCCATACATATGGGGTCCCTCAAGGGTCAGTTCTTGGACCCCTCCTGTTCAGGCTGTATATGCTACCCTTGGGTCAAAATTGTCAGAACCTTAATGTTGCCTATCATAGCTCTGTAGATGACACACAGTTATATCTAGCAGTGTCTCCAGATGAGCATAGTTTAATTGAGGTGTTGTGTTGCTGTCTTAAACAAATATATGACTGGATGAACCAAAATGTCTTCCAATTAAACCACAACAAAACCAAGGTAATTGTTTTTAGCAGTAAAGAAAAGATGTTCACTGTTAGTAAGTACCTGGAGTCCCTCTCTCTAAAAACCAAAGACCAAGTCCTAAACCTTGGTTTGCTGAAAGATTCCAACCTGACATTCAGTAGTCATTATCAAATCAATTACTAAAACAGCTTTCTACCAGCTGAAGAACATAATGAAGGCTCGCATGTACCAAGCAAACTAGGAGACGCTCAGCCATGCTTTTATCTCAAGTAGACTTGACTATTGTAATGGTTTCTGACTGGACTCCCCCAAAAGAGCATTAAACTGCTGCAACTCATTCAGAACGCTCCAGCTCGAGTTCTGACCAGAACAAAGAGGTCAGAACATATTACTTCAATTCTAAAGTCTCTACACTGACTCCCAGTCAGCTAAAGTTCCGCTATTGGTCTATAAATGGTTTAGGAACATAAGCCCAGCAGGGTTTACAGACTCAGGTCAAATAATGGAGCACAGAGTCCAAAGCAAACATGGTGAAGCAGCATTTAGTTGCTATGCTGCTCACAAATGGAATAAGTTGCCAACAGAAGTCAAGTCAGCTCCAAGTGTCAATGTTTTTAAATCCAATTTTAAAATTCTTCTTTTTTCCTCATGCTTATGATTATTAATAGCGAATTTCCACTTTTAAATGATATTTCTTGCACTGTATGTTTCTTATCCTTTATATATATGTATATATATATTTGTCTCTGTTTTTAAATGTTTTAAGCTATCTTTTATGTTCTATTTTCACATGCTTTTAATCATTCAGTTACCTTGTGTGGTAGGTTGATTGAAGACTCTAAATTCCCCATAGGTGTGAATGTGAGTTCGAATGGTTGTTTGTTTATATGTGCCCTATGATTGGCTGCCGACCAGTTCAGATTGTACATCGCCTTTCGCCCGAAGGTAGCTGGGATAGGCTCCAGCACGCCCGCGACCCTAGTGAGGATAAGCGGTACAGAAAATGTTTTAGATGGATGGGAATTGCGCTATATAAATTTGCTTTGCTAACATTTAGCCATATTAAAAAGGACATATGAGGGAAAGTTGAGATTTTAATGAATTGCATACAAATCAGCACAGTTTGAATGGAGGCAACTGGAGGGTTCTTGTTTGTTGCAGATGTTACACCTGTAATCCAAAATGCTTCCTCAGCTCTAAGTTCATAAGTGTGGAGTCTCCCTATTTATGTCTGGTTGGTGTATCCCCGAGGAGTGGTCAGATTATTGTTATTGTTAATGTTTTTGTTGTTGCTTGGCGTGGCTGATGAACAACCATCCTGCATACCAACCGGTCGTTCACATACCTGATGGCAAAACAGCTTGTTAGTGGCCACTCTTCGCGCGGAATGAGAATCTTTAGGGGAGAGATGTCAGGACATTGTTCTAAGCAGATGATAGGGGATGGCACAGACCTTCTCATCTGTTTAGAGATGGCCTTTTAATTTGACAGAGATGGCAAAACTTGCTATTTTCACACCTCTTTCAAACCAGTGGTCCTGCCTATGCAGTATTTGGACATTGTTGTCCGCAAAGTAAAGTCCCTTCCTTTTGAGATGTACTGTAAGTGAACTGCTGACTCTGGACCCAAAGAAACTGCTTGCCTATGTTACGCCATCCGTCCATGTAAGGGTTGCTTTGTCTCTCCAATATACAGTAGGGGTCACTACACTGCATAAACAACATAGCTGAATTTGCGTCTTGGAACTTTGTCCTTGTGGTGAGCCGGCTTTTGTCGGAGGGTGTCGCTGAGTGGGTTTGAAGTGCTGCGGTATGTTCGGGAAACATTTTAAATTGTGAAAAGAAAAATTAATAATAATAATAATAATAATAATAATAATACTAATGAATCCTTTAGGTCGCCCACAGTAGAGATTGAACAAGTCCCACCCCAGAAAATCTGTTTCATCCGGTTTCTGGTGCATTTTATTGCAGGGCAAAACGTGAGCGGGGTGTTTGATCATATTTGTTCTTTCACACGGTGCCATTGCGGGAGGCCAGTGCTTCTTCATTCTTGCCTTCATCTGCCAGATTTAAACTGAATCCTGGCAAAGATGTTGTCATGGTGACAAAGACAGCATACAGAGAGGTACACGGAGAATTACAAAGCATAAAAAGGAATCAGTGAGCTTTAACAGGACTGACAGATCCTAAAAGATCGGAGGGACATGGACTTTTACCTGTTCAGTTAAGCATGTGGCTTAAGTGAAAGGGAGGTCACAGACTGTAGCCTGATTGGTGTTGTATCTTTCGACCAAGACACAAAATATACAGCTGAACATCCTTTGACCGTCACCGCTTATATTTCAAACAGCCTAATGAGTCAGTGAGCTCCACCCCTGGAACTTAAGTGCCCTTCCAAACGAAAAACAGTTTATGTATCAATTAGCCAACATCTGCTACCACAGCAGGTTTGTGCCTCCTGTAGGCTAGTTGGTGCATGTGCAGATGACACGAGGCGATAGCAAAGATTGGTGTTGCAGCTGGTTTAGTCAGTGTAATAGTTGGCACATAAAGCTATAGCTCAGTCTAATTCACATGCATTAAGGGACTCAGGTGTCCTGGAGCCTATGACAGCAAGATTCAAAGTCTATTTTGATGTTTGTATTTATTTTCGTTTTTCAGAGAGGTCTAGGGGAACATTTATATCAGGAATAACATATGTAGTAATCTGCACACTGCTGTGATCAATGACCAAAAGAAGAAGAGTCAAATTACAAAAGCTGCCAAAGGAAGAGTAACCCGTCCCCCAGATTTATTGGTGGAGCTCAATGAAAGTGCATCTTTCACCGTGGGGATTACAATTCAACCCATTTCCCCCTTAATCCGGCCATTAGTCAGGGTTTGCAAGGACACAGAGCATCCTAAACTTCCACATGTAAATACTAGGACTTATTGACTAACATTTTGGAGCACAAAATCCATTCTTTTGGTAAGCAGCTTTAGTAAATGCGATAAGTATTAAAAAGGCTTCAGTTACATTTTGCAGGTCTTCTAAGGATAGCGTAAACTTCTAAAATGCTTGGAAGTCAGACTGATTAATGAACCCTGTCAGAGCTGTAATTTGTTATCTTTGGTTTACATTTCTACAAGGTCACTCTACTTCTACACACTAAATATCTGGGTAGATTATACAAGCACTCCTAAATTTAGTTTCAGCGCCTTTAAAATAGCACTAGTGATAGAGGTAATGATAAAGCATTTTCTTATCATTTCACCCTTAAGAATTGGGCAATGTGTGATGCACCTTTATTGGAACCATAAAATACACTTTTGATATACTTTTTATATCATTTTTTTATTGTTAGGGATGTTAAAATGTTACTTAAAACTTTACCTGTGCAGTTAATAAAGGTTTTATGATGGCGACAGTTGGACCCTGGAGCAAATGAATTCACTTAACATTATTTCTAATGGGAAAATTTGTTTGGAAATTTGAATAATTTGGAGGGCAACAGGCATCACTTTGATTCTGGAGCTTCCTCTGTAGTAGTCTCAATTCTAATATAGCATCTTTATTTATTGACAGATCTATCAACCACTTGAACAAATAAGAACCGTAGTCTAAATAGACGCCCACAGAAACAGACATGGCATCCGTAAAGCTGAAATTGGCGGTGTAGTCTAAAGAGAAAGTGACGTGAACTTTGCATTCCGGGGCTCAACATTTCACTGACCCTCAAACATTTTAATTGGAAAAACACAGTTTCAAGTCCCCTGATATGGCTCCATGTACACTATGTTCCCAGCGGCCACGGCAGCCACATTTCAAGCCACCGCGGAAAAAACAGATGGCTGTGATACAGAGCAAGTCGACATGATGGTTTGTCATAGCAATCCGTGATGGACGTGAATTTCCCCGCGAGATATTAAAATCGTCAAAACATTTGCCACCGCAGTCACAGTGTCGATGAGAAACCTAGTTGGCCATAGTAAAATGGTGTGCACGCAAATAAACCTGGCAGTACATAATAGGGCGTATCAAAACCTGGAAACCTCATTCAGTATGTCCAAATTTGGTCAATTTAACATTTTTTTTCAAAAATGGATACTTTTGGTCAGTCCTCATGTGTAACTGTTTTTTTTTTTTTGTTGTTTTTTTTACAAATTATTGTCCAAATTATTGTCCTAAAAAGTGATGGTTTAAGAGATGCAAGGATTCCACCTGACACCTATGATATGTATTTCCCGGCACATGCCTACAACTCTTCTAAAGATAAACTATTTGCTTAATTTACCTACAGTGCCTGCCACGGCATACCAGAGAGAGAGAGAGACAGAGAGACAGACATTAATAGACAGAGACAGAGAAAGACAGAGCGACGGAGAGCGCATGCAGTCTGTATGTGGACAAAGTTATTTTGAGCTGTTTTTTTTTTTTTTTTTAAACAATGATTGACATCTTTAATTGAACACATCCAATTTGTCATGTGTTTACTCCAACAAGCACAGAGGATGTAGCTCACTAATTAGTGCTGTAAGGGGTTATGAAAGTGTACCTTGGATTCCTAGCTAATAAACACCAAATAGCTCGTTTTGAATTGGAATCCCAAAGCCCGGAGATGATTTAGATCAGGACATGTTGTTCATTACAGTTGGCGCATGTGGTGGAACTCATCCCTTAGCGACATATCGTATCTCTGTCTGTCTACCAATAAATAAAATGCAACTTGGGGCAAAAGCAATGCAGAAGTAAACAACAGTTAATAAAATGAATTTACATAGAGTTTACTGCAGTCGGCCTGGATGGACTCTTCTCCAGTTTTCCCCACCACTGCTGTGACTGAAGGTCCCCTCTGCATTACGTCATCAGCTGCTTGGCAATCATTTTCCTTCTTTAACCTTATTCCTTCAACTGCACCATATCTGTTTACCATATTTTCTGCATTATTAGCAGTGTCGAGAAGTAAAGAAATACAAATACTTCATTACTATACATAACTTTTTCATGTCTGCCCTTTAATGAGTATTTATTTTTCTAGCAAATTACGTTTGCTCCCTACAGTTAAAAACAGATCTATACTTTCTACCCCTTAATTTGTCAAAACAGGCTTGTTACTTTTTTCAGCCTCCGTGTTGCTTCGGCTCAAGCCATATAAATAGTACGTAAAGCATCAAATGTTGTTTAACATCAATGCTAAACTATATTCATAAAGTATAATGTTCCCGTCGACGAAAAAGCACAGCTTGTGACCAGAATGTATGCAAGGTACAGCCCTCACTCGGTATGTTCAAATGAATGGAGCCGGCAGCTGCCCTGCAAATATCCACACTTTCCCTTTAATTCTCGCCGGCATCCTCTCTTTTTAACAACCGGCTTCTTCCTGAACTCTTAATCTATCTTTTTATGGTTTAAGAAATGTGATCAAGTACAATATATTGTACATACAGCATCGAATGCCGATACAGGCTAGCTGTTCAGGGCATCCATATATACAATAGCTATACACCTGCATAGCCTACCCGACCCGCGATGCAGGAGCCTATCATGTTGAAGCGGGGATGGTCTTGCCGAGAAAGGGCTTTGGGTTTCTAAGAATGTCTGTGAAATGGGACGCTCCCTTTCCGGGTGTTTCGTCTTTTGTAAAAGTGTTTCGGCTTTTGTTAATTTGTTTTCTGAAATGTAAAAGTGCTTCGAGCACGCCCGCGACCCTAGTGAGGATAGGCCGTACGGAAAATGAATGAATGAATGAATGAATCTCACAAGACTGGACAGGCGCTGGTGTAGGAACAAGAAAGACGCTAGATGAAGTATTATCCATTGTTCCGGGACTAGGAGTGGTATTTGTTTGACAGTTGAGCATGGGGTGTTGTTTCAGCACATTCAGCGGACATGCCCACCACGTCTGAAACCCATCAGTTGATTTTTTAAATTGTTAAGCCTCATTTTATATACTTGATTCAACTTTGGCAAGGTTGTTAACAACACGTGTCAAATTTAGAAAGCTTATTTATTTAAACTTTACAGGAACTTTAAGGAGTTCAGTCAGTACTTACAATTTTATCACAGTAATTTTATTACACAAGTATCTGGAGTTCCATTTAAGTACATAGTGTGAGTACTGCCAACTGATTCTTAGAGCTCTTTGTGCTCATCCGTATGTTGTATAAATCCACCACCGACTTTACGTTAAGCTACGAAACCATGCTGACTCTATAAAAATAACTTCAATAAGAATGGATTACGGCGGCACGGTGGCTGACTGGTTAGAGCGTCAGCCTCACAGTTCTGAGGTGTGGGATTCAATCCCCGTCCCCGCCTGTGTGGAGTTTGCATGTTCTCCCCGTGCCTGCGTGGGTTTTCTCCGGGCACTCCGGTTTCCTCCCACATCCCAAAAACATGCATTAATTGGAGACTCTAAATTGCCCGTAGGCATGACTGTGAGTGCGAATGGTTGTTAGTTTCTATGTGCCCTGCGATTGGCTGGCAACCAGTTCAGGGTGTACCCCGCCTCCTGCCCGATGACAGCTGGGATAGGCTCCAGCATGCCCGCGACCCTAGTGAGGAGAAGCGGCTCAGAAAATGGATGGATGGATGGAAGAATGGATTACCACATGAGGCAGCACATTGGCATATGGTTAGCACTGCTGCCTCACAGCAAATACGTTTGGATTGGTGTGCAGGTTCAAATCTCAACTCACGCCTTTCTGTTTGATATTGGATCTCCCAGGGCGTCCAAACCGCATTCATCCAGTTCCAGTTCTAACCGCAAACGCAGAGATAAGAAGCTCTTTGTGGTGCACTACGCAGCACCTGTTGTTTTGATTGTGAATACGACTCACGCTGATAATATTGATTACGTCCGATAAATGAACCTTCTGGGTCTTATGTTTATGCAGAAGAGTGGTGATGCCTGCTGAGTGGAATGGAGACAATAAATCAATATGCAAGTTAGGGGGTGGGGGGGGGGGGGGGGGGGCACATCCATTATAGTTTCAAATTGCAGTTTTATTTATATTCTTGCCTCTGGTGATTAACCCTAGCGGCGATATGTGTGAGTGCGACCCACTTTCCTTCAGTTATTGTGTAACCAAAATATAATTTTGACTATTGGGGTGAAGCAATAGTTGAGTAAAATTATCAGCAAGCCGGCTGAACAGAATGAGTAGTAGTCGTTCATTGTTCTTAGGCTACTGGTGTTGCTGTTTGATAGTTGAATCTTTATTTGTGAAATCGCATCAATTCTCTTTGCATTAACTGCATACATTTTATTTGCAATTATTTTAATGATAATGTTGGTATGGAGAAGAAGAATTCAGCATGCCCTTATCCTTTAAGTATTAGAAATGTTACAGAGGGATGTTTAGCAAAACAAAATATGAATACAGGAAGTCCTTGATTTACAAAGGAGTTCCGTTCCTACGCTGGCGACGTAACCCGAATTTCCGCGTAAGTCGGATTTCACCGTCGATGTGTGAGTGAGACGAGACTGCGCAGGCGTCGTCCGGCGGGACTGTGAAGGAGGAAGGAGTGCGAGTGTGTACGGTAGTAGTGACGGTGACCGGGGAAAAGTAGCGATTAGTGGAGGACCCGTTGACGTTGAATGTGCAGAGGAGCTCATAAAGCCATTAAAGCGGCAAATCGGTGCTTCGTGCCTTTATTGTTGCCGCCACCCAGCTCAGCTGTGCAACGAAAGAAGGGAGTTAACCCTTGCGTCTCCCGACCACTGTCAGGTGACCGTAGCAGGAAAGGTTAACACTTCGTATAAAGAAACTAAAATACATTAAAATAAAAAAATAAGATGCTATACTTACCATTAGTGCTGAGAGTGTGAAAAAAGGCAAAGACAAACACAGACAAGCACTATGCACTAGCTAAGCAGAAACACTATGGTGCTGGGGACAAAATGGCGGACGAGACACAGGCGTCGTAAAGTCGAAACGTCATAAGTCGAGTACGTCGTAACTCGAGGACTTCCTGTAAATGGAATCAGCAATGTAACATGAACTTGAAAGAAAGAAAATGGGTGATTACACCATTCAGGAAACTGACTTTGGCACCTCACTACAGTTTGGTCATTTTTGCATTATTGATACGCTTGGGTTTAAAATCTAAATTTTTAAATCTCAAAATGAAAAGAAAACTTCCAAAAGTGATTGATCGCTACACTTAACTCTTCAGACATAGACTTGAGACCTTCCATGAAATGTCAACATCCACAAATGTGAGACCACAGTCGGTTCATATCTACAGTATTTGCGTCATAATCCACATTGAGGTCTCCATGTGCTGGCCATTTGGGAAAAGGGCAGGCATCAGTCTGGTTGCTATGGTGACCACGGATGTGAATTATGGGGCTAGAAATACATAAGGGAGAGTGGTTGTGGTGTATTTAAACATGTTCATGGAGATATGCAGTTTACAACCAAATATTAAATAATGAGCATTTTGTATTCAGACACAAAGAGAGGCTGCTGCATGGAAATAAACCCCCTTTATTCAATATTGATTTACATTTTATATATAAAAAAGTTACATTTAATACATTTTGTCAGAGTACATAGCAGTCAAACCACATACAAATCAAATATAAAATTATAAAAAAGTCTTTATATTTATCCTCCTGCTTTTGGAAAGTAAGAGATGTGATCTATGATACGCCTTGCTTTGACTAACCTTGTGGTAAAACTCCGTCTGTGTACATATTTAGTGATCCTGTTGATGCATGAGATTTAGAAAAATATGAGATTCAGCATTTGTCCTCTCAGCGTACAGAATGGGATCTGATCGGAGAACATTCAAGGTGGGCTTCAGTCTCTTGAAACAGAAGAAACGTCATTATTCTACAGCATACTGTATTATTGTCGTAATGTGGTCGATGACCCTTCAAGTCCACGGGAGTGGCAAAGACAATTTAAAACACTGTATGGCCTTTACTGAAAATCCAAGCAGCAGAACCACCAGATAAAGATGAGATGTGTTAACACTAAAAGGTTTTGTGTTTGAATTAGAATCTTAAACAAGAACCAACTAACAAATTCCCCAAAACATTAACATTACTTATAATTGGTCAGAAAAAGCATTAATCAGCCTTTGTGTTCCACTTACAGTATTTGATCATCAAATGGTACAGATTCGTACACTTGTAACCGTGCGTAATAATGATGTGGTGTGAATACATTTTTTTTTTGCACTTCAGAGGCTTGAGTGTCATTCAGTATAGAGCTGCGTAACCTAAATTTTACAGAAATTAGAAAGCAACATGAAAATAGCGCTCCAAATTACACCGAGCACATAATGCTGATGCGACGTCAGGAAAACCTAAAAGCCTTGTAGAAAATTGTTTTACCGCCTTCGAATAGTGTGTTAAAAAAAAAACAAAAAAAAAAGTACAAAGAGTCAAGTAAGCTATGCGGCGGTTTCATGAATAATCCCCTCGAATTTCTTTGGGAGTAGCTCTCTTCTCTCGTCGATACTGATGATCGCCTTGCGACAGTTTTGTCCGTCCATATACATCTTTGCATACACTGGGTTGGCGTAATTCAAGGGCTGTATGGAGGGTAACAACATGGAAGAAAAAGAGAGATTAGAAAAATGCAGCACCATCTGTGCCAGTATATTCCATGTGGGAATAAAGTGGAGGAAATCACTATTTGATCGCCTTCGGAATTTGTAAATTTGCTCATAATGAATTAGCAGGCTCCATTTTTGATGGTTGTTTATTGATTATGGTGATAAACAGAAGATCTGTTATGAAAATACTTGATGCCCTACAACTCAGCCAGAATTCTGACCCAAGGATACATCATCCCCACAGTCGTACATGGAGGTGGAAACATGATGTTTTGGGGCTATTTTTCTGCAAAGGGCACAGTGCGACTTTACTGTTCCAATGAACTGAGCCGTGGACTGTAAAATCTCAGATGAAACCCTCCTTCCCTCGGCAAGACGAAGTTGGCTCACTGATGGGCCTATCAGCATGACAATGGGCAAAAAACACACTGCTACGGTAACAAAAGAGTGGCTTCAGAAGAAGACTCCGTCTCCAGACCTCATCCAACAGAAAACCTGCGGAGGGTGCTGAAGCTTCGAGTGTCCAAGCCGCAATATCACGGTAAAGTGCTTTTGGTGTCATCATCTGAATCACTCAGTCATCATGAAAATGTAGCACAATCATACAAGTCTGAGGTCTAATTAGTGGGAAAAATCATACTAAATAAAAAAAAATAATTACGTGGTATTTGATAAAACGAGTCATTTTGAGCATGTTTATTCTATTTTCATCATCATATTGAACATTTCGCATGTTTCCCTTTACTTGTCGTCCACCCTGTCATTATGGTGTGGAAGCCCCTTAAAAAAAACCTGATGTCTCCAGTGACATTACGACCAGCATTTTGTCTTTCTTCATTGGAGGCTGAAACAGTGGATAGATAGTTGTGGGGGAAATAGTTACGTTTCTTAATTTTCAACATATTATGCAGTTGGATGTTTGCAAGCTTAACATGTCCACTCTGTCATAGTGAAATATCACTTGATGTAAAAATGCTTTAGAATTTCAAAATACATTTGTTAAACAGCGCACAATCAGCTTTCTAACGGAATCATGTTGCTAAATCATGGTTATTAAATCCAATAGCCAGAAATATCTACCCTGTCGGCAAGCTCACGTATTTTGCTTTTTGCATGTACGTTGTCTGCTTCAGTGGCACGTGAACGGCCGGTTAGCACAATTGCCTCACAGTTCTGAGGACCAGGGTTTAAATCCCGGCCTCGCCTGTGTGGAGTTTGCATGTTCTCCCCGTGCCTGCATGGGTTTTCTCCGGGTACGCCGGTTTCCTCCCACATCCCAAAAACATGCGTGCTAGGTTGATCGAAGAATCTAAATTGCCCTTCGGTGTGAATGTGAGAGCGAATGGTTGTTTGTTAATATGTGCGCTGCGATTGGCTGGCGACCAGTTAGGGGTGTACCCCGCCTCTTGCCCAAAGATAGCTGGGCGAGGCTCCAGCACGGCCGCGACCCTAGTGAGCATAAGCGGTACAGAAAATGGATGCATTGTCTGCGTCAGTGTGGGAGCTTGACCAATATGTGTTTCTAACAGCAAAACAGCTTCTTAACACAATGAATATGAAGTTGAATTTTGGGGGTGAAATGTGGAAGTTTCAAAGGTGATAATTGGTGATAATGACACAATTGTTTAATTTATTTGTTAGTGAGCAAACTTACCAATTCATCAGTGGGTCAAATTATCAATCAGCCAGCTTTTTAAATAATTTTGGATGTTACACTTTGGTCATTATTTGTAGCATGATGTCTGCCATAGCCATGGTTACACAAGATGACCTACTTCCGTGGTCTACGTATATATAGAAGGACCACTTTCAGGTTTGTGGTTGCATTGTTGTTAAAAAAAAATGTTTTTGTGTTCAACAAATTTATGTTCATCACTTGTATTTGCGATATTGTCCTGAGAGGTAATCAAACTTCTGTAGTGAAAGGCTCAGAGCAGCAAATTTATAAATCAAATCTAACAAAATGTGCACTGTTGCTTTAATATGTCTATGTGCATCTTTGAACTTTAAATGTCAACTTGTACGTGTGGAGCAGGTGCAAAGGAAATCACAACCTCGATCAACATATTCAAGAGGTGTTGCAGTTAAAATGCAAGAAGATGCAGAGTCATGCAAACACATTTCTAATTGAAATCCTGTGGCATATGCACTAAACGTTGATTTACTTCATCATCACTATGGACTTTTTGTTTGATTATTCTGGCATGTGGCACAGTCAGTCACATATAAACACGAAGCAAACATTGCAGGCACCCGTACTTTGCTCATTGATTGCTTACATTCTATACAACGATGGTTCATGTCCTTATCAGGCAAACTCATAGTGAGGTTTGAAAAATTCACCTGTCCAGGAATTACCTCCTTGGGCACCGAATTGATACCCAAGGCGCGAGCGTCACTGGAATTTACACACCAGCCCTGCAACAGAAGCAAGCAGCACTGCTGATCATGCAAAGCTTGCTAAAAATGGCTGTTAACAGTTTGCTACAGCTTTAAAAAAACATGCGAAGGCTACAAGATATGTTATGTAGGGTTTTGGGGATGGAGGAGGGTATTAGAGAAGAGAGAAAAAGTAGTGAAAAGGTTTTAAATGAAGCTGTGTTGCTCTAACAATAGTAAATGTCAAAGTTCGCAGTGCAAAAAGCATCAAGTTTGAAGCTCTTACAGCAAAAAAAAGAACGCTGAAGGTGTTATGACTCATTTCATACACTCAGCCTAAGTGTGGAGTGGTCAGATGAGAATACATTTTAAAATGATCACTAGTATAGACATCAACAAAAATACAATATTTTTAGTAAAGAAATAACTTTCGGTCCCATTAAATTAGTGATTCCCAAAGTGTGGTACGAGTACCACTTTTGGTATGCGAACGATTTACTGATTTAAAATGTTCAAACTATGCATAATGTTACAGTTTTTTTTTTTAATCCAGTACCAATACATTTATTAAGTGGAATACAGTTGTATTTAACAGGAACTGGTTAATACCGATGTATAAGTAATGGGCCAATACCGGCCTTATTTCAAAGTATCAGGTACTCGTGAAGGCTGCCGATGCCAGCCACCAATACTTAAGGCAAAAGAAAAATCTTCCACACTGTGGCGGTTTGAAACATCGGCAGAGCATGTACGTCAGAAAGAAAGAAAGCTCTTTGTTCACAATTATCTGTCATTTATTTATTGATTTATTTATTGATTGATTTATTTATTTTAGAACTGTTTGTTTCCACGTATCACTGGCGTCAGGCCGAAACCTCCCTTGTCCAAATTTAGTCAGTTTAATATTTAATATTATTGGTCAGTGCCCACGTGTGCGTTTTATTTTTTAAAACTATTGCCCAGGTCTAAAGTATTGAGAATGGCCGATGCAAAGTTAATGGCTCAATAAACATGCCATTATTTTTTTTTTGTTTATCCTGAAATGTGATGGTTTTAGCGATACAAGGATTCTGACTGTCACCAGCGATATGTATTAAGGTATGATTTTTATTTCACTTTTATGTGCACTACATTTTAATTGAATCCTAATGAGGATAAGCGGTACAGAAAATGGATGGATGGACGGATGATTCCCTATTTATGTTCAAACTGGTAGCTGCATGGGATACCTGTACCTGCCTTAAACTTGTAAAGGTACACTGAACCTTTTTGAGGGGATCTCTTGGCTTGCTGACCCACCTTATGAGGGTCCAGCGTGAAGCTGGGTCGCAACAGGCTGCCTGCATCGGCATGGTTGTCGTGGTCCACTTCATACATGTTGTACGACGGGTTCCCGATCTCTACGTTCATCCCTCCGTTGGTCATGGGCTGCCTTTGGACACGTTTCCCCCTAAAGGCATGCGGTGGACTGGAGTCAGCCAAAATTTATGCGACACAAAACACAGAGCTGTAACTTGCTCAGCCATGTTACACATTCATCAAGCCATTTTCGATAGCACTTCATTAAGGTCGTGGGTGAGTACACCCTGGATTGGTTGCTAATCAGTCCAAGGGCACTATATAGGCAGATGACCATTCACCTTCACATTCACACCTATGGACAATTTAGGGTGAACCTAACGTAGGTGTTTTTAGAATGTGGGAGGAAGCCGGAGTCCAACACAGGACCTCTAAACTGTCAGTCATATGCGTTAACCACTAATCCACCTTGTTTAACAGTTTCCCAAACTACGTCACACAAACCTAACTGGCGTGGTTTGAGTCAACAACTGAAAAGCTGAACTGCAATCAGAGGCTTAATGGATTATACTGTTCCCAAAAATCAAATTCATGCTTGGTTCAAACAAAGCTTGATGTTTTATCCTCATAAATTTGCATTAGGCAGTTCAATGAGGTAGTGGTTAGCATGTCTGCCTCACAGTTCTGAGGTTCAGGGTTCGAATCTCAGCTACTTCCTGTGTGGAGTTGGCATGTTTTCCGGCTTCCTCCAACAATCCAAAGACATCTTAGGTTCGCTGAAGAGTCTAAATTGTCCATAGGTGGGAATATGAGTGTTAATGCCTGTTTGTCTATATGTGCCCTGCGAAAGGTACTAGTGGTATTTGTATCAGTGCGTACTCAAGAGTGAATACTCGTACTGACATCGCTCTGAAAAAAAAAGGGGTATCAAACATCCCCAATAATCAGTATAGAAAAATAATGAATGCATTTACTACCAACCTTTGCTTCCGTCTGCAGATGTAAATAACCGCAACCACCATCACGATCAAGATGACCAGCAGGACCAGAGGCACAATGATAGCGATGCTCCCTTGGAGAGACACAATGCAGGCAGAGATGGATGATCAATGATAACAAACGGGTACCTTTTCACAGCCAAATGGCTAATATTTATGGAAATAAAAACATGGCTTTTGCAGTCCTGGTAAGCAGAATGAAAGTTATTTATGAGCTGTTACAGGTCCGCAACAGCAGGAATTTAAATACAGTGAAACTGATGTGTTAAAGCTTCTGCATTTTAATATATTACTGCATACTGGGTCAACGTAGTAATACTACAACAACTACTACTACTATTGCTACTACAAATACAATTAATTTTGCTAACAATAACAATAATTTTATTTCGATAACTACAGTGGTTGAGACAGGTCACAACAAATACAAATGCCACAACACAACAACATACAGCTACAACACGAGGACATTAACATCCAACAGAAGTGCGGGTTACCAGGGGACTGCTATTGCTGACGGACTGAGGCAGGAAGTTTATAATGTACTTACAGTAGCTTACTTTTTTTTTCCAACCGTGTTCATCAAAACGTGTGCAACTTCCTGCCTCAATCACTTAATCCGTCACTGCCGTTGTCGGTTAATGTTATTCAGTTGTGGCTGTATTGACCTGTCTTGGCCACTGTATGTATCCATTTTCAACACCGCTTATCCTGGTTAGGGTCGCGGGACGCTGGAGCCTATCCCAGCTGACTTCGGGCAAAAGGCGGACTACACCCTGAACTGGTCGCCAGTCAGTCGCAGGGCACATATAGACACGGACAACCATTCGCACTCACATCAGGCGAGTGTACCACTACACCATCAGTGACACTGTATGTATCACCTCTAAAAAAATGTTTTAACAAAGTTCTTTTACAGAGCAGGAACAAATAAAACAACATGACACAAACTCACGACCTTGGCAGGCAAAGAAGAAAAAGCTTCTTCTTGGTTCTACCAAAAAAAAAAAAAAAAAAATACAAATACGGTAATGGTTTCACATAGCAACAAAAGAGAACCAAATGGTTCATGGATAAAACGGCGAAAGAAGTTGTGAATACAGATGTGTAGTTGTGCCGATCTGACGACTTGGATGTTATTAGCTAGTTAGTGCAACATCTAATCTTTACATAATCAGTGAAAGCACAACATGTTTTTTTTTTTTTTGGAGAGGTGTTATCGACATAACCTGCTTCTGTGGTCTATGAACCTCTAAAGAACTCCATACTGCTATGCATACATAGTCATGTGTGCTATATATAACTATCACCTTTCCAAAGAACCCTAGTGGTGTACAATTGTGCTAGCTGGAACCATGGGTGCTATATAGAACCTCTGAAGCGCCTTTAAATTTTAGAGTGAGGACTCATTCAAACTTAACTATTGCCATTGTGCAGAACTAACCTCCACTGGTATTGTCTGATCTGCTGCTTTTGGGTGCGGGTCTCTCACACTGAGTTCCAGCCCAGTTGCTAGAGCACCTGGTCAGAAGATAGCACGGTTAGAAAACACAACACAAGTCACGAGCGAGAAAACATTTAAACAATGACATGTTGAACTCAACAAACCGACATCTCAAGAAAAAGCACAATGTTGTGTTCACACAGTGAGTGATGTTGATTACTTATTGTGTGGATAGAAACAAATAAAAAGATGATATCAGGACAAGAAGTCCTTGTATTATTTGTGTTCTGCCTGGGCATGATGTATGTAACGGAGAAGGTACAATATGTAATTTTCACACGACTACCGCGGATGGGCCTGTAAAGCATGAACGATCCAGGGAGGTGCAACCAGATAATGAATGTATGAATCACTGCTAATTACATGCACTCGTATGAATTACACCATACACAGTATGACACCAACATGAACCTTTAATAGAGAGTCAACATCCTCTGAAATGTTTTGAGCCTGTGTTCCAAGAAGGAACTTCCATCAAGGGGAAAAACATGGCATCCTACTCCAGCTTGTAAGCAATCCTCATATTCAGCTTGCTGTCATGCACATGTTGCTAAATGCAGCCAGATGAGCACATGATGTCAAATTCGAGTTCGCCCCCTTGTCCTTGTGCTGGGCGAGGGCTGCATGAGATGGGTGAAATAGTGACGGTCGTGCAGCAACTGTTCATGAAACAAGTGCCTCGTTGGATTCACCTGACATGCTCATTAGAGCTCTGAATAAACGATGTCGGCAACTTCGACTCGGCAGATTGGTGAAATGTAACATAATGCAGTATTAACATACTGTAAGTAATGTATGTACGTCTGTAAAATCTTTCAAAATAAGGATGGACAGATAACTCTGCCTTGCTTTTAGGAGGAGGAGTATTAGCATTCATCAATTTTTATCCATCTCAGGGGGCCGCCATGTTTGGCAATATCGCCTTCTGCTGTTGGACGAAATTGTCACAAGGTCTCGTGCTTGTGTTGGGAAAGTCATGTGACCAACTCCAGAGAACAGGTAGTGGACTTCTCCCTTCAGTGGAAAACAAGCAAAACTACAGGTTGATGACATAAACTAAACAAACTAAAATTTTGTACAAACCGTCATTATTCCGTAGTTATGCTAGTTATCACAGCACACACGGGGACCCCGCTACCTGTTTTGTGGGTATGGCCACTTGATGTTTGCAGCGCAAGTGCGACAGCAATTGTGACGTTCATTTCAGCCAACAGTAGAGGGCGATATTGACAAACATTGTGGCGCCCAGAGATGGATGAAAATTGATGAAATATTCTGTTTAATTCAAATTTCACGTACGCAATATTAATCAGAATACTGTGTTTCAACTATTGAGGGCATATACATTGTATTCTTGCCCCCGATTTTTTTAGTTTAGTTCACCTTTAAAGGACATGCGTCTACTTTTAAATAAGAGTCAGGGAAAACACTGACTACTGCTATTTTTACCATGCTACATCTTGAGTGACCCTTCACTCAAAAATAGGACAGTCTGTAATCATTCCCTGCGAACAGTATGTAATCACCTTTCCTAATGTATTTTTGAGCACTTGTTACATAAAGAGTTACTACTCCAAGGTGGTAGAAAGAGCCCATTTTGTGGACAGGCTACATAATGGGAGCCAGATGGAGTTGAGTGAGGCGTCAACAAAGCGGGTGACAGGGCTCTGGATACGTCGGTGGCGAGGTGACCTACTTGCAGCGGGGTTTGTTAAGAGCTGTTAATGTGCACATCCCCTCATTCTGACAGAAGTAATCGCAGGGGTTGGCCAGCTCATCGCAACGTTGGTTCTTGAACCCTGATGTGCAGCTGCAAAACATTGCGTTTGGAGTGATGAAACGGCCTTTCAAATAGCACACTGTTGACCTTGCCATTTGCATGATGTGTCCTGATTGACACAGTGAAGCCTTCGAGTGGATTCGAGTTGAAGATGGAGTGCATGCGTGCGCTATGTAGCAAAATCTAAATGCGAGTTACATTATATACACAGAATAGATCAGCTGCGCACTCAATGAAAGAAAAAACATTGGTTTGGTTTTACCTCAAGTTCATTAAGACCAAATCATCTCATGAGATGTTACTTTTAACTACATAGGATCAATGTAGACAGGGTAGCAGGGAATATTGCCTCCTACCACAAATAACACACTAATACATTAAAACAACACGATACATGAATATCATAGAAAACACAATATTTTCAAAAACATACTTTATAGAGCGGTGCCTTAAGATATGAGTTTAATTTGTTCCGTGACCACGCTCATAACTCAAAATCATATTTTCCAAGTAAAATGAATGGAAATGACAATAATCTGTTCCACTCTGCCCAAAAAAACGATAAACATTTTTGTAATGTATTTTTAATAAGGAAACTAGTACATTATGATATTTTACTTTATCAAAACATGAAGTAATAACAGTCAAATAGAATGTATATAATTAAATGGTTTGTGAATTTGGATTAATTCAGTATAATACAGGCATGCAGACAGTTTCACAACTACTGTAGTCACGTACATAATCACAGTAATATTAGTTATTCGCAGAGGATAAAGACAATCTGCATGCGAGTATTGTTATATTGTGTGTCTACATGTGTTGCTGCACTCTTTTTGCTCAAATAGTCGTTGCTTAAAGTTCTATAGGACTGCAGATGCTATTCCTCAACCTGTCTATGGTGTGTCCTCATTATGTGTTTGCATTAAGCGAGCAGACTTTAAGACAAAGTTATATGGTTGCTTTAAACAGACAACATATTTTTATGTTGTTATCCTTAAACTGGAAGTATCATTAAACAGCTTTAAGTGTCTTTTTTGAAGAATTGTTTACTATCTGCCAAACTGCTGCTCGTTGTGTGTTCACTGCCACTAAACAGCGCTTGTGTCTCAATTTTTTTATTTGCTGGTCAAAGCAAAAAAAAAAAAAAATCGGCCAAGTGACGACTCGAATCTCGAAAAACTCCGGTCACTCATACTACTGTATTTTCAAGTTTCAAGACCACTGATGCTGCTGTGAAACATCTTTAATTGTAAGTACAACTTTACATGAAATAAGTGAGTAACAATAAATCGAATGTATCACATGTCCATCAGTTATTCTAATTCGGCAAAATGCACATTTTATTGCAGTTTAATATGAAAGGACGATGGAGCGAGACCTCTCCTGCACCACTCACTGGAGCTCCTGTGATTAAAATGTGAGCCGTCCAGTGAATTTTGCAATGAGTGGGACCTTGACTACTGCAGGAAGGAATGATTGTGAATAGATTTAGAAGTCATTGAAGTTAAGACGAATCTGAGCGCTGCCTAAATTGAGGATTGCTTTTTCTGTGCTTATAAATCACAGCTGCCAAATGTACGGCATATTAGTCATTGTGAAAAACGACGTACCGAGCCGGCCGCGGATTAATACCTGCTGAGTTATAATCGCACGCTGTGCAAAAAGAAAGCTCCAATAGGAAACTGTAAATCTATTTCCAAAGCCAAACAGTAAAAGTTTGGAAAGAATGTACCTTCTGGAATTGAGGTTGGACGTTTTTTTGCAGTCGAAGCCACGGTGATGAAAGTCGAGTTGACGTCGATTCATCGATGACTTTGACATTTTTCCAGTTGTCAACTCACTATGCATCCTTTCGCATCCAAACACAAGCTCACGCACTCATTTTTAATTTTATATAGCAGTGTTTTATATAGCAGTGTATACTATTTTTTTTTTTTAAATGACAGGAGGTGGGAACGCTTGATCCGACCATCTGTGAAAACATGGTGTCAGAGTGCTATTTGCTATTGGATGGGTGAGTCAGTCAATATATTATCTGTCTTTGCACTGTTACAGGAGGGCATTTGGTGAATTCGCTGACATGGGGATTTAAGGCTGCCAGTCAACTAGCATTAGCGGCTGCTTCTCCGCTTCATGCGGAGCGTCACGTGACCAAACCCGGAAAATAAGTTAAGCCGGCTTCCTGTGTATGTTGCGATAACTAGCATAAGTACGGGCTGATGATATGATGGTTTGAACACAAATTTAGCTTTCTTTATGGCTGGTGTCTCCAGACTAAAATTAAATATGTTTGTCTTTTATTCATACAGGTACAGCATGAAATGCTATATGTAAAAATGAACAAAGCCCAAAAAGATTTAGTCATCTTTGGTAGTTCTTGAAGACAACTTGTGTAAAACAAAAGACAGTGTAGAAGTTTAATATTTCTACAGTTGCTTTGTCTCAATCTCCTGCCATAGGGCTCCGCCTCCGCCAGTCACCTGAACTGGAAGGAGGTGCTTCGACTTGTTTGCTGAATGCGAAAGTTGGTTGCGCATAACCTCTAGTCAGATGGGCGTGCATTTATTATAATTGAAGGTAGACGTGCATATTTTGCAAGTGACTGTACTACCGGTCTCATTTTGAGTCAAATATTTCCACACAGTTAAGGCACTGCTGCTAGTTTGCTGCGCCGACTGACCACCTGTTGATTGCAGCGAGGCTTCTGCGTTGTTAATGCCAAAACATGTGATTTCCGATTAACTGACTACAAGCTGTAATCGTGCTTGTGTAGCGGTAAAGTCGACTAGTTGATTCGACCCCTACTCTGGAATAGAAAGACAAAACTTGTGGTAAAAAGACAGTGCCAAAGCTGCTGTAAGGTATCCATACAGAAAATAAATACTGTTAATTTAAGAAGAGACAGTCTTTTTTTGGTATTACTACACCCAAGTATTATCGATCAAAGCAATGCAATTTGGCCTTGTGAGTTTGGTAGTACGGCAAAGTAAAGATTTTTGATAAAGTTGTACATATCTTCACATGCATCTCCTGTTCCTTTTAGGAAATAATAAACCCTGTGATCAGATCTGTTGACCTCATCCAATAGGATAGAATCATTTGCATAGAAATTGATTCTATCCACTTGAATTTGTGAGACGAGTACAAATTTCAATCTAGCAAGCCTGGACAATGGGCAGTTAAAAATGCAGACCGTTGGGCTTGAGAAGAAAGGATTTCCAATTTCCCCCTTGAAGAAATTTTTAACAAAGCGCTGCATGCGATTATAGCTCCGGTGATATTAATCTATGGGCCATGCTTGGAGGAGTTACATCATTTTTTTTTTTTTTTTCTTCGACTGGGTGTCATGTTCAATGACTGACACATACCCCCTTTTTTCAAGACAGCAAACTTCTAAATCCTACGAGTGAAGAGAGTCAGGGAAACCTGACACAAGCTCTTTACTGCAAGGAGGACTAGTGTGATATGCTCCAAATGGCAAGCTATGAACAGGAGTCCACCTTCTTTTTTTTTTTTTTTATCTACGTGAACGCCTTAAGCCACAGCAACATGTCACACAGCGTAAGATGGCGCTCTGGCATCCAGCCCCATGCTGTGCCATCGCCTCAGCAATATGACATCAAACATAAGTTGGGTTTTAGGATTGTGTTGCATAGGAAAATTACTAAGTTGTACGACTCTCCGATCCAGGCAGGCAAATGGGACCCCGTGATGGTTCTCGGCAGTGCTACTCAAGTCAGGCTTACTGGGATGAAGAACCGCCATTTTCGTGTAGGCAGCGAGGGTGAGAATAATCACAGTCTGTCTCTCGTGTCATTAAGTAGTGACTTACTGACAGAAAGGAAGGTTGGTGTCGGGGTCCAGGTGACAAGTGCCTCCATTGTAGCAATATCCATCACACAGTTGACAGCTTGGTGCAATTCGCCCATTTGTGCAACTGAGGGGGGGAAATAATGAATTTGTGTGACAAGTAAAACAATAGACTACATGCAATGAACGAGAGTTTGTTCCAAATATGTGTATATATATATATATATATATATATATATATATATATATATATATATATATATATATATATATTTTACCAGGAGCAAAAAGCAGAAATTTATAAAAATAAATGACAAATGTGCAAAAATAGTTACATTTCAGGTACTAAATCTGTAATAACAGTCTGCTTTTATTAAATACCCCCCAAAAAAGGTAATTTGACATCCACGTTGTCATCAGAGAGTCATGATATACTGTAGATTTTTATCAGTTGTTTATTTTGTATTTGTTTATTGGAAAATGAATGAATGAAATGAAATAAAATTATGCGGTATTGAGAAGGGGGGGAGGGGAATGAAACAGAACTATCCATGCTTCATTACTAGTCAAACATACTACTTGGCAGCTTCACTGATTAGAACCTTGCACAAACTAGCACCTGTTTTGTGACATGTGAGAGATACTTGCATGCAGTGGTGCCTTGAGATACGAGTGACTCCACTTATTCAAGAGCTATTCAGGATACAAACCCTAATTGGGACGATTTTTTTGGTTTGACTTGCGAGCAAAAAAAATCATTACGAGTGCTATATAGTGGCACTAAACTCAACTCACTTCACAACAGGCAGGAGTTTAGTATCATGAACAAATCTTCAAAAAGCGCCTTTAAGCTGTTTAATGCCACTCCCCATTCAAGCTTATTGTCAAACGAAACATAAAATAAAACGAATCCCACGTTGTGTGTAAAAACCAACGGCATAACTTGGCCTTCAAGTTCGCTTAACTTAATGCTAAGAAATAATTGGAAACACCAAAAGGCTAACGAATAGCATGTAGGTATTAATGGATGGAATTGAACACAAACGGTGCCATAACACATGGACACAGATAACATAACAATACTCACAGGCGCATATTCTTTATCCTCTGTGAAAAAACGACCAATATTACTGCAAATTACTGAGTCACTTACGGAAGCTGAGTGAAACATTTTCTTCATTTGTTTGTATGACAGTATAATACTGGTGGGGTGGCCAAGTCGCGCCGCAATCACTTCATGACGACGCACAAACTGCTTATGCTTTACATTTTATTTAATGGTTATTACTGTAAGTTTTTTAAAAAGTACAATATTAGAGAGTGCTATTTTCCATATTAAAAACACATAACAAAAATGTTTGTCGTGTTTTGGGGTGGAGGCTGGAAAGGATTGATGGGATTTCCATTCATCTCAATGGGGAAAGAGGAAATGATATACAAATGTTTTGAAATACGACCGTAGTCATATTCCATTTTTCGTACCGCTTATCCTCCCTCAGGGCGCAGGTATGCTGGAGCGTATCCCAACTATCTTTGGGCAAGAGGCGGGGTACACCCTGAACTGGTCAGCAGCCAATTGCAGGCAGTGATATCGGTAATGCGTTACAAATTTACATCTTCTGTTACAAAGTAACGCATTACTCCAAAATTCCCCCATTTTGAGTAACAAGCAAAGTAACGTGTTACTTTCCCCGGGAGTGTAATTGAACTTCAGTTACTTTTTCAAACCGGCAATAGTTACTTTTGCGTCATCAATTTCTCTCACCAAGTACTGATTAGTGGCTGGTGACTCTGAAAAAACGCAGTCCAGCCATTCAATAGCATTTAACCGCTCACGCAGACCGCTGATTTCTCAATAAGCGGAAGAAAGCGATAGGGAGGTGATTGTTGATTCTACAATGCACAGTGACCTTGCAGTACAATAGAAGTGCAAAGAAATGTACGATTTCACTATTTTTGTTATTTTCCTTTGTAAAAAGTGTATTTGATTGTTGTTACTTTTTTAACTTATACATTAAGAATATAGTTTTACTGGCGTGTTAAGTGCGCAATCCATTGTGGGTTAATTATTCATGCGTGGTCATAAATCGGTCATGGAGGTTAAGGACTGACTCACTGAAGGATTTACAATACTTATCTTAAATAATAGTTACAATGAAAAGTGAGAAGTTTCAAGTTCGTCTGTAGTCCGGACAGTGAGCTAGTTTAACGAACTGCACGGCTGACGTCACGTAAGTAAATGCTTCTCCCCCCGTCCATCACCCACAGCTTTGCTCGTTAAACAGTTGCGTAATCTTGTCACCGTTTCTCGCGCTTCGCATCAAAGTTACGATGTTGGGAGCAATGGTTTGTGTGTGTGTGTGTGTGTGTTTGTGTGCCCCCAATATCAAACCGGCACTTACTTTAACATTTACGTACACGCACACACAAACGCACATACGCACGCACGCACGCACGCACGCACACACACACACACACACACGCACACAGTTGCCTTCATGGACCACAATCGGCATCTATCAGTTAAGAGTCTTTAGATAAGTTTACTGAGAATGGTGTGCTTGTTTACGTTTAGGTACTTACTATACTGTGTTGCCATGTCAAGTCTGCGCTAAGTTGCTCATTTAATGTGGCTTCAACTACACTAATATTTCAGTTATTTGTTCATGTTGATGACATCCTTCTGTAATTTGTGTGGCGTACATTACCAAGTACTGGGTACAGTTAAGTTAATGCTTTTTTTTTGTACTGTGGATAACTGATATTCCTGCCACTTGGCAGCTGCTGAAAGTAACTAAAAAGTTACTTTTTTCTAACTTTGTTACTTTTGAAATCAAGTAATCAGCAAAGTAACTAAATTACTTTTAAGATCAAGTAATCAGTAAAGTAACTAAGTTACTTTTTCAAGGTAACTGTGGCAACACTGATCGCAGGGCATATATAGACAAACAGTCATTCACACTCTTATTCACACTTATGGGCAATTTAGAGTCTTCAATTAACCTACCATGCATGTTTTTGGAATGTGGGAGGAAACCGGAGTAACGGGAGAAAACCCACGCAGGCACAGGAAGACCATGCAAACTCCACACAGGGGAGGCCGGATTTGAACCTTGGTCCTCAGAACTATATATAGAGTCAGGCCCAAAAATATTTATATATATTACAGTGACAAGTTTTGTTATTTTAGCTGTTTTTGAAAACATATTCAGGATACAATTGTGTAATCAATATGGGCTTAAAATGCAGACTCTCAGCGGTAATTTGAGAGTATCTACATCCAAATTGGAGCAAGGGTTTCGGAATTGCAGCTCTTTAATACATAGCTGCCTCTTTTTCAAAGGACAATTGACTCAGAAGGCTGCAAAAAAAAATAAGGCTGCATGGGCTCTTCCCTCGTTAACCAGTCATCAATTAAGCAGTTAAAAGGTCTGGAATTGATTCCAGGTGTGGTGTTTGCATTTGAAAGCTGTTGCTGTGAACACACAACATGCGGTCAAAGGAGCTCTCAATGGACGTGAAACAGAAATCCATCAGAGCGATAGCAGAAATGTTAGGAGTGGCCAAATCAACACTGGTACATTCTGAGAAAAAGAAAAAGTGCACTGGTGAGCTTGGGAACTCAAAAACGCCTGGATGTCCACGGAAGACAACAGTGGTGGATGATCACAGAACCTTTTCATGATGAAGAAAAAACCCTTCACAACATCCATACAAGTGAAGAACATGCTCCAGGAAGTAGGTGTATCAGTATCGAAGTCTACCATAAAGAGAAGACTTAATGAGAGTAAATACAAAGGATTCACCACAAGGTGCAAACCATTAATCAGCCTCAAAAATAGAAAGCCCAGAATTGACTTTGCCAAAAAACACCTGAAGAAGCCAGCCCAGTTCTGGAAAAGCATTCTTTGGACAGATGAGACTAAGATCAACCTGTACCAGAATGCTGGGAAGAAGAAAGTTTGGAGAAGAATTGGAACAGCTCATGATCCAAAGCACACCACATCTTCTGTACTTGGTGGAGGCAGTGTGATGGCATGGCTTCCAATGGCACTGGGTCACTTGTGTTTATTGATGATGTGACAAAAGAGAGAAGCAGCCGGATGAATTCTGAAGTGTATAGGATATACTTTCTGCTCAGATTCAGCCAAATGCAGCAAAGTTGATTGGACGGCGCTTCACAGTACAGATGGACAATGATCCAAAAAATACTGCAAACGCAATGCAGGAATTTTTTAAAGCAAAGAAGGTGAATATTCTGGAATGGCCGAGTCAATCACCATATCTCAACTCAATCAAGCATGCATTTCACGTGCTGAAGACAAAACTTAAAGCAGAAAGACCCACAAAGAAGAAACAACTGAAGACAGCTGCAGTAAAGGCCAGGCAAAGCATCACAAAGGAGGAAACCCAGCGTTTGGTGATGTCCATGGGTTCCAGACTTCAGGCACTCATTGCCGGCAAAGGATTCTCATCAAAATATTGAAAAGTTACATTTTACTTCGGGTTATGTTTATTTGTCCAATTACTTTTGAGCCCCCAAAATGAGGAGCGTTTGTATAAAAACAGCTGCAATATATATATATATATATATATAGATGCGACTAAGTTGGAGCAATCATATTTTCATGGAATGCTGCCTTGTACACAGGCAACATTATGTGGTTGTTTTAAATTTTTAAAAATATGTAATTTTCTTTGTTTTACATTTTGTTTGACAGTAAACTTTAGCTGGGAGTGGCAATAAATAGCTTGAAGTCTTTTTCTTGAAGATTTGTTCACTATCTGTCAAACTGCTGCTTGTTGTGAAGCACAGTTCCATGCCACCATATAGCGCTCTTATAAATATTTTCTCGCAACTCAAAACTAAATAATGGGCTCAATGATGGCTCGTATCTCGGAAAAACTTGCAATTCAAGTCCTCATAGCTCAAGGCACCAATGCACATCACATCAGGTCTAATGATTGCAAGTATTTAATGTGTTGTACACGTCTGGGATTGGATAAACATAAATAATGCAAAATCCGACTTCAACCACATAGCAGCACAACGTACCTCCCGACAGAAGAAGCAACAGTGAGCAGAAGGCGATAACTCACTTGCAAACCACATCTGCTGTCACCTCGCTAATGAGGCACGGCGCGCCATGGCACCGAAGACACTTGTCCACCTCACACTTGTTTCCCTCGAACCTGGCAGGACACACGCACTCCACGTAGCCGCTACTGGAAAGCGTGCACGCCTTGGAGTTCACGCAATAGTGGTGACAAATATCTGCTTTCCCATTTAGAGAGAAATAAAGAAAGAGGATGTTAATGACACACCAGGAATGTAGTTTGAGCTGCTTTAATTGGACTTGTGAAAGGTTTTAATGGGACTTAATTATCCTTATCAAATGACATCTTAGCCACAGTTGAAAACATTTCACCCGTTGGGCAAACAATCGGAGGATACTAATGATGTCTAGCTAAAATTGTTTCCCCCACTAACAATAATTACAAAGCAGTGTGAAAGACGACAATAAAATCTTTATCACTTCCGCACAGAAACACCCAAAGGTTGTTTGATTGTGGTATTTTCATTTTGTTTATTAGAAAATATGATATTTGTGTGTGGGGGGGAGGGGGTGGGAGAAACGCCCTGATCTTTTAAACATGTAGGTTTGCAGACGCATCTGAATTCAATTCCTCTGCTGTTTGATCACGCTTCTTTGCATCAATCATGTGAAGCAAACAAGGCATTTGAATTATTTTGCACATGGCGCCATTAAATTGGAGGTGCAGAACTCACGGTATAGACAGCGCTCTCCTGTGTACTCTGACAAACACCGGCACACTGGCTGGTTCCCCTGAGTGACGTCACATGTTCCACCGTTCAAACAGTAGTTGTCGCATATCCTCCTCTCGCAGAATGGCCCTGAGAAGCCCAGAGGACAGTGGCAAGTCGGCTTACCTAGATAAATGGAGACGTTAGAGGAAGGATTAGGGAATATAAGGAAAACTAGTAACACTCGTCTATAAATAAGGTGAAGGAGCTAAAAGCACTCCAAATGTTTTACAGAGCCACGGGCCATTGGGATTAGACGTCAAACAAAAAATTGACAAAATAATTCCTGCAATGGTTCCTAAATGCAGCACGATAATCTAGATTCCTAAAATAAAATAAATAATAGTAATAAAATAATCAAGGAATGACAAAAAAGAAGATTAAATATTACATTTGGTCCGTTTACATTTGGTCCAGCTGGTACACCTCCATTTTTTATATGTCACTATTGAGGAGCTAACTTCCGGAATGGACACATCAGTGGTCCCTCGATTTTACCTTGTCCTTGGAACTCCTTCGAAGCGCGATCCTTGCCCCTCAATGTACATTTAACTCAATTGAAACGCTCCTTAATATAGCTCTGTGATTACAACTTCTGGGTCACGGTCGAACAATAGAGGAGCGGGACATTAGTAACGTTTCAATTCAGAGGAATGGGAGCCACTCTAAATTGTGTTTACGTTTGAATGTGACTGTGCTGGCGACCAGACCAAGGTGTACCCCAGATCTGACCCAAAGTCAGCCGGAATAGGCTCTAGCCCCCCATGACCCAAATTTTGACAGTGCGCGATACAAAATGAATGGATGGATGGTTATTACTGTATATCTCATATAAGATTTGGCAATACAGTTGCTTTTGAAGCATATGTCTCAGTATAGCGTGGTTGGGTCAACTGACTTATCACTTGTGTTATATTACAGTTTATAATACAAGTGCAGTATACACTGGAAATATCAAATGTTTGAGTGCCTGTCCAGAATACCAAACAATTTACATTGACTGACAACTCTGTGTAACGTGATCGTATTGCTGGATGGATGGCATGACTCCACCCCCACATTAAGACAGTTAGCGACAAAGAAAAAAAAAATCCACTCAGTGTACGACAACAATTTTCCAAACAATGTGAGCTTCAAAACAATAGGCACCAAAGCAGAACAAATAAAGTTCTTTTTTTTTTAAACTCAGAAATAGCCTGCAGGCAGTTTGGACAAGCACTAAACATGACAATGTATCCATATATTGACGCTCGTGCTAATAAAACATATTACAGACCACCAAAGTAATGTGTGGCATCGCCATGGCAATGATAGAAATGTTACTTGCGTTAGTGCAAGATGGAATTGCATAAAACATTTGCATAATCTTTTTTAAAAAGTACTAAGTGCAAAATGGAGCTTCTGTGTTGGGAGCAGAGCACAGGCGTACATAGAGACATAACACACTCCAGCACCTCCACGCGCGTGTAGGGATAATCCAGCATTAAATTGGAATTGTAAGATTTTGAAACAGACCTGAAAAATTATCCACTACACTGTATATGGAGAAGATTATTAAATATGAGCGACTTTTAAATTCAAATATGTTGAGGAGCCTTCCTGTGATACATCCATCCATCCATTTTCTGAGCCGCTTATCCTCACAAGGATCGCAGGCGTGCTGGAGCCTATCCCAGCTGTCATCGGGCAGGAGGCGGGGTACACCCTGAACTTGTTGCCAGCCAATCGCAGGGCACATATAAACAAACAACCATCCGCACTCACATTCACACCTAGGGGCAATTTAGAGACTTCAATTAACCTAATATGTATGTTTTTGGGATGTGGGAGGAAACCGGAGTCCCTGGAGAAAACCCACACAAGCACGGGAAGAACATGCAAACTCCACACAGGCGGGTCGGGGATTGAATCCCGCTCCTCAGAACTGTGTGGCAGACGCTCTAACCAGTCGGCCACCGTGCCGCCTCCTGTGATACAGTGATTGACAATTTATGTCAGTCAAAAATGTGTCATTTTGTAGAATAATTACAAAATTGCCACTCTTTGATTGCTGCTCTGTGGTTCCAGTGACATAATTCTAAGTGAAACAGTTGTTCACGCAATAAAAGAAACAACTCTGTCTTCGTTAGAATTGGCTCCTCATTAGCAGTTAATTAGTAGACAATGGAACATGTGCACAATGGTACCTCTAAAGTAGAAATCAATCCTAGGCAACTTAAAGGGCATATATAATGAAAATAATTTACTTGTTAATTGCTTGTATACAAATACGTGGGTCTCTGCGGTGCCTGCCCGACCATCAAGTGTGAAATTACATCGCCAAGTAAATCTTTTGTTAGCTGCCTTTTCCCTAAAATGTGCCTGTAAAGTGAGCCAGGGTGAACTTTACCTACTTGCGACTTTCTAGTTTCACATAATAACGTTCCCGCACAGTTTCTCCACCCACGAGTTGGCAGTTAGGCTGGGCGAACCTTCTACCATTTTCATCTGAAGGCTCTGTTACAGTGGTTTTTACGCCAAGTACCACCGAAAACAATTACTTAGCTTTCCAAGTAACACCGTCATGGCAACATTAAAAGTACAGTAGCGCAGAAGGCTGAAGTGGTTCGATTCCTAAAAAGTATATATAATATTATTGTAAGCCACTGTAAAATTTGCCTGGTTTGAACATTAACACTGTGCTTAAAAATAGAATAATAATATAATTGTGCTTAAATGATTCAATTAAAATGTACTGCACAAATTTTTCCTAAAAACATTTTTGTAAACAGTTGTAAAATAGAAATTCCAAATGTACTGCACTTAAACGGTTAAATCCAACTGAACTCTACTTAACGAGTGTAACGTACTGGAGTTTAAGCCACTTTAACGTTATGCGCAGTTTGAAGATTTAAGATTTTCTTTTGCATACCACTTGAGGGAGCCCTCATACCACGAGTGGTACTTGTACCACACTTTGAGATCCACTGGCAGCGTTCCTACAAATTTGAGATTTAAAAATTCCATACTTTTTCCAGACCTGAATTTCCAGACTTCTCTGTAAAAAAAAAAAAAAAAAAATCGAATTTGTGACATTTGAGTAAATATGCCATTATGTCGCCAGGTAATGGTTCGTATTTGTCAGTTTTTGTGCGAGAAAGTGTCTTGGCGTTTTAATCGCCCATTTTGTTGTTTTCTTCGCATTCTCATCTGCGAGTTACAGAGTTCTCTGCGCCACTTCTGTTTCATCCTTTTTCCCTCAGTTCCTCAGCAACATCCCAGTCATCAAACATGTTGTAATCACAGAATAAAGTAAATCATAAAATCACTCATTATTGTTTTAACTTAGTTAAATTCTGTCAAGAGTACTTAACGTTTACTTACCAGGAAATCTGACTGTGTCAGGTTGCTATGTTTGCTCGTATAATCTAACGGCTGCGTATTAATTTGGAACAATGTAATGATTTTTTGACAGGAACTACTTGAGAAGTTCGAAGGGTGTACATTATCAGCTGATATTTTATACCGATGGAATTTTCTGAGCCAATCACAATCGAGTGTTCACCAAGACCATGGTATAATACTGTGTGCTCTCACACAAACACTGTTGCTGATCGATCTATCTTTTTTAGGTATTCATAATTTTTTGTTTTAGAAAATAGAGCTGCTGTAACAGTCTTGGAAACATGTAACAGTCTTGGAAAACATATTTTTCCATACCATACTTTTCCAGACCTGGAAATTTATGAAATCACATTCCATACTCTTCCATACTAGAAAGTATTAACCGTACACTGCTCATGTCAAAGTCAAAAGGTAAGCAGAGCCACAGTGTAAACACAGATTAGAATTAGCTAACAGTGTTATCACAGTTAGCTTCTGATAGCTGACACATACTCGAATGTTCAACTGAGTTGTCAGAGTCTCGAAGAATCTTCAATAAAACCACAAAACGTCTACGCCGCCATTCATTTGACATTCACTAGTGTGGAGTTGTTTGTGTTTATAATTGGAAACACAGAAGATGCAAATGAAATAAAATATCCCTGGCTTTGTGAACTAGCAAACAGAAAAAAAGGTCCTCCTGCAAATTGTTCCCACAGATGAAGCATACAAAAATGTGTAAAATGTCCTCCTAAAATGTTAAATTAAGGGGAATGCTGAATTGTGTGCCAATACCTTTGTCCATACAGTGGTGCCTTGAGATACAAGTTAAATTTGAATCATTGAATACTGCATTTGAGGGTTGTTCCACATGGATACGGGTATTTTGGCACACTCTACAATAGAAATATTCCCCAAAAATGTGTTCCATACCAAACTGAAATAAACCTCTGGGGAAACTGGGCTCATAAAACTGCACAGCTTGCAGAAGCAGAGCTGCCACATTGATATCATGGGGGAAAGAGATGTGGGGAAATGTTACTATTCATTGGATCATTGTGCAGAAGGGAAAGGGCCTGAAGCCCCCACATTTAAAATGCCATTTTGCATCAGTGTTCTATGCAGACGATTCCCTCGGGGATTATTGTAAAACATGAACCATTAGCTATACGTACTGCATGCTTGTGAGTTGAGAGATTACAATGCCACACTTTTTTGACAAGTAGATGTCAATTTAAAGATGAACCACAACGGGACTGACCCCAGAAAGTGCCCTGATTGACGTGTAATAGAATTTCTGCAGGGCTCAAGCGCCACATCTGTGAAGGTGTCTTACCCAGGGGTGAGCCCATGCAGGTGCCTCCATTTAGGCAATAGTCTGTGCAGTGGTTGACCTCGCAGCGTTCACCTGAGAAATCAGGCCAGCAGTAACACCTCCAGTCTCCTTTCTCATTGGCCAAGCAACGACCTCCGTTCTCACAGGGGGGACGACACAGTTCACCTTCACCACAGGAAAAAAGAAGCCCACATTTCTTATTGTGCGGCTGTGTGTGGAAGTCAATCACAGAAAACAACAACAAAGAGACAAGCTGCAAGTAAATTATAAACAAGGACCACAAAAACTAAAAGAATAGGCAAGCATACAGGAATCACAGTAGAAAGAAATGTCAGATATGATGTCTATATTTCTTCTGGATTTCTGCAAAATCTAATCACAAGTCATTTTAATGCTACATTTTAGAGAGCTGGGAAGTAGTAAATATAGTACTTGGAACTTACAAGGTCGTAGCAAGTGTATCAAGGGAACATGTAGAAGAGGGAAGTGAGAAGTAGCGCTTATATAGCGCAACAGTATATCCTATACTGCTTTTTAAGGTAAGCGGATGAAATAGAGCTTATCTTAGCTGATTTTGGGCCAAGGTACACCCTGGTTTGCCAGGCAATCACAGGGCACATATAGACTAAGAACGATTCACTCTCGCATTCACACCGATAGGCATTGTGGAGTTTTCAATTAACCTTAGGCCGGCCACACACTGAGTATAACGGCGGAATGCAATTGAAGTGGAAAAATTTGTAGTTGGCGACTCACACCCGCACAACAAGCGAATGAGCACATCTACCGACACCAGACAGTACTGACTCTGTATTGAGTTTTGAGGCTCCACATACCATATACTGTGATGTATTATTTATTTATTTTTATTGAACAACAAAAACATGGTGCAATTGTCAAGGAAGAAGTGGATTGTCAAAAAAAAGACAGGAAACGGGCAAGCATAATGGAGAAAGTGTGGATATTTTGAGAGGCCGTTGGCAATGATTGATTGCCCCATTAACTGACTTCACCGCTGCATTTAGGTGAGTTTCCACCCTTTGCTTTATAGCCCAGGTACATATGAAATTATAAATATAGTTGAGTATTATTATAAAACAATATATTACATATACATACGGTATATACGGTACAATATTGGCGGCCGACATATATATGTATGTATGTATGTACATATTGTGTGCAATTTTGATTGGCTGTTACATCTACTGTATGACGTAGCGACGCTGTTCACAGGCAATTAAAATTTTGAATCATTGCAAAACTAGTAGCCAAAGGTCGACCACTAACGAAAACTAGTTGCCGAACCCCGTGCGACAGTTCTTTCAGGTTCGACCGTGCCGCTTGGTGTGCAGCAGGCCTAAGAAGCATGTTTTGGGGACGTGGGAGGAAGCCAGAGAGGCGAGATTCAGATGCAGAACCTCTTGATTGTGAGGCAGACATGCTAACCACTATCACAGGATGTTGCCTGCATTTATTTTCATCCATCCGTCCATTTTCTATAGTGCCTAATGAGGATTGGGGTTGTGGGTGAGCCGGGGCCTATAGAGTTGACGCTGAAGCATATTCTGGACTGGTTGCCATCCAATCACAGGGCACATTAAGACATTTACATTCACACCTACGGACAATTTAGTGTCAGTACCTGATATCTACACACAAATACTCATGCATACAGGTTAACAACTACAGGTATAGTAGCTTATTTACTGTAATCTTTTCTTTTAGAAATCTTTTATGTGTGACTGCTACTACATGGTGGTAAATTGAGATACATTAATATGACTTGACTGCAGGTGGTAATCCCTTGTGCTTTTTCCGAGCTGGAGGCCTGATATTTCCTACTTCCCAATTTTCTGTAATGCAGCATAACAGTGCCACAAAACTAAAGTATAAGCCCACCTGAGGTGTTGACATCACTACAGCTGCCATTGATCAGTATTTTGCCCTCCGGACAGGTACATCTGGCACCAGTTGGGTTGAGTAAACACATGAAATCACAAGACATCCTCAGGCATGGATTTGACGCTGTTGGGAAAAGTAAGAGTGGGTCTGTGATACATTTTTGGAGCAGTAATTAATTCAAATATGTTATTTATTCTCTGTTCCTATTATGAAGGGTGGTGGGATATTTGTTACAGCTCTGAGAGGCGCACAGATGAACATTTGCCCAATTTTACATGCACATCATTCCCAGACTGAATACTCAAGCAGTGTGGATGTGTCCAGAAATACCTAATACGTAATTTCTTGTGGATAATGTGCATTTTTCCCCCAAAAAATTGTCAAAAGTCAATAGTGCGCATTATATATTGGTATAGGGGGAAATGAAAACACTTTCACATTTTATAAATGTATGCCGCCATCTAGAGGTTATGAGAAAGCTGTACACTTCCGTTTCAATATACCACCGCCACCTAGAGGTTATAAGAAATGTGTACACTTTCATTCTAATGTGCCACCGCCACCTAGAGGTTATGAGAAACGTGCAGCCTACACTTTCATTCTAATATGAGAGGGGTACGTATAACTGCATATACTGTATGTACAGTTGTGCTCATAAGTTTACATACCCTGGCCGAATTTGTGAAATATTTATTTATTTATTTATTTTTAAATAAAACTGATGACTGAACAACATCCATCATTAATTTCTTCATGGTTATGTTTTGTTTAATGATGTTTTTCTGAAATGATTTACAGTATAATATGAATCCCATTAAAATAAAATTAAACGTGTTTCACCTTGCCCTTCATGTTTTCTTGAAAGAATTGTACCCATCTTACAAATTCTGCCTGAGTAATCAAACATATGAGTACAACGGTGTGTTTTCTCATTTACTAAATACAAGTAAGGCGGTGAATTTCAAAATAAGAGCAAGTAAATACAAATAAAGTATTACGTGTTCAAATAAAGTGCTTAATTTCAGAATAATTATTTGAAAAAAACTAACAAAATACAGATAATACTTCATGTTTTGATCATATGGCTAGAAGCAAAATCATGCATTCTAAAAATGCATTGTACATAGGTAGAAGGGTTTTCCAGAATTTTGATGTCAACTTTGGGGGTGTGTATGATACATGGATGCGTATTATACACGATAAATTACGGTATTTGATTATTCTACCTTAAATTGCACTGAAGAACCACATCAAACATCTAAAAATGAATTAATCAAAATAATACTCAGGGGTGGTTATATTTATTTCAATATTGGAAATGACCATACTGATATTGGTATGATCAGATTGCCAAAGAATATCATTCAAGCATGAGAAATCCAAATATTAATGAATTTTTAAAAATAAAGTATGCATGATACTCTGTATACTATTCTGCTTACTTCAATAACTTGACATTTAAAGCCCATAATAAATGTTGTTGGGGAACAGGTAGGCCTCATGTCAAAGCTTTTGATGCCCATCTTCAGCCCACACATTGCATGCCGGGTCGAATGAGTCTCTCAGGGACAGCAAAGCATCCCTTTGAAAAACTGACCAACTGACTCCATTTGAATGCAACTGCGGTTGGACAACTCAGTCATAATGTGATGATGACCTCAGAAGACATTCAGAAATCTTGAATTCGATAATATACAGTAATAGGCCTGCCACTAAGTATTTTCCCACAGTACAAACAGAGGCATACTGTAAACTACAGATTCATCTATACTGTAGTTTGATAATGTATTGTTTGGAATGATGCCTTCTACTTAGTATGTTAGGAAAGACGAATTAAAAAACAAAATTATTACCCTCTTGGTGTTTGAATCGGTGGGAGATCAAAACATTGGTGGGTTTCTCCACACCCAAGTTGAAAAACTCCACAGACTGTTTGGCAAACTTGTGAATCTTGAAGACCTCATGTTTGAGTCCAGTTCCATAGATGTAATCTTCAAATAAATCAATTCTATATGGTTGGGAGATACCTGTAAATACAACACAACAATAGAACTACTGAGACAAGAAAACACAATCGTTTTAATTTAAAAAATGTCTGATCTCAACGAAAGTGAGACATTTTATGCCATAAATTACCATGTCTCTCATTGATCGTGATTAGCGGGTCGGAACCATCCAGTCTCACGCTGCCAATCAGCGAAAGCTCGGGATCAGCCCAGTACAAACGTTGATTGAAATAATCAATAGTGAGCCCTGTGGGGATGAGAAAACAAAGACTTTTATTTACCGTAGAAACAACACAGAGTTCTCGGTGGAAGTCGTCAGGCATTAGGAGAAGCTAAGGTCATGACAGTCCAGCTGAAACGTGAAGCTAACTTTTTTGTGTGTTTCTACCCTTTGGCTTGTTTTTCTTTCCACAATCAATTCTCCTGCGTGGAAATTACAAAGTAGATCTCACCGTATTGTGCATTGCACTTTGGTTGGTAGTGTTTAGGAATGCTTACATTACAATTCCAAACCAATTAATCACTTTTACTTTCTGCACAGCGTTTGACGAGATAGTTGAGAGCCAGGCTGGGTGTTTTAAATAGGTTTTCCACAGATGATGAATTCCTCACTCTGTAAACACAACAGAATGTTGGCGCTTGAATTAAAGGAGGCCAAATCTAATACTCAAAACTAGATCAGCACTGTTTTAGCTTCAGAGACTGGGAAATGTTTCATTCGTATAAATTCCCTTGGCGTTGTTATATTTATGTGTGACCATATCAAAGCTGCATTTTCAAAGCGTTACAAACGCTTCATATATTTGTCATCATACATAAATAAATGTGTGTATTCTCAATGGTTTAAGGTCATTATGTGCCCTACTGACATTCCACTGACACGTCTGTGGACCCCTGTAGCATTGTGACGAATAAATCCAGTTTTCACAATGTTTTGATGGACAGATGATGAAATTACTACAAAAAATATGGTTTTGCAAATGTTTTATGAGAAAAGAAATGCATTACATAACAGCAAGCGGTCATAATGTTATGGTTGTTCGGTGTATGCCACCATTGTTTTGCTTTTATTGCAAAAACTAAACATGTACTCATTAAGGTCGTGGGTAAACTGAGGGGGCCTACTTTGGGAAAGAGAAGTGTAACCTAAACCCTGGAAATGTCGCCAGCCAATCACCAGGGACATACTGTATAGACAACTAACCATTCACACTCACATTCACACCCATGGTGGTTTTAGGGTCTTCAATTAACCTAGTGTGCATTGGAGGGTCGGATCCAGTATTAAAATCCAGAGATAGCTAACCACTAATCCACCATACTGCCAAAACTCAACATGTTATGTAAATAACAAATGGACCATACAAGAATTACCTACCAGTTGGTCTCCTGAGGTTCTTCTCCAAAAGCACTCTGCGTAAAGAACCATCCATGGCAGATTCTTCTATATGCGAGTGATCGCCAACTACACTCCAGTACATCATCCTGCATGACAGAAAAACATTGGGTGACTCCTTTCTCTTGTAAAAGCAGTGCATGGAATAAGCATATTGCAAGTGTTGGGCCGAATACTCCCATCTCAAAACCATCACTTCTGAGGAAACACAAAAAACTGTTTTTTATTTTTTTTGATTATTATTATTTTTTAGAGCCATTAACATTCCATTGTCAAAGAGAGCAAGCCATTTTCAACACTTAAGATTGGTCAATAATTTGGAAAAGTGGAGACTGACCAATAGAATAGATTTGTGAAAAGAAGATGAAATGGATCAAATTTGAATATACAGTGGGAGGTTTCCAGCCTTCCCCCAAAAACCTTTTTTTTTAAATTCGGAAAAATATCACACTATAATATTTTACTATATAAAACATACAGTAATAAAATTAAAAAGAATGTAAAGATTGCAACAGTTTGTGCATCAGTATTTAATACTGCAATCAAATTTGTTGTGCTGCTCCTTCTGGTGTGCCTACCTTGGCCACCTGGAGGCAGTATAATACTGAACAGTTCTTCTACTACTACTGTGACTCAGTAAGCTACTGTAATAGCAGTCATTTTTCTTATAGGAAAAGGAATGCACGCTTATGAGTCTTGTTATATGTATTATTTGTCTAAATGTGCAACTCCACTGCTTCTGTTCAAATAGCCATTGGTTGTAAAACTGCGACTATAATGCTAATCCTTAGCATGTCAACAGCGTTTTGCATTGTTTTAGCATTACGCTAAGCAGACTTTTTCATATGGCAAAGCTATGTTGTTTTAAATACACAAGTAATTCTCTTTTTTATGTTGAGTGTGACTGTAAACTTTAACTGGGAGTGCCATTAAATGTCTAATTTAATCTAACATATATATATAAAAATATTAAAATTGACCAAATATGGACATAGTAGGGTTCTGCCCGAAAATTACAATATATTAATGAGCAACATTGCCCCAGATGCGTGTATACTGCATACTGTTAGTGATGTATAGATATTTTGACATTCCTCACCTCAGGACACAACCGCAGCTACCATGCTGGAGGTCTAAGTATTTTTTATTTATCACCCCCCGGTGCTTATTGAGTGTTTGAATAGATAGCAAACATCAAAAAATGGAGAATTACTGTGCGATTACACAGGTGGGAGGGACTGTTCACGGACACCAATTTTGAATCACGGCAAGAACACTGATCATTTATCAAGGAATTGACAGAGATTGTGGCTTTTACAAATCAGCAGAGCTGATCTCATTCTCCACGGATACCTCGTCCATACATCCGCGTTTGTTCTGAACACGTCATTAAAGCTGAGCTGAATTCTTAGCAACATAAAACGCACATTACATACCGTACATCCAGTACACATCTCCATTTTACTCTTAAGTAACACAGATTTTTTTTTTGTCAATGTCTTTATGTCTCAAAAGTGTTCTCTGTCAATTGACTGTCTGTTGTCGTACTAGAGAAGATTCATTGTGTGTTTTTTGGACATACTTGGCGAATAAAGATGATTCTGATTCTGATTTCTAAAAATATAAATCTTTCATGCGATATCAGTAGTGTTGTGATCAAGAGAGAAGAAGTCCCCTAGACCAAGACAAGACCAATACTTTTGGGAGTCGAGACCAAGTCAAACCCAAAACTGAATCCGTCATTCGCAACACTGCAAAGATTGCAGTCAGGGGGTGGTGTGGGGATAGTAACACATGAATTGAAGGTATTTGTTGTTTTACCAGGTGCTTCTTCTTATTATCACATTAATGAAGTTGAAGAATATCAGATCGGTGATAGTCTCAACGGAAAATCCAGAATCTTGCCAGTCGGAGACTGAGACGAGACCAAAACCTTTGGGAGTCAAGTATGAGACAAGACCAAGACCTTCAAAATATGGTCTCCAGACTGGTCTAGGGAGGGACTCACACAAGGTGCCGATCAAGCTAGGACTGCCACTGGACATTCATGGCAGCTGAGCTGCAGCTCCCCTCAACTCTGCAGAACAATATAATGAGATCTGAATCATTGGCTGGCTGCACATCTTCCTTACTGTTTTGGTTCGCTCTCAGTGATCTCATTATCTTGTATTTGAATGCAGCAGACAGCTATCGTATAAAAACCAAGTGTACAGTACATTACCTGCTCAGCTTCTAATGGCGAGCATACACAATTAGTCCAGCTGGTTAACACTGCAAAGCTTTTAAAATGTCAGACTATTATACAGATAAGACACTGAGTGGAAGTGCTGCTCAAATACATTATAAGCAACATTAACATATGATGATGATGATGATGATGGCAATGGCAATTATATGCACTCACCGGACAGTTCATTAGGTACACCTGCACAATCTAATGACGGTATAACAAAACTGTATGGACAAGTTCATCCATTTTCTACAACTTATCTATTTTAGGGTCATGGATAAGATGGAGGCGGGGTACACCTTCGACATGTCACCAGTCAATCACAAGGCACAGGGACAAACAACCATTCCTATTCACCGTTATGGACAATTTAGTCTTCAATAACTGCAATAGGTGAAAGTCCGCAATATAGAGAGCAACTTAAAAAAACACACACCTCCCACCTGCTTTAAACACATTTAAATATTAAAAGACACTTTCAAACACTTTGTAAAGGTATACGAAGACACAAAAAATGAAGTATAAAATGTGTAGAAAATACTGTCCGAAATTTAGTATCCATTTGTTAGATATGTGCCTTTAAGAGGTGGGGGCATGGCGGGGTGGCTTGTGATGTCGCCGAGCCTGCCTGTGAGTGTCTGGGTGTGAGCTGTGATGGACAGCAGCTGCTGGTATTCAATAAACAACTGAAACGTTCATCAGGGACTGTGGCCTTCCTTTCCTAAATGCGAGGGCGTTACAGTAAGGAAGTGTAGTGGTGCCTTGATATTCGAACGACCGCACTTACGAGTTTTTCGAGGTATGAGATGTTATTTGGACGATTTTTTTTGCGTTGACTTGTGTTTCATAATTTGGGATATGAGCACAGTAGGGGGGCAGTGAACTCGACTTAACTCACTTGACAACAAGCATCAGCAAGAGAATTATATGTTGTGTATTTAAAACAACCACATAACCACTTTAAACCCAAACATAATGGGAAACAGCGTAGATGGGCTAAAAAAAAGCATCGGTGTCGTGGTGTTATACTCACTGAGGCAACTGATATTTCAACACAAATGATGGAGCAACACATGTAGCCAGATAATATAACAATACTCAAAGGCATGTATTCTTTTTCTTTTGTGAAGAACAACTAATATTACTAGGGATGACCCGATCCAACTTTTTCACTTCCGATTCGATACCGATATTGCAGCCTTGAATTTTGGCAGATACCAATATCGGTCCGATCCAATACCAGCAATAATCACATACACTTGACTTATTTTGTAGTATGGAATATTAGAAAAGGCCTGATTAAGTGATATCAAACTTACAACTCACTCATACAGAGAACCACAATCAGCAACACTAGGTATGAGAATAACTGACCCATTCCTTATTAACCAATGGGTTACATAAAGTAACTTTAAAACAAGAATGTGCTACAATTGAATAAAATATATTAAAAAAATTATATTAGGAAATCCTGAAAAATAACCAATACAAATATATATATTTAAATTGCAACATAACCACTTAAATATAAGCACATTCTACATTTGAAAAGATTAAATAAAATAAATTAGAAAACTATGAAAAATAATCTCATTAAATAAATACAAATTATACTTTTAAAGTGCAAAATAAAGTTCCATTCAATTTTTTAAATTTTCTTTTTACTGTCAGTATATGGTGGGAACATCATTTGCTTTCTCCACGTGTGGCAATACACTTTTGAACTTCTTCATGCAACTGGGGTTTAGTGTTATTGACAATTGCTGTTCCTGCTGTGCATGTCTTGGTCTCTGAAGTACAGTGCGATATTCATGCAATTCGATACACACTTGCAGTAAACAAAGAAAGTAGAAGAAGTCACGATCAATCGTGATTATAACTCGTTTTTCACGGAGTTTGAAGAATGTATGCCAGAGAGTGTTGTTATAATGCCTGTTTGTATGTGGTTATACAGCGTTTGTGTACAAATATTCATTATTTTGAGAGCTATAAGTGGTGCGAGTTCAACGCTAATATTCGTTAGTTCCTTAATGGTGTTTTTCATGTATTGTGTGTTAGCTTTGAGCTAGCGATTTTTGTGAACAAAAACAAAGAAAGGAAGGCTGTGATGTATTTGAACATTCAATAGTTCTTTTGTTATGTGAATTTAGTTTTACAGTGAGCTTAACTGGAGTGTCAATAAATGACTTTAAGCAAGCCACATTCACTCTTACTTCTCGGCTCTGCATGCCATCCGGGTGCTGCTGGATAGAATTGCTGGAACGGCGCATGGACTGGACTGCTTATGTAAGAGTGGTAAAATCAGATTTTAGATCCAGTCCAATCCGATTTGATACTCGTTTTTTGCTGACGTCGGACCAGTTTCCGATCTCAAGATTGGATCGGGACACCCCTAAATAATCCTGCGATTTACTGAGGATCCATGCATAGCTCAATGTACAGAATATCCGTATAGTTATATTATACTGCCCCCAGGTGGTCAGGGCGCACACAGCAGAAGGAGTAGCACAATGTCCATTGAATTGAAGCAGAAAATGTGGTGATTTTTTTTTGACATTTTATTTGATTATGTCATTACTGTATGTTTTTATAAAGTAAATATTTTTACTTTATATATACTTTACAATCCTATTTTTAGAAAAAAATATGCATTTTTTCCATGGGGAGCCTGAAACAGATGAATGGCATTTCCATTAATTTCAACAGGGAACGATGATTTGAGATGTTTTTTGACATTTGGAGCTACGAGCGTGGCCATACAATTAAACTAGTATCTCAAGGCACCACTGTATACTGTAAAAAACCCAAAACAACGATCGCTGTTAACTGCAGATTTCCGTGAAATGGCAGATACTGCTGATAAATAGCAACAATTTTCACGATGACAAGTAGGTAGATATGTTCCACAAAAGAATCTGCGAGGTAACGGGGAACACTGTATTTCTAAAGGCAGAATAAAGGTTTCAGGTATACCTGACATTTTTGGTTGGTGAGTGTATCATTGTAAAGGATCCAAGAGAAAAAAATTGTCATAGTATTGAAAAATACAACAGATCATTGTAAAGTCCTATTACACCACTTACCCACGACCCGGGTTGACAGCAATGGCGTAAGGCTCTCCTGCGATGTCGGTAATTAAGCGTGTGCAATTTGGTCCCTTGAGTTGTCCGACATTTATGGAATATCGTAATTTAGTCCAGTGCGCCGTGTAATAGCTGAACCAGTGCATCCGTGAATGATCGGTCCAATAGATATTCCCGGTGATCCAGTCGGCGGAAATGTCTCGGGGTCGTCGAAAGTCTGAACACTGGAAACACATGAGAAATAGAGTCAGATGCACTATTGTTGGCACGTCAACATTCAGTACAACAAATTGAGTTAATCGTAGTATGCATTTCTTTGCATTATACTTTGATGTTTTACCTAATGTAACTAAGGCAATTAACTTTTACAATACAAAGCAGTGCAGTTCTGCAACACTTGATTAGACTACAATACACAATATAAACATCCAATTAACGCCTTTCAGACATTTTCAATTAAAACATACATACTGTACAAAAACATCATTTCAATTTATGTCATTGTATAATTCTTGTGTATTGAAAGGTGCAAGTATAGTATAATATATAGTACATAATAAATTGTGGCTAATAATGAGGTATAGAGTGTACACAAAATGTAATAATAATATAATTATCGGAGAGTTGGGTATGCAAATCAGGCACACCTTCTCGAGACAGAGTAAGGTCGAGCACATCGCGTATTGTCTCCTAAATTTGACACACCATAGACAAGGGTCTTGTTAACAACTTTGCCAAATCTAAATGATTTAAAAAATTGTTTTTTTTTATAGTATATGTTTTTTTTTAAGTATATAAAATGGTGCGACAAATCAAGCCCTTGTGTACGCTATCAAACGCTGTGGGCGTGTTCGCTGAATACACTCAAACTATGCCCCGCTCAACTGTTAATTAAGTGCCACTACTACAAATGAAGGCTACTCCATCTAGCATCAGTATTATGCCTACAAATAACTACATATGTAAGCCACGAAAATATTTCTATTTAAAGCCTTCGGTGGCTGGAATATATCCCACCGGGTCGTTATGGGGTTTTTTCACACCGCGATAATGAGGCACTCTAAAGACACACGTTGGCTGTCACATCTGACATTGGGCTTCCTCTCTGTGAAAACGAGGCGCTCTAAAGCGGCCATGCTGGAGGACTAGCTGAAGGGCAGCTGCATTTTTGAAGTGTAGTTATAGTAAGCTAGCTAACTGCACACCGCAATTGCGGCGGATAACTGCTGATGCGAATGAAGGCGCTCAAGTTATTATGTTGTGGAGGAAGGGCAACATATGCCCGGACCCAAGTGTGGGCACCGTGTTTTGCAACCCCCCCCCAAAAAAAAATCAGGAAACTAAAATGCTGAAAAACAGTATAACACTAAATCTCCACAGAGGAGTACGACATACTTATTAGTCTTTGCAAATTTTCAGCAATTATCTTCAAACGTGTATAATGTATTTAGAAATAAATCTTTGAATTCGCTTTAAACCAGCGAATGTATGTCATTATTTTTTATACACAAGAGATTATATATACTTACAATATTTCGGATATTTTTTTTGTTTTGACTTCTTTCCACACTTTCTTTGTAGAATATTCCTCCAGGGTTGAATTGGGTAGCCCAGATAAACTTCTGGTGGTGAAACAAAGCATCCATCCCAATAATCCGTGCATTGTCCTCAATTTGTGCGAGCACTTTGTGTCCATAGGTCTGATTAAAAGGATACGCAAAACTTTGGATTTCAGTGTCATTAGCTATGTAGAGCACTCGATCCTCTGGTCCTGCCCGCGAAGTTAAGAAAAGAAGCAGCACAGAATTAGCTTGGTTCCATTTTAAGAAATACAACATTGTTCTCCTGAATGAAGGTCATTTGAATAAAACTGTGACGGCTGCTATAAAACCGTCTGAGCGTCATACCTTTTGCTATGCAGTTTCCATCGATCTCCTTATAATTTCTGTCACATGTGCACTTGAAAGATCCTTTAGTGTTTGTGCAGTAATGAGGGCATGTATCAAACTGTAGACACTCGTTTGTCTCTGCAAATCATGAGAACACAATATTTGAGAAATGGATTGCTTTTAGCATGTTAATATGACTATAAAAGCTAAGAATATTGATTTAGACATGTTGAGTGATGTTATTTGTTACAGCACGTCAGCATAGAGTAACTGCGCAAAGGTCAAAGGAAATATCGCGGTCGACGATCTCGTACGTCCACTTTATGACACTTTCCATAGTTAACAGAATGAGAGCCATACTGAGATATCTATTTTTTTGCATGCAGTGTTAAAATTTTGGGGGATGAAGAATGAAACTTGGATTCATGTTTAAAGCACGTATCTCCTATTGGTGCCAGAATTTACCTTCAAAACATACTTCGGCTTCAAAGTTTCCCATTTTCACTCAAGACTCATTGTGAAGATAAGAGCCAATTATGTTTCTGGTGCTAAATCTATTCTAATAACTGTCGTTTGTGATGTTTCAGGGCATACTTTATTCAAGAACCTATTTTTCCTTTCTCTTGAAAAAAAAAATATTGATGTGACGCACAAGATTGTCATCGCCCAATGACGTTAGTGATGTTCACCATATTGAGCACACTTAACCAAAGCAAATATCAATAGTCAATATTTAAACATATAATTTGTCTTTTATGGAGCCAAAAACTGCCACTACATTGAAAAAGGAACAATAAATCAAAGGTGAACTCCAGAAGTTAAATCTAAAACAGAGCTGAAAAATAAAAGCACAGTCACTGGAAAAAGATGGACATGATGGGAAATCAGCACACATTCTAAAACAAACAATATAAACACATTGAAATTCAATGTTTTATTTTTTCCCCCCAATGTCTGCAATCCTCTTCACTGACAATACTTGTTTTGGTGTCAATTTTCATTTTAAATGCCAAACATTAATGGCAATATTCTATCTCCATAGTCTTTTTGCAATTTATTATTTGCTCTTGCTATTTACATTCATACAGGATGGCATGACAAAAAAGCATCAGAAACTACCGTCACACTGGCCTGACTTCTGGTTCCTCTTGAATCCTGGTTTGCACTGGCATACTGCGTTTGTGTTTGTCTGATTGCAGATGGCGTCCTCTCCGCATGGATTTGTTTTCTTGCCACATACATCACCGCTGGAGACTACAAATACAAAACACAATCTTTTGATTACACACTCGCTTTCTGCATCTCCACCACCTGCTGCGGTTTCCTTTTGATGTCCAGAAGCCAAAAGGACAGCATGGTCTTTCACATCACACACAACATATCTCAAAAACAGGGGCATACATACATTAGCATAAATAACTAAACATCACAGCTAAAACGAGGAGATAGTCCCGCCTCCCGATAAGCTCATGGGCTCACGGAGTAGTTTTGCTCGCTTTGATTGAGTCATTTGGTGCTGCACTCACAAGCTTTGCAGTCCTGCTCATCCGAGCCAAAATCGCCGCAGTCGTTGAAGAGGTCGCACTGCAGCTGGATGGCAATACAGCGTCGGTTACTGCAGGTGAACTCGGTCTTCCCGCAAGGTCGAGGTCTTCCAGCCGCCACCTCTGCTTTGGAACCCAGAGGAGAATATATATATATATATATATATCCATCCATCCATTTTCTGAGCCGCTTCTCCTCACTAGGGTCGCGGGCAGGAGGCAGTGCACATACAAACAAACAACCAGTCGCACTCATATTCACACCTACGGGCAATTTAGAGTCGTCAATTAACCCACCATGCATGTTTTTGGATGTGGGAAGAAACCGGACTGCCCGGAGAAAACCCACGCAGGCACGGGGAGAACATGCAAACTCCACACAGGCGGGGCCAGGGATTGAACCCCAGACCTCAGAACTGTGAGGCAGACGCTCTAACCAGTCATCTACCGTGACATTCGGCATATAGCGGATTGAACATAACTACCATGTGCACCCCTAATTGCCATGGGTATTATTAGCTTTTTTTTTCAAACTTCATATTAATGACCTGTTTGATAGAAAAGAACTGCATTCCATTCAATATTTAGCCATTGTCGCTAGCTGACATTCTTCCACTAACAACTTGGCTAAAAACTGTTTTTCCGTATGACGAGAATGGAGCATGGTGGAATGCAAGCATGGAACCAATTGTGCTAAAATTTGCAAAAGACATGATGCCCATTTATACATTGCAAAAGAAGTGATTTAGCAACATGTTAAAAACTTTCACGCAGCAAATATTAGGTCGCCTTGCCTAACTTGTTTAACTCTATATGAGAGAAAAGAGAAAAATCGGGATGTCGTATTGTGATCTTTGATATGTTAAAATTATATGACACCTGTTAGTTGGCCCAAAGCTAAGTTAGGTGGGGATAATTGATGTATTTTTGTTGTACTGGCATTTAAAAAAAAGCCAATATAATGTATTGCAAAGAATTTTGCGGACCCCTAAATTACTGATCTCTGTATTAAAGTCTCTGTACACGAGGCCCTTGATTTAAGAAGGAGTTGCGTTCTACTACTAAACTACTGTCAGATGTTCCAAACCCTGAAATGCAGCTTCCAGGTTCAAAAGATGTGAGTATAAGATAATGTGAAGAAAATGTCAACAGCCAGTTACAATTCCCATACACGTCACATACACCATAGATTGGTTGGTTATTGGTTCACTGTTAAGCACAACCTCCTAGTCAAATATCGAGATCAAGAGGAAATCGAATCTGTGCGCAATGACGTGGGAGGGAAAGAAGGAAGCAACAAAATTAAGTGAGAGCAGGATGGAAGGGTGGCATGATGGGATTGAGGTGAGATTTAGAAGATAGATGGAGGGAATAGGCGCACAATGGAGGGAGGTAATGGACTGAAGTGAGAGACTGATGACCGGATCAATGGAATTAGAGAGGAAGATAAGAGGGAAAGAGAGAGAGGATGAAAGAGTGAAATATGAATGAAGTCATTTGTCCCGTTCACTCGGGCCAGCTCGGCGCCATCACTCAAATCAGTGTCACGCTGCACAAATATGTCAGGCTGTCGTAAAAAGAAAACGACATGCAACAGTTATCATAGAAGCAATTTGCAGAAATCCTCCACCTTCTGCATCCACAATATACAGTCAGCAACTATTAAAGATATTGAATTAAATATAGAGGTAAATATAACTACCGTATTTTCACGACCATAAGGCGCACTTAGTCTTAAATTTTCTCCAATATGGACGGGGCGTCTTATAATGCGGTGAGCCTTATGTGAGTTCCAAAATCTACAAATGTTGTTGTGTGATGAGCGCGCCGCTTGACTGACTGGGAGCATTTCCTGCCGACACGCTGCTTATGCAGAGGAAAAGCGGACGTGGCTGAGGACAGCATGCGGCCGTAAAGGGGGAAGGGTGCGCGTGAAGGAGGACGCAAAAGGCACGCCCCCACTAGGTATATAGCACCGGTCAAGCCAGCCTCCATTCGTAAAGTAGCAATCAAGCCAGCTGCCCCTAACTTTGTTCATACTAGGCCTTACGGTAAGTCGCCAACTCGCGGCGAAAGCCACCTTCAAATAAAAGCTTCTCAATAATACGGACGCCAATGCTCTTCGGTTAAGGAATGCAACCAGCAAAGTTAATTTGAATCTTGAGATGCAGTAAAAAATGTAGTTTATTAGTTTTAGGAGACTTTTATTTTTAAATACAATATCAGATCTTCATCAAACCTCTTTTAGTGGAGTCCTTGGTGGTCTGTCACAGAGATCTGGACTTGTCTTGCAATACCAATGGGATTATGTTAGGGTGGGTTTGGCTCAGTAATGGAACAGTTTCGAATCCCTGCTACGACTGTCCGCATATCAAAGTGTCCTTGGGCAAGACACTGAACCCTAATGATTCAAATTAACTTTGCTGGTTGCATTCCTTAACCGAAGAGCACTGACGTCCGTATTATTGGGAAGCTTTTATTTTGAAGGTGGCTTTCGCCGCGAGTTGGCGACCTATTACCGTAATGCCTAGTATGAACAAAATTAGGGGCGGCTGGCTTGACTGCTACTGGAATAGATTACATGTCTATTCATTTCAGTGGGGAAAGATGATTTGAGATACAAGTGTTTTGCAACGAACTCGTATTTCAAGGCACCATATGTTGAAGCGATACATCTCAACTGAGACACAAGCCGTGCATGTTTAGGAGGACCTAAGGAGCCCTTTGCCATATGTTCATGGACTTGTGCACTTACATGGCATTTTGTCAATATCATCTGAACATCATTTACTTTTATGGGTAGTGTTGTATAATGAGTTTGAAATGCAGTAATATTGAAATGCATTGGGGTCAGAGTTTGTGGCATAATTTACGGTTTATACTATTAATAAACGGCGGCACGGTGAGCGGCTGGTTAGCACATCTGCCCCACAGTTCTGAGGATCGGGGTTCAAACCCCTATGTGGAGTTTGCATGTTCTCCCTGTGCCTGTGTGGGTTTTCTCCGGGTACTCCGGATTCCTCCCACATCCCAAAACATGCGTGGTATGTTGATTCAAGACTCTAAATTGCCCGTAGGTGTGAATCTGAGTGCGAATGGTTGTTTGTTTATATTTGCCATGCGATTGGCTGGTGACCAGTTCGGAGTGTACCCCGCCTCCCGCACGAACATAGCTGGGATAGGCTCCAGCACGCCCGTGACCCTAGTGAAGATAAGCAGTACAGAAAATGGAATAGAACTAGGGACTATTAATAAAGGCAATTATAAACACTTTTAGGTGGGGGTCAATTACTTGTTTTTTTTTGCTATTTGAATAGAATTATTTTATTACTGATTAACATTAAGTGAAGTTAGTTGGAAGTTGTGGTAGCGTCCCACTCCCAACACACATACAAGGTTTGTAATACTGTACATATACTACATAGGCCCTTTGTATGTTAATAAGCTTTATAATCTATATTGATGCACCGTGTCCTCACCACACTCTTCTTCATCCGAGCTGTCGCCGCAGTCATCCACTTTATTGCAGACTTGGTCGACGCGCAGGCAAACATGATTATTTCTGCAGCGGAATAGCCTCGTAGGAGGGCAAGGAATTTTTTCTGCAGATGAAAGGAGATAAAAAGCAAATGGTTCCGGCTTTGTAAGGGGTTAAAAAATGCACACTACCTATTTAAATATCTGCTGTGTCGGGGGGGTAGCCGTTCATAAATATCTTGAAAAGAAGGTGCCCACATTGTCTTTACAGAAAAGCAAACTTGAGTCCAACCCACCGCACATGCCTGTGTCTTCATCAGAATTGTCTCCGCAGTCATCCTTGCCGTCACATATCCACGTGTGAAGTTTGCACAAGGTGTTATTACAAATGAATTCATCAGCCCGGCAAAAGAAAGCACCTATGGTCACACAAAGAAATGAAACACTCCCCCACACATTTTCAACATCAGCTCTCATTGAAGTGTAGTCAAGCGAACAAAAGGTGTTACTCAAGTTAGTTCCTCTCCCCGTCCATCTAATTTAAAATCTTTTATAGTTTTTTTTTTTTTTTTTAATCCATGGCATGTAGGTGGGAAGCACTTGCCTATGTAGTCGTTGTTCTGTTCTTGTAAGTCTGACTAAGACAATATGGACAAAGAATGTTGAACACTTCGCGATTATAATTTCACCTTTTATACGTATAGCAGTTTATAATTTGTGATCTAGTTGAAGTAGAAGCTCCATTTGTTCTTTCATCCCTCCGCTCAACCCCTCTATCCATTTTTCTCTCTATCTACGCTCTTTCCCTCTACTCTGTCTTTCCATCTCAACCCAACCAGCCAAGGCAGGCGGTCGACTTTTTCAGCCCATGACATGCTCAGCTCGTCTCGGCGAATATTCAGACCCACTTGACTACACCTGCCTGAAACACTAACATGCAGAGGCATCCACGATGGGTGAGACGCCCCTGCTATCATGTGCTGGCAAAGGGTAAGCAGAGCTGCATTTAGTTTTGTGTGGAGGAGGTAATTGAAGATACATTTCTTCATCAAGCCTCCTGCGTGTCATGTGACTTTTTCCAGTGACTGTCATCTGACCGGCGTGAGCAAAACTGTGGCTACTGCTAATGCTAGTTCTGCTCAACTAAGTGAGGAGAGTGGACTGGAGTTGCGGAAGACACATGGGTAGTAAGACTAGTAACCACGAAATAGCGGACCCTCCAAGCTCATTTACGTCAGCAGTATGGCAGCATTTTGGCCACCCAGTTGAGACCAGAGATGGAAATCGCCTAGTTGACATGACCCAGACTATTTGCTGTTAGCGCTTCAAAAATGTTCTCCAAGTCACATCAAAAAGACATCATCCCCAAATTAATTTAAGTGGATCCCGGAAGAAACCACAGCTACAGTGTACTCTTCCAAATGTATTTATTATCTAAATTGCCCGTACGTGTGAATGTGAGTGCGAATGGTTGTTTGTTTGTATGTGCCCTGCGATTGGCTGGCAACCAGTTCAGGGTGTACCCCACCTCCTGCCTGATGACAGGTGGGATAGGCTCCAGCACGCCCGCGACCCTAGTGAGGAGAAGCGGCTCAGAAAATGTATGGATGGATATTAATAAATTATATATATATATATAATAATAATAATAATCTAACTGTATTGAACAGTGGGTTGAGAAATGGAGATATGACTTGACTTTGGTGTATCGTTACAGTCCTACTGGGAACTGTTAAATCGTGAAAAAAATAAAAATACAGAATATGCATCTTTTTAAAATAATGTTTGATGTCCTTAAACAGGCTTGCAGAATAACATTGGATTGGAAATGCCCAGGATGCCCTTTTACAAGCTTTTCTAGTTGGTCCAAAACGCCCGGCAGATGAGATGGCCGGATTTCTCATGAATATTTGTTATGTAAATGAGCTTTTGCACTAATTGGATTGCTGTTCTCCTTAATTTGAAGATGGAAAACAGCTTTGCTTTGATTGGTAGTACGCTATATCTAGGGTCTTGTGGCAGTCGAGTGTTCACAGGAGCGTCACTTTTTGATCCTTCGATGTTGGCTCTGCCCATCATTGTGAAGCAGAATCCACCGAGCATTGGATTGTTTGCCCACTAATAGGGAACGTGAGCCAGGTTTAAACGATCGCGAGACAGGTTAGTGTTACCCTACTGATGATGTGGTCTCACAATAGTAATCATTATAGTTGCCGAGATATAGCTTAAAGCTGACTGGATACAGATCGTTCTAGCTAACATTGACTGTTCATGCTAGTGTTGTTCAGCCATTTTGCAAAATTGAGTTGAGTGGGTGTGTACTTAAATAATAATTAGCCTAACTATGTGACAACGACACTTGAAACGGATTGACACAATTTTATGCCTTTTGCCTTTTTCATCGGCTATTGCATACAATCAACAAACCGCATAGATGTCACAGACTGATTTTGACCTATGTTATGCATAAAACAGTGGTAAAAAAATGGAGCAGTGTCCAAAGACTTTTGTCCATATATAAATGTATGAGACGTTAATTGAACGGATATACTGTAGCACCTACCCTGGCTGCAGTTTTCCTCATCACTGTGATCCATGCAGTCCATAACGCCATCGCAACGCCAGCGTCGAGGGATACAGTGTGCGCGATTCAGGCACAGAAACTCATCTTCTCTGCACTCTTTCACGCAGCCAGTCTGTTATTACACAGCGTAAATATGATCTTTTAGCGACATTGATCCAAATGCATATTCAGTGACATAAATGTGTGCTGACCTCATCTGAGCCATCCAGGCAGTTGTCATGTCCATCACAACGCAGACTGGCTGACACACACCCTCCACTGTCGCACACATACTCGTTCACGGAACATGAGGGGGCAACTGCGAAGGAGAACCGTAAACTTAATTGTTATCACACAGGTCCACTGTAGGAATGGCAGTGAGTGGCTAAAAGCAAATGGAGCTCAAATAATCACCCACACGCCCATAAAGTCAGACTGACCATCCATCCATTTTCTATATGGCTTGTGCTCATTAGGATGAATTGGAGCCTGTGCTAGCTGACTTTGGGCGAAAGGCGGGGTAGACCCTGAACTGTTCGCCAGGGCACATTTAGACAAACAAGCATTCACACCTAAGGACAAATAATTTTGAGTATTCTATCAATTTCCCCATCAATTACTCAAGTGATCGGATAAAAATTGAAAAAAGACATTATTAAACACAATAACGTGCATCTGAGGTGAGGTATTATTTTTGTCTACTTAGGGTCACAGCATCTGTTAGTTTGAGTGTGTGTAGTTTTAAAGGCGGTTCCTGCCCTGGTGAGTGACATGGGCATCAGCAAATGAGAGTGCAAAGCTGGCTGTAATGAGGTCAGATTAGCTGCTAGATGTTAGCCAGTCTGCGTGTTGAATCTCCGTGTAGTCTGGATTTATGCTTAGATACATTATAAAACATATTTCCACATTGTGTGGCACATCACACTGACAGCACAATCATTTCTAACCACAACTTAAGTCCCGATGTGACATGGACAAGAAAATTACCCAAAAGCTCAATGATAGAAAGCGAAAAAATGTCCTAACCTGGTAGAGGATTTACTTTTTTCTCAGAAAATAAAAGAGAAAATAACAAGAAATGCTGCTGTGCACCAACCAGGTTTCAGTATATTAAAAAACAAATAAAAAAAGTTGTACCTGTTCCCTGGCAGTTTCTCTCATCCTCTCCAATCTTACAATCTTCTTGGCCGTCACACAGCCACTTTTTGGAGATGCAGAGGTTATTGTGACACCGAAATTGGTCATCGGCACAGTGTGCCTCGCAGCCTTTCTGTGAGCCAAAATGTGAACATACGAAAAAAAGAAATACACAGTGGAAAAACAGTGCTAACAAGGGTACTGAAATGAATCAAATCTGCAGAATGTAATAATATTATGACAATCACGATCGCAATTCTACAAACACCCACACAGCAGCAAAAATGGTAGCACAATATGTTACACTTGAACTGATACATACACAACAGTAAAAACAATGTTCATCATTCAGGCTTGAAAATAGCGAGTGGGTGAAGAGGCACTCGTGGTTTGTACTGTGCATCCACTTGTAAAGAGAACGTTTAGGTCTCATTTGTAGCGTTGAGCATATGCGTCTTTCAGCCCAGCTCAAAGATCGTACAACGGGGTGGGAGTTGAACTGTTCTGACCCTGAAAACCTCCACTGAGGAGGGATATCTCTGAAAACGGGTTAATAAGGGAAGCATTAGGAGAAATTAGAGCAGGAATCTGCAGTGCAAATGTTTAGATAAAGGGCAATTTAATAACTAGATTCCCTGAGAATAATGAATAATTACAAGTGTTTGCCCCTAAATTATGCACAGCATCAGTACTATTGATGGGCCGACTTAGATGAACCTTGAAAGCACTATTTGTACCATTTGATGTTTATTCTTGAACATATTTTACTGGAAATTATAACCAATAGGATTTACTAAACTTGAAAAGCTCATTTACATGCTGTATTTGATGCACTAAATCACCGTAGAAGATACTAATTTTAGTCATATTTATAGAGTTCAAGTTTAAGTGACTGTATGCTTGTTTTGGTTGACCCATTCACTGCCAGCCATTTGAGAGCATTTTGATTGATCACAGAATACTCTGTCACAATATAAGCACTGAACCTGCCAAAAGAAATACTAGACTCTTCTTTCACCTGATAAAGTTTTGTTGTACCTCTATCCTTTCTTTAGTAATCAGCAGTAGAGCATGGGTTGGTTCCACCAAAAACGGTTTCTGACTAAAAGCGGAGAAAACAAGCTTTTTGTGAAGTCAAGCCGAACAGTGAGTTTGACACAATTATAATTATTTTATTTTTTTGCTTTTGTGATACCTCAAACTATAAAACAACAAAAAGAAGACTAAGAAAGGGATTTTGATGGCAAAATAAAAACTTACATACAGATATACACTTAAGAAAACACGACATGAATGACGCTGACTCACCGCATGGCTCAAGTGTGGCTTTTTTAACACGCTGTTTGTCATTCACTCCATGATCACGATACACACTTTTACTAACTACCACGACACAATCTGTTTATACCAAACATATACATAGTATTTTCAAGTGTGAGGTGCCTAAACTTGTCCAACTTTCAATGTGTTGAAATTTCTATCCCCCACGATCAACGTAAAAAGCCCTTAATCTTCTCCTCAAAAGCGGTGCTGATCTCAAATCCAAAGCAATGCAATGCTCCCATCTACAGGGATCTGTTAGTCATTACAGTGGTTTGCCGACAAGCTGGGCGAGACACACATTCACGTTGAAAAACCGACTTGTCGAATAAATATAGATCGGTGGCAATAAACAATTGGATTTTGAGTTGATGAATGGAAACATCCACGGCAGTGAACAAGGTAATATACTTTATGGTGTCTCGTTACAATGACCAGAAATCAAGTTTTATTTTCTCACTGATTGAATAGCTCATAAAAAGCCACATAAGTGCTCATTATAAACTTTGATTATTGTTTGATATTGAAGTTAATGTCTTACCAGGGTGTCTTTAGACAGTCCGTGCCTAATGAACAAAAATTTACCTCATCTGAATTATCCAAGCAGTCGTAGTCCCCATCACAGCGGAATCGGGAGGATATGCAGTCTCCATTTGCACAGGCAAAGTCTTTGTGGTTACATGTGACTGGTGCTGCATCAAGAAAGTGAATTAAAAATATTATTAAAAAAAAAAAGCGATACAATCATGCAAATTACATGTACAGCAAACACATCTCCAGATATTGTTATTAGCCAAATATTTGTGCTCACAACCATGTGCTAATGCCTTGAAAAAAACCGACAACGCAGTTTTAGATAATTAGGCTCATTTTGTATGGATGATGCGGGATAAGAATGGAGGCTGCTGGCAAAGCTGATCACCATGTAAATGCATTCAATTCTGCTTTTGCAATCGACGGGGCAAAACTCTCTGAAGCCAAAATTGTGTTGCTGCCATTTAGTGTGTCCCAAAGGACAATATTAGGACGCAGCTTAACAGCTGCATCAGATCTGCTGTCTGGACTCTCCCTCTCATTATCCTGCACTATTTGTGTGTGTGTGTGTGTGCGCGCATGCGTGTGTGTGCGTGCGTGAGTGTGTCTCTACTAGATTCACAGCTTGCACTGAATAAAATTCGGAAATGTCTTATTATTTAGAATTAGACATCTCAGGGGCTGAGATTTCAACTAACATGAACAGGTGTAACACTAGGAATAAGAATTGCATCAAGATAAATGTTTTATTCTTATCTACACTACATCTCTATCAACTGGATATTTGGCCCTTAATATCCACCGATATTCTGAATAAAATCATAAATATTCATAATACAGGGAGCCCTCGGTGTACGTCAGAGTTCCGTTTCTATGGCGATGACGTAACCCGGAGTTCTGCTGATCTATTTTTCAGGGGCTTTCTTTCCATTAAGCAAACACAGGAGATTTCCAGGTGACCGCAAACATCTCATAAAAATGGATTAATAAAGTATTTTTCTATTTAAAGCAATAATGATCATTTTAATCTTAATTCATGTGCTCAAAACCACGTTAAAATGCTTTTCTGTGCCTCCTTTCCTTTTCACACAATGGACCACTCCATCTTCTTGTTGCACATGAGCAAACTTGATACAGGAAGACTTACTTGCATTCACACCTTCACTGATAAGAAAAGAACCCAATTTGGTCAGGTGAGTAAACCACTATACAGCTGTAAATTATTGACTGCCATTCATTTGCAAAGTCATCTAGAAAAAAATTGAAAGGAATCTAATTATAGCAACGTCAAAAATGGAAACAATGGGATCGTTAAAACTTCAGCTTGATCGACTTGATATCAAGCAGAAAAATGTGTGAGAGACTGTGAGTTTGAGGCAGAGGTGATTAGATGCTTGTGATGGTTCACGGGGCTCACAGGTGTCTTCATAAAACTTGCATTCTCCTGTGTAGGTATCTGTCGAGCGTCGACTTTGTATAGAAAGTGAGGTGAGGGAAAGCAGAGGAGCCCGGTTACTCACTGCAGTTCTGCTCATCTGAGTTGTCTCCGCAGTCATTTTGGCTGTCACACCTCCAGTGGTCCGGGATGCAGTTGTTATTCTCACAGCGGAATTCATGAGGTCCGCACGTCTTTTCATCTTTTTCGTCAGGTTCAAACAAACAAAAAGACAAAAAAAAAAGGCTTCAAAGAGCATGAATATTAATGCTGCTCTTGCCATCATATTTTCCGGGCGTAATCATCATATCCTCCGGGTTGTCGCCTGAGTAAGTTTGAGACGGAGTTCAAAACACAGTATGTTCCCCAGAGGCGAACACACCATAAGATGAAATACCTGACTGCACTAGCAATCACCCTCAGCAGGATTTATGACACCAAGCCCCCAAAAATACAACTTTCTTCAAAAGGATATTCAAGAACATTTTGGGAACATAACAATGTTGAATCATTCCAAATAAGCAACACTTCACTCCAACAAAAGTGAGAAATCCGATGAAATAAATTACAACCTGGCCTTTTTCTTCTTTCCTTTGCTTTTTACCGATTACTCTCCACTTTGATGCGGTTTGCATTTAGACTACTCGACAGTTCCGACATTTTGTTGGTTTTCAGTTTCAATGTATCTGTAATAATGAGCACTTAACATTTTTCTGGATGGATGGACTGTATACTGGATGTCACTAACAGAGGTGAGGAGTGATGCCCTACGTTTACTCCATTACATGTACTAAAGAAATTAAGTCCTCAAAGTACTCAAAGTAGTTTTAATGCAATATACTTAATATTTGTATTTGAATACACATTACACTAAGCTACATTACGATTACTTCATTATCTATCTATTGATAGAAATTACTGGGTGCATGCTTACACAACATTGCATGTTTGTTTGCTACATCCCAGTACAGATACACACCCAGTTCTTCTCACAAACATATAGCTGCATTACACTTAGTCGCGCAGATACAACGCTCGCACAATATATCAACAGAGGGTACGTTTGGGAATTCAGTCCGACGCTCTCACCGTGCCCTGAGATTGCGGTAGTCAGAGACAGAGCACGCTCCATTTTCAATGAACGTGTCGGCCATTGCCAGGCATACGACAGTGCATCCGCCATATTCAAAGTGTCAGTTCTGCCTGTATCAATCTATTTGTTTTGGTTTCTAAGAGGGATATCAGCCTATGGCGCTGTCACATGACTCAGTTTCACAAATCCAACAATTGACTCCACCAATCAAGAACAAATGACAATTTAAACTTGTGTCTCAAGGCACCACTTTTAAATGAAACTGAATTGATTTTAAAGTATTATCGCGAAAATAACTCACAACAGCTCAGCACGTTTTTAATGGCACATCACCAAGTTCAGAACAAACAAGGAATGTAATCCAACAATATTTCCCTTGAACAAATTTCAAGGTCAGACGAAAAACTTCCCCTTTTTCCTTTAAGTGGTTCCAGTGCAGTTCATTGGCATCTGTGCGTGTATGTATGTGTGATCTGTACTTCAAGACTGATACGTCTCGCTACAATCAGACGAGTAGAAGGTCTGAGTGAGAAGGAAGCCGAGTGTAAAATTGATTCCGTTTAAATCACATTCCCACCAAACTCTAACCGAGGGAAGGGGAATGTTGTGATTTATGGTTAAGTGGATTTCTGCAACTCACCGCAATTAGCCTCGTCTGACCCGTCAGCGCAGTCGGGGTCCTCATCACAGACCCAGAGCTTGGAGATGCAGTGCATAGAGGCCTTGCACTGGAACTGGTCAGAGGAGCATGTGCTCTCCGCTGCGGAAAGAAAGAAAGAAAGAAAGAGAGAGACAGATTAATCTAACGTGTCTAAAATTGACGTAGCAATTTAAAGATGGGAATTATTTATACAAATCAAGCTATGATCGTTGGGTATTACCAAAAGCTATGGAGGTTGTCATAAACTCTCACATTGTCTCAGACAGCATTTCTATATTCACTGCTGCAGTTTTAATTGCAACACGACATTCAAAACCACATCCAGTCTTAGGAAGAGGTGAAGTAATTAGCTTCAATGTAATTGGAGCTTTTTTTTTTTCCATCTATTGTTTTTTTCTTCTGAACGCCTTTCCATTCTCTTTCCCCCACTGTAACCTGTCTCGCAATCACAAATGTAGCAATATGAAAGACATGAATGCAGAGTGATATGCTGACGGGTAGACAACAATTAGGTCCTGAAGTATTGAAAGAGCTCTTCTCCAAAATGCTTTAAATCCATTTGGATTATTCTGAGAAAACTGATATTTAATTACCCGGACCTGCAAAACTTACAAGCATTAATTTTACATTGTTAAAAAAATTCATTGCCTCAATCTGAAAATGTTAAAAGAAGGTGACAGTCTGTACAGTTATGGCAAGATACTGTATATGTTGTTTTTTTTAAAGAAAAATGCTGTTTATTTTGTTTTCAAAAACAATGCTAGTAATTTTGTCAGTGTTTGTGTAAGATACTACAACAATGGATTTGAAATAAAATAATCAAAATGTGACTAAAGTGTAGGATCAGCTTCAAGATCTTTTACATACATTTTCCATTCCATTGGATTTTTTTGTCGAGGAGATTATAGTTTGGACATCAAATCATGAATGAATTACTGTCGCTAATGTTCATCAATGAAACTTGAAACAAAGACTAGTTATTGTGCACTACTTTTTGTATGAACGCCTCCTCTTAGTAAGAACAGGCTGTTTGAAATGTTAATGTGAAAACAAGTTGATGAGGTTGCCAATGTAAAGGCTCAATACAGTTTAAACCTAGACTGAAACTTACGGCAGTCCGTCTCGTCTTCTCCATCACCGCAGTCATCTTGACCATTGCAGCGCAGATTTAGAGGAATGCATTTCTGTTTCCTGGTGCACTTGAACTGGCCTGAAAGGCAGATGTATGTCTCTGAAAGGAAACATGTCCAAACAAGTACCGTCACTACCACGACAACCACAGTTTAACTAGATTTTTATCTAGATTATTATCCATATTTCCATTTTCAATACCATTTTTCTTCATTGGGGTCACAGGTAACTGGAGCATATCTCAACTGACTTCATATATGTACAATTACTTTATTCTTAAGAGTAAATCATTTGCAATGGGATCCTACATATGACAGTATACAAGAATCGTCATTACCATGACTTTGAACATACGAAACAACATAAACAAATAAAACAAAGCAACAATACAACAACAGCAAAACACGAACAAAAAAAAATAGACAAATCAAATCAAAGTTAAATAGTCATGTAAAAGTAAAAATGTACTGCCACTGCATCAACAGCAAATGGGCAGAATTATGGACAAAGACAGTTATATTAGAAGTTGTAAGGATGATGTGGGGGTGTTATATCTGACAAGTACATTGAGTTCTAAGATAAGAGGAGAGAACATTTTTAAATGACTATATAGATATGGGATATTTGCTGGTAGGGGGAGCTTTACCTTGAGCAATGGACTTGGTTTCTCTTGCTCTATAAAACCACAGACTGGCAAGATAGAATAGAAACACTTTCATTCTTTTCTATTTCTGTTTCTATTGTATTCTCCCTGTCGGGAGGCATTGTTTCATTTGCCACTATCACCAAAGTGCTATCGTCATGTGTGACACGGTGGGAAATAAGCTCCCCCCAAAAAAGTGCTCGAGTGACCAAAATGAAATGAATGAATTTTTCCTCTCTTTTTTTATTTCCTCTTTACTCACCGCAGTTAGCTTCATCCGAGTTGTCACCACAGTCATTTTCTCCATCACAGATGAAAGGAGGGAGTGCGCAGAGACCAGTGCCACACTGAAAACGTCCCGGCTGGCATTTGAATTCCGCTGTTGTAATGAAATCAAAACTTTATATTGTCAGCATTGAGAGGTGGCATTTTCTGTTAAACGGCCTGGTGTAAAATTAGAACAAGGAATTAAAGAACGAAACTACAGGAGTTCAGTGTAAGAATACAATACATGCTCAGTTACGACTGTCTTATGTTACGATCTTATGATTTTATGACTAGCTAGCATTAGTAATACGATTATGGTGTGTCGCGATTCAAGCACAAATTCAGGTTACATTGGTGGCATAGGAACAGAAAAGTCGTAAATTGAGGAGCCCCTGTATGTTTTTATGCCAGTCAAATACATAATAAAATACAGTGGTGCCTTGAGACACGAGTTTTATTTGTTCTGTTACCATACTTGTTTTTTTTCTCTATTGAAAGGAATGGAAACGCCATTAATCCATCCTTGCCTTCCCCATAAAACAACAAAAAATGTTGTAATGTGTATTCTAATGAGGGAAAAATAGCACTCCATAACATTATACTTTATAAAAAAACATACCTATAGTAATGGCATAATTAAATAGAATTTTAAAAATAATTAAACGATTTTGCGTTGTGTGCTTGTTTCAAATACACAAGGTGTAAAGGCCCCTGCATCAAAGCACGACGACAGCAACGAGGGTGATGCCATCCCATATTAGGAAGTGGTAACGTAACAGCCTGGAAGGAAGTCGGGAGGCTTTCCCTGTGGAGTGGACCACAACTCTGCAATATGTATTTGTCATTGTTGGAAAAGAAAGCCCTAACTTTGCTTATTTAAGGAGGAGGAGGTGACGCAGCAGCAAAAAAAAAAAAAAAAAAAAAGGGAATGGAAATATCCTATACTAATTTCCGGGCAGCATCTCAGAGTTTGAACTAGTTCATGAGCTTTCCAGTTCCAGGAAAAGCACTTTGAGGCATATTTCAGGCTGAGCAAGGAGCTTTGAAAGGGAGTTTGAAAGCCTCCCGCAGAGACGTCTCAGTATATTATTTTACTATTGGCCCAAAGTCCAGGTTAGTGGGACACCGCAATTACCGTAATTTCTCGTGTATAATGCGCACCCATGTATAATACGTACCCCCAAAGTTGACCTAAAAATTCTGGAAAACACTTCTACTGATGTATAATGCATTTTTACAATGCATGATTTTGCTTCTACACATATGATCAAAACATAAAGTATTATCTGTATTTTGTTAGTTTTTTTTCAAATAATTATTCTAATGTTAAGCACTTTATTTGAACATGTAATACTTTTAAAAAAATTATTTGCTCTCATTTTGAAATTCATAGCCCTACTTTTATTTAGTAAATTAGAAAACACATAGTTGTGCTCATATATTTGATTACCCAGACAGAATTTGTAAGATGGGTCCAATTCTTTAAAGAAAACATGAAGGCGAAACACATTTAATTTTATTTTAATGGGATTCAAATTAAACGGTCAAGCATTTCAGAAAAGCATTATCATTAAACAAAACATGACCACAAAGAAATAAATGATGGTTGTTGTTCAGTCATCAGGCATATTTAAAAAAAAAAAAAAACAATATTTCACAAATTCTGCCAGGGTATGTAAACTTATGAGCACAACTGTACATATATGCAGTCATACGTACCCCCTGTCCAATTGGAATGAAAGTGTAGGCTACACCTCTTTTATAACCACTAGGTGGCGATGGCATATTAGAATGAAAGTGTACACCGTTCTCATAACCTCTAGGTGGCAGTGGCATTTTGGAATGAAAGTGTACAGCTTTTTCATAACCACTAGATGGCGGCATACAATTATAGAATGTGAAGGTTTTTTCCATTTTCCCCTATACCTATGTATAGTGTGCACTATTGACTTTTGACAATTTTTGGGGGGAAAAAAATGCGCATTATACACGAGAAATTACAGTATTATTCCTTCCTCCATTTCCCCCTTGCCGTTTAAAGTACAACTCCGCTAAAATAGCACTGAGAAATCACTGCGCCAGGCCTGCTCCCTTTGGGGGAGCTTTTGATGTCACCGCGTCAACGCTCCAGAACATTTTTCTATCCAATCCGCTTGGCGTCAAGTCAAAATACGCTGACGCCCCCTCAGCATACACACAATGAAAAGGAAAGTCGAGTATGTCAGATGCTTTGCCAAATCCAGAGTGAAAAAGCCTTAAATCTCTTTGTTTGAGGTTTAGTTTGACACTAACTGCAACTAGTGGCATTAAACAGCTTGAAGACTCTTTTTTTGAAGAATTGTTCACAATCTGCTCATGCCAAAGTGTTGCTTATTGTGAAGCCAGTCGTGTTGTTTTGTCTGTCTCCGTAAAGCGCTCGTATCTCGAGTCTGCGCTTGCAAGTCAAAGAATATTGTAAACCGAACGACAGCCCGTATCTCGAAAAACTCTGTCACTCGTATCTTAAGGCACTGCTGTGATTTATAATGGATTTCTCGAATATTTCTGAAACTGTTTCAAAGCCAACCTTGAAACAAAATGTACTCACGGCAATCTGCAGGTTCATCAGATCCATCCCCACAGTCATCTACTGTGTCACATTTCCACCAGAAAGGGATGCACTCATCTGTGCCACAGCGAAACTATTCGTACAAAGCACAGCATAAGTGAAAATAGAATAATATGTACTAAGTCAACATGAATCCTCCATTTCAGTTTTAGTTTTCGTCAAAGCAAAGACACAAATCAGTGCACAAGCATTCGATGTGGCCAAAAGAGCATGTCAGAGGAATAAAGCAAAGCAAAGCAAAGCAAGGCGGTTTGCCTTCGGTGGAAGTTCTGATCAGGTTGGAAAAGAAACATCATCAAACTGGATTAACTCATGAAATGGCAAAGACACATTGCTGACCTGACTGGAGGTGCAGTTGGAGAGACAGGTCTTATTGTCAGCAGCTAGGTAGAAATTACTGGGGCAGGCACATTTGTGTTCCCCACCAAGTGACAGCAGACACAGGTGGCTGCAACCTCCGTTTGCAATCTGACACTGGTGCTTGGGCACTGTGTAGAGGGACACGTGTGCAAACCCAGAGAATTATTATACTTAACTAGAAACTTCTCAAGGAGACTGAACACAAAGGCCAGATGGACTTCCTACCTTCAGGCTGGCGCAGAGAGTGGTAGACCTTGATGGATTTGATGGCCTGCCAAGAGTTGAGGAGCTCCAGCCCTTGAGCGCCCGTCGTCTTGTGAACTCGCCGTAGTGATTTGGATTTGCCATCCGTCCAGTAGATGAAGTCCTCAAACAAGGTCAGTGCCATTACCCCTTGGATGTGATCATAGGACACTGGGGGGAACAGGTGGATTTAGCGAAAACTTGATTGCTTATGCAAACAGATGTGGAAGGTGATCTACAAACCCGGGATTTTGTCTGCCAAACCCTTAAATTGCCGCAGAGTTCCTTTTTGAACATTGTGGGAGGAAAGTATCTAAATAGACTAATTTATTACGCACAATGTGATTTACCAAACATGAGACTAATTCCACTGATTTTGCTTCTTTAAATAGTGTGTCCCAAGCACAGACATGCCAACGAGGTGCAGGCATAATGGCCAAAGAAGTCTTCCGCTGGTGTAAAAATTTTTGAAATGACAAAAATAAAATATCACACATATTATCTATTCAACAATGAAATTTTGGAGCTTCTGAATGATCTAAGGGCTGACTTAGATCATAGTCACAGGAAGAAGTCATGGCATATGATCTATGATAAAACTCTTTTCAACTTTCCATTTCTGTGTATCTAGGTCATTTCAGCTGGGTCTCTCCTACAAGCAGTTTTCCACACAAAGTTACGCAGGATGGGCACATACTTTGACTACATATTACCTTTGTGTCTCTGGGAGCCATCCATATTTGCGAAAAGGATATGGTTGTCATCTGCCCAATACAGCCTCTTGTTGGTATAATCAATGGCCAGAGCAGTGGGACTATATATCTCCTTGTCGATGATTATCCTTTGCCCATGACCATCCATGCCGATGCGTCCAATGTGTGGCGGTCCACAACAGTCTACCCAGAATACATACCTAGAAGGTAGAACAGAAGAGTTCAATGCCTGACCCACTAGTAAACAATAGGACTAAACATGAAATTCAATTATTTAAGCCATCAGAGTAAACAGTGAGTGCAATAAGGACCAAAAACAGAGACAGTCATAGTCAGTCATAACCATTCAGTGCACATACCCTGTCTGTGGGTCCAGTACTAGATCTGTGGGGTTCTTGAGGCCTGAGCTGATCAGCACAGTAGGATAGAGACCATTGGCTTTGGACACCTCCAGTGTTTTCTTTTCAGCATCACACCAATAAAGATTCTTTCCGATCCAGTCCACCGCTAAGGCGCTGGGAACTGCTGTTTTGTGGACAATCTGGTAATGCAAGAACAAGAATACAGTCTCACTACATCTTAGCTAGACATTCTTGAAAGAATACAAAACAAATACACAAACAAGGATGTACAAGGAAGAATGCCCTAAAAAAGCGACAACTTGGTATATTTGTGTTGGAATCTAATTGCAAAACATTATTAAAAAAAAAAAAAAAAAAAAAGGCGTCTTTTGAATGTATTATGAGACAAAATGAAGTAGGAGGGGAAAAAGGACCACAGAAAAAGCTATTTGTTTGGTGACTGTGTACTGTGTGTGTAATGAAGTACATCCTGTATTGTCGAGAGTGATCAATATGTTCAGGACAGCAATTTCTCCTTCATCTGTCTTCTGTGTTTCTGACGCCTCTGTGACCTGCTCTGGTTACTAACATTTGACTTTCTCTGTGCTTTTATTCTCCCATTTGTTTATTGCTCTTTTGTATTCTGTGCATGACATTGGAACAGCTAGTAGGCGGGCAAAGTGTGATAGAAACTGAGCAAAATTAAAACAGCTACAAGATAAAATAGAGGGAAGGGAAGCTCAGGAATCTGGTGATAAATGCCAGACTGTAACCACTGGTTATAAAATACAAACCACCAATCTTCTGAGGGATCACACAGCCACTTATACAGATCTTCCAGCTATCTAACTTCTTTGAACCATGTGATGTGTACAGCACAGCTCTTAAATTAGAGACTACAGATGTAGTGCTCAAATAATTTCTGCTGTGGCAAGGCAGATAAAACAGTGACTGATGATAGCAAGAATATGAATGATCAACTTGTCCTTATCGTCATTAAATTCTCAAAGTATTTTGGCTGCTACCACAGTAAAACACAGGATAATTTTAGTGGCTTGTGAAGGTGATCTTACCAAAGTCATGGCATTTTCTCAATGCATGTCCAGTACATGTGCCAATGTAAAAAAGATGGCGATAAAGTCAATATTTCAATTCAACTTGATATGAGAATATGACAAAAAATATAATGAGTGCTGAAGATAAAGGATAATTCCCCCACTGCAATTATCAAACACTTACACCAAAGTATTATCTTGAGCCTGTCAGTAATTGTAACGCAAAACAAATGCTTTCCATCAATAGCCATTCCATCTTTGTAAATGTAACTATTATGCTTTAAGCAGATATGCTAGGGGACAAGGGAGAAGAAGAAAGATGGAGGGTTTGGCAACTGCTTTGTGAGTGAATTAGCTAGAAAGTGATGGAAGGTATACAACGGATGGAAAAAAATAATAAGTATGTGGGAGTGCAATCAATATCCCAATAAATCTTGCCAGCTGGCAGATATTCCAGATGCCGTGAACACAGCACTCTATCTGTCATTAAACAACATGATGCGCTTTGAGGCTTTCTCTCTAGTCATTAACAAGAAAATATATAGTCTTGGCAAATGATTAGGCTGCCACCCAAGAAACCAATTTGAACCACAAACTCCATAAACAGTAACATGTCCTTCATTGTGCAGCATCTTTAAAAAACACCTCAGGCAGCATGAAGCTGGCATTCATTAAACAAACTTTCTGCTCAGCTTAAGAAAGAAACTACACGATAATCACTGAAATGATCCCCCCCAACCCCCTGTATTTTACCTTGTGAATTTTTATTTGTTTCTTCAAAACAGAAAAGAGAGAAACACAGAGTTTGTTCAACATTATGGATGATATAAATAAATTATAACTACAACTTGCTTGATGAAACATACTTCTAAAGCGGAGTAAACAGAGACCGATAATTGAGACGAATTTGAGCATATTCAAAGTTAGCAAACGCCTTATTATTGAATGCTCTCTAAAAGATCATCTTGAGCGAATTAGCAACTTTCAAGCAAATTTCTTCTTGACAGATACCTTTATCACCTGTTCTGATTTTTAATTGGTTGTACATTGCAAAAACAAAAACTTCAAACCAATGAATTACGTTGGCTTGTTCACAGTACTAGTGCTATGTTATTATTACTAGCGCTGCTATTTTGTCGAAGATGGACAGCGTTCACAACCCCCCACTTTCATAATTGCATGGCATTATGAATGGTCAAAAGCCATGTTTGAGAATCACGCTCGTGCACGTCAATGAGGGGTGCGGCTTTGGTCAAACCCGATGAGGGGCGGGTTTAGTGAAGTGAGGCTACGTTCAAATCTTTTAAAACTGCACACTCCTCTGTTAAGAATGTTTTTTCCCCCCTTTCTGATCTGTTTGGGGTAACAGTGGGGCTGACAATCGTAAATAACAAAGATGTTCAATAGTAATGATCATAAGGCTGTGATTTTGACGTGATGCATAACGATAGCCAATCTGCCATGTGCGGAACATCACGTGACCAACCTAGACCAAAGATTAGCAGACCTCCTGTGTATGCTGCGATAACTAGCCAAAAAACAGGTTGATGACATGGTTTGAATCCAAACTTGCTAAAATTTTGTTTTCTTTATGGCTGGTGTTTTTGGACAAAACATTTATATATCATTTATACAAATATAATATGCTATATGTAAACACAAACGCCTAAACATCAGCGTAAACATCAGATATTGTCATCTTTGGTAGCTCGAGAACCGAACTTTATCATGAGACACTACAGTAGACTCTCCATTCAATGTTACCTTAAGATCGCTCCCATTCAACCGCATCCTGTTGATCTTCCTCCCACTGGGCCGGGTTGAGTCAACCCAATAGATGAATTCCTTTTTGTAGTCAAAGTCTATGTGGATGATGTTGTTAAGGCCCTGGGAATCACACAAAATGACTAGTATCGACTCACGTCATGTTTGCATTTGACTGAAGTTATCGAACAGCGGCAACATTATCGAAAACATCAATTTCTACATTGTGTTTTTGCCAAAGCATACAATTCATCATTTCTCGGTTTTGGTGCAAAAATATGTACTGTATATCCTTGACATACTGTTTAAGCATACACAATTTAATAAGGAGAGAAACATTATAACCAGGAGAGAAATTACCGGTATTAGAAAATCTTCCACAAAAAACAAACTATCTTTCTCTTTTGATGTTATTACGATTAAAGGGACAAAGAATGAAAAATGTACAGATTTACATAGTGCCGCAAAGACACTGAGTTTCATAAAATGGTTTTGTAGACGTCAGAATGAAGACTTCTGCTGCTACCATCGTGAGTTACATCATCAATAAAGCCTGTTCCAAAAGCAGCCATGCAAGCCCAAGCCATGACATTACCTCCACCATGCTTCACAGATGAGCTTGTGTGTTTTGGATCATAAGCAGATCCTTTCTATGGTCTTTCCATCACTTTGGTAGAGATTAATCTTGGCCTCATCAGTCCATAAAACTTTGTTCCAAAACCTTCGTGGCTCATCTCTGTACTAATGAGTGGTTTGCATCTTGTGGTATGGCCTGTATATTTCCTCTCTTGAAGTCTTCTCTGAGGAGTGGATTGTGATACCTTCACCCCTGCCCTGTGGAGGTTGACAGTGATCTCGCTGACTGTTGTCTTTGGGTGTTTCTTCACAGCTATCACAATGTTCTGTCATCAACTGCTGCTGATACCTTTGGCCAACCCGTTCGATGTCTGTTGCTCAGTACACCAGTAGTTTCTTTCTTTTTCAGGACATTCCAAATTGTTGTAATGGCTATGTTTGTGCAATAGCTCTGATCAATTTTCCCTCTTCTCTCAGGTACAAAATTGTTTGATTTTCTCCCGTAGACAGTTCTCTGGTCTTCATATTTGCTGAACAACAGATGCAGTTTTCACAGGTGAGAACCCAAAGCCAAAAACAAGCACTATCGAATGTTTAAGCAATCAATCTGAAAGGCAACACATGAGCAACTAGAAACACCCATCAGTCACATTCCAATACTTTTGCTCACTTGAAAAGTGGGTGGTTTCAAACAAAAGGTGATCTGTTGTTTAACACATCTGGATGTAAATACCATGAAATAAAAGCTGGAATTATTAACTTTTTTCTCATATTCATCATTTATCTGAAACCCAAATGTCTTCAGTATATTAGAAAAACAAAGGAATTGACCTTGCCATTCCAGTACTTTTGGAGGGGACTGTATATTCGGCTATGCAAAATTGTCCTAAATCAGTTGAAAAACCATAGACAACTTACTTTCTTTTCTCCCCGTAACCTAGTGTAATATGTCTCCTTTAAGCATTTTATGATGTCACATTTAATGATGGGTGCTTGAATGTTGAGTCCAATCAATGCAGCAGTGTTTAGTCTTTTGCCTCTATCCTGCTCACAAGACCTCATTTTCACTCAGACACACAGTCACTCACAAAACACATGCCCCCACCCTTCTGTCTCACTCCGAGGCTGCCTTGAAAAAGTGTCAGATAATCAGGCAGGGGAAATGAAACATCTTCATCAGATCATCAACACCTTCTCAGACTGGCACCAAAGTGCCCCTCGGGAGCGTCGCACTACTCCAAACATCAGCTTTTGAGATGAAATCAGCATGCACCTTTTATCATCACGCTCAGATCGATGTTTTTGGTGTCCCTGTGGAGGGTATAGAAACCTTACAGCTGCAAAATTAATGACAAGCTTCCCATCAAGCAGAGCATTCCAAAAAGATTCAAATTTTTTACATACCTAAACAGTAGGACTTGTTGACTACCTGTTCTATATATTAATTATGTGTATCTTTTAAAATGATGTGTTAGTCCTGTTAGAAGACCAAAGGTTTGCTAATAGTGTTAAATATTCCTGTATTTGGACATCCCCATACATGGTGATTTAGAAAATATTAAAAGTACATTCAGTTTCTTGTAATTACTTTGGTGGCATAAGTATTTTTTTGTGTTCAATTTTAATCGATACAAGTATGAGTATTCATTCGCTGATACCGATAACGAGTATTTATACCACTGGTACATTTGATACATAAAATTTCAATTAACACATTGACAGATAATTGTGAACAAAGACATTTCTTTCTTTCTTTATGATGCACATGATGATTCGCCAATGAAAAGCACCGTACTGTACCACCAACTACTGACAAGGACGACTTACACTATGATTTTTTTGCCTTAGTTATCGGTGGCAGGTATCGGCAGCCTTTCCCAATTAAATTTAAATTAATTTTGGCCGCTATCGCCCCAATACCGATACCTGGTATCGGTACTTTCCCATCCCCAGATTTTAGTAAATTAGGCCCATAATCTCTGTGTCAAAATATCACTGCAACAATACTTTCTTGCCACCAATAACTTCTTTCTTATTAGCCAGGGCTGTAGCGCCATCCCGTAGCATCTTATGGTTTTAAAAAAAGAGCACAAAAATACACAAAAAGGGTTTTCACTGAATAGCTGAGGATCGATTCCAGTGAAAAAAACCGCAAATAGCAAACTGAGAATAGGCGGGGCTTGGAGGTACTAGACTGGGCAAAGATTACAAGGCCAAAAAGTTAATGTTCCTTACCTGTTTCAAGATTGTATAATTTGAGCCATCTACACTCAGTTTCCGAATCTCATGGTGGTCGGCCATGATAAGAAAAGGCTCTTCAGCTGAAATGAGGGACAGGGGTCTTTTGACTCTTGAATTCTGATTATAGAAGAAAAATAAAAACAAACAAAAACTCAGCTAACCTGATGCAGCCTTGCAAACATTAGAGTTGCGCTCCAGGGCTTCATAACCATCCACACACAGGCATTTGTAGGAGCCGTAGGTGTTGATGCAGCGCTGGCTACAGGGGAGGATCGTGGCGCATTCATCAACATCCACACATGTCCTCCCATCATCCTTCAAGTGGAAACCGGGCCAGCATTTACACTGATGGCAGAAGTACAATTAGAACAAAGGAGATACAGTACATTTGAGAGCGATAAGATACAGGCATGACATTGTTTCACGATTACGGTGACACAGACACAACACAGATGAATGTAACATGTTGCAGGGAATGGAGACAGCTAAGAATAACTTAAAAGTGCTTGTATCGGCTGCTGTGGATACACGATAAGGCCTTTTCTTTCGGTCTACTGCTGAGAGCACAAATGTTTCTGATAAAGGGTCTGCATTGATGTGCTCCCTGTCCAGTTCTGACCCTGTCACCACAGGAAAGAGAACGTTTATTGCGCTTTCAGCTTCTTTTCAGAGACGGCAAACCACATCTTGGGCAACTAGAAGTGGAGGAGGAGGCAAATCCAGGGATGAAGGCACAAACATACACAGTCTGACAACAGTGATGGCCAAGGCTCCAGTGGATTTGGCCTTGACCCGGATTCAACCCTGACATCACACACCAGGAACAGGCAATGAGCGCAATAAGTTGTTGGCATATCATTTAACCATCCTTGCAAGATTCAAGGTTATTCAAAAAGTCAATGTATGCATGCTCCTCCAGATTTTATCTGTTCAATGATGGGCCAGCTCAAGACGGATTTAGTATCAGCTGTGACACATTCATGTCCACGATGTACATTATGTATACGATCCACATGTAGCATAGATCAATTTTACACTTGAAACTATGTGAGTCCCAGGATACACACGTCTGGAAACAATGAGTCCCAGTCCTGGAACAATGAGTTCTTGCAACTTATCACCACGGAATACAGATACAGAAATCTTCCGGTATATCACGCTTCTTGCTTCACTGTCCTGCTTTATTGCAGATTTTTACTACAGTTGTTACTCTACTTTTTACACTGTACAATATTTTTGTGTTATCCATTGCTTGCGCTCTCAATATATGAAATGTGTTTAGTTTTTTAATTAAATTTTTTTAGGGCGATATACTTTCCCAAAAACTATTACGATAAACAATAGTGTTGTTGATGATTTTTTATGCCAATGATATGGTGATATTAGAGCATAATAATTCAAGTACATTTTTTAAGAACAATTAACTCAAAGAATATATTGAAAACTGGCATTGTAATGTATTACAATAAATAAAAACATTTTAGATACATAAAAATATAGAAATAAAACACTCAGGCTCTTTTCACAAAAATTTCACTGAACAAATATGGGCAGCACGGTGCCGACTGGTTAGCACATCTGCCTCACAGTTCTGAGGACCCGGATTCAAATCCGGCCTCGCCTGTGTGGAGTTTGCATGTTCTCCCCGTGCCAGCATGGGTTTTGTCCGGGTACTCTGGTTTCCTTCCAAATCCCAAAAACCATGTATGGTAGGTTAATTGAAAACTCTAAATTTCCCATAGGTGTGTATGTGAGTGTGAATGGTTGTTTGTTTACATGTGCCCTGCGATTGGCTGGTGATCAGTTCAGGGTGTACCCCGTCTCTCGCCCGAAGATAGCTGGGATAGGCTCGAGCACGCCCGCAACCCTAGTGGGGAGAAGCGGCTCAGAAAATGGATGGATGGATGAAATATTAAACATTTGGCAGAGAGGTATAAATGGTCATTAATGCCTTAACAGGCAATATATTGCTAATCAAATTTACAGTTGGTTAAGAAAAAGTATAGCACAACAAGTAGCTCAAGGCAACCTGTTTTGATTCAAGATTTGTACTACTCTTCAAAAGTCTGCAGCCTTTCTTTAAACGCTGCTTTGTCAATATGCCAAATGGCTGCATCTCTTACTATAGTGATCACGCTATACTGTATATAATGTGAGCGTATGTGCACATATACGTTGTCACGTTTGTATTTGAATTGTTGGGCAAAGGGTTCTATAATTGCAAGCTAACAGGAAATGGGAAATGTACCACCGTGTTTTTAGTTCCCAGCTGAAGAAATTGGGCGGGATATCACTTTGATGTTTTGTGTTCTTTGTTGCAACTTCATACAAATTCAACATATCAGCTCATTGGTGTGAGCAGGATGGCCGTGTTCATCTGGTTTGAATCCAAAATGTTTCCACATCGTCGCTGTGGTGTTAGACAGTGGAACTAATTAAATTCCTGCCGCTCAACTTTCTATAACTGTGCAGCTACTGGCTCACCGTCAGAAAACCTAGCTTTGAGGACGCTTACTACGCTAGTGCCTGCATTTGAAAAGCACGCATATGCGCGCGCACACACACAGGCACACGTACGGCCAATCAGAGGGAGGATGGGAGAGCTCCCGTTAAGCCCTTCACTATCGCTGATTGGTTTAGAGACCAGATGGGTTTTTTTATGTTTGCTTTCAAGTTGCATTTCTTCCTCAAATGGCTGGGCGTAAAGGTGGACCCGCTCTCTCTTTTTTTAAGCAGCACCATTCCAAAGTTAGGGCGCGTATGTGACCAAATTAGTCGCACTCTAGAGCTCTGTCTTGTCAAAAAAAAAATACAAAATTTAAAATACACTGGATTTCCAGCACCACGCCGGAATATTTTAATTCATAGCATTGCATCCTGGGACGCAGATTCATCTTAGTTTATGCGCCACTGCCCAGTTTTCTGCATCTCAGAGGCGGGTCGCATATCAAACGAGATTCCTGCTGGAGTACATTGAGTAGATGTTCCACCGGAAGCTTAGAACTTGATGTCAGTAAACACAGTTTAACGGCTAAAAATACTACAGTATCACAGACGTCTCACTGTGTGAATGAATCCTGACAGCAAAGCCTTCAACCCTTTTACTCTGCAACAAAAGAAATGGTGAATACATCAATACGATGCAGTATTGGGGCCATTTATCACTGGAGTCAATGAACAAAGTTGGATTATTTTTCTCGGTCGAAACACTATTTCCACAATAAAGTAAAGGGCGAGACAAAGCAACAATGGAGCAATGATTTCATGCCACAGCTGGAAGACATAAGAATTTACTGAGAATCTGTTCAGATTGCACTGAGTCATCCTTTTTTTTTTTTTCTCCATCCTTATTAGTCTGACAGCCCCTAGGCCCTAGGGGGTCATGCATACATTCGTGATATCTGGAGGTTACTACGATATACTATGATGGGTATTGGAGCCCTATCATCCTAAATTCCTTTCCCCAAACAAATTCACTGAGAAATTGGGGAGTTACCTCTTAGGGGTGGACGGTTAATAGAATTTTAATGGTGGTTTAAATTTTGGGTTCAGATGATAATAAAAACATGATAATCGAAGAAAAACGATTAATGTACTGCGCAGCGTGGTGTGTATGGATGTATGTATGGATCAGTAATATGAGGATCAATCGATGAAAAACATGGCAGAAAGGCCAGACCGGGCCTACCAGAAATATAGCCTTTGGTTAAGAAAAAAGGTAGGACAACTTCATTCATCTGGAGACAATTTGGCTTCAAATTGTTGGATATCCAGCAAAGTTAAATTGTTTGCCAAGTTTTTTACGCTGCCCTGTCTGTGCACCACAAGGCAAAGCAACCAATGCATCTAAACATTTGTTTTTAAGGTGAGTCATCTATGACCGAGTGATAAAGGAGAAAATGCCCCAAAAGAGTGCAAGTTCATCAACTTCAGACAGCACTACCACAACACGGTCCTCCATTACATACTCTTAATGCCACTTCATATACCACCATCTCCAAGAGACACCATGGGTTTTAGACAGCACATCTGAGGTGGGGTGCAAATGCCGGCGCATGCGGATTTCTGAGCAAGCGCAAGGCTCGCTGAGCGTGTTTGCCAATTTGTCAGACCAGTCTGAGCCAAGCTAGGCGTTCCGGCGCAGTGAGGATGTGTTCTTGGAAATGCAGAGTGACAATTTGGTGGCAGAAAGTAAATCTAAATTTACGTGCCTGCTCAGACCATGTCTAAATACTGGTGCAAGGTGCACCGCTGGTCTAATGCGATTTTGGTCAATTTGATTGGGGCACAGGTAGACAGATATTAAGCTCTACGGTCATATTTAAGTCGCCAGCAGTTATCACCAGCTCACTCTGTATTTAATAAGGGTACCCTCTCACATTGTCTGCTGCCACACCGGCCAAGAGCAGTGACAATGTTCCACTCACCCACAGATAGGTGCAATTATGCATCATCCTCTTCTGCACAGGGCTGTTACCTTTGAGACTGTCATTGTGGCATATTTAAAGGGAATGAAAACAGCGGCCCTATGGACGGAGGCTGTGACATTTGTGCTAGCTAAGGACATCTTTAAAGTTGAGTTTTGGTAGTTCAGTAAATACTAAAATTTTTTAAATGAGTGAATAATTGTGTTTAATATTCGTGATTTCAACATCAATCAAAATAATTGCTATTATTATTTTTGCCATAATTGTACAGCCCTATTACTGTAGTTTCTTGTGTATGATGCGCACCCATGTATATATAATATGCACCCCCAAAGTTGACCTCAAAATTCTGGAAAACCCTTCTACCTATGTATAATGCATTTTTAAAATGCATGATTTTGCTTCTACCGATATAATCAAAACGAAGTATTATCTGTATTTTGCTAGTTTTTTCAAATAATTATTCTGAATACTTCCTTTTTTTATTTACTTGCGCTTATTTTCAAATTCACAGTCCTACTTTTATTTAGAAAATTAAAAAACACAGTTGTGGTCATATGTTTGATTAGTCGGGCAGAATTTGTAAGATGGGTACAATTCTTCAAAGAAAACATAAAGGACCAGGTGAAACATCCATCCATTCATCCATTTTCTGAGCCGCTTCTCCTCACTAGGGTCGCAGAGGTGCTGGAGCCTATCCCAGCTATCATCGGGCAGGAGGCGGGGTACGCCCTGAACTGGTTCCCAGCCAATCACAGGGCACATACAAACAAACAACCATTCACACTCACATTCACACCTACGGGCAATTTAGAGTTGTCAATTAACCTACAGGCGAAACACATTTATTTTATTTTAATGGGATTCAAATTAAACGGTCAAGCATTTCAGAAAAGCATTATCATTAAACAAAACATAACCATAAATAAATTAATGATCGTTGTTCTTCAGTCATATTTTTAAAAAAATATTTCACAAATTCTGCCAGGTTATGTCAATTTATGTGCACAACTGTACATATATGCAGTCATATGTACTCCTGTCATATTGGAATGAAAGTGTAGGTTACACCTTTTTCATAACCACTAGGTGGCGGTGGCATATTAGAATGAAAGTGTGCAGCTTTCTCATAACCTCTAGGTGACGGTGGGATTTTGGAATGAACGTGTACAGCTTTTTCATAACCTCTAGATGGCGGCATACAGTAACAAAATGTGAAAGTTTTTTTCCATTTTCCCCTATACCTATGTTTAATACGCACTATTGACTTTTGACAATTTTGGGGGGGGGGAATGCGCATTATACACGAGAAATTATGGTGTATATATGGAGGAACCTATGGTTTAACTTTGTTTAATCACAGCAAGACCCAACAGACAGCGGGAGATTTTGAAGGAAAGTCTGTCCAGGGTGTACCCTGCCTCTTGCCCAAGGTCAGATGGGATAGGATTCAACTCCTCATGACCTCGGACACGACAGCATTATGGATGATGGAAGAATGGATAAATGGAATACGAACAGTCCACTGAGCACTTACCTTGTATCCAACAGGAAGATCTTGGCAGTCCTGTGTGCACCTGCTTACACGTCGATTCAAGCACTCATTCAAATTGCAATTCCTCTCATCTGACTGGTCGCCGCAGTCATCTCTACCGTCACACAGATTGGCCTCGGAAATACAGCGTCCATTGGAGCACATGAAGAAGGAGCCATTGCATAAACTTCCTGAAAAGAGTGAGACATGGCTGTATCTACAAATAAAATCCTTGAGAAAAGTCAGCGGGGGTGTTTTTGTCCTGACATAGGACCTTGACTTTTTAATTCTAGTCACAGACGCTCTGTTGGTCCTAGCGGCTTTTGTTCCTTTCACATGTCCTCATCATATTGCCGGATGCATACTGTGCTTCCGGTAACTCTGTAAAAAAGGTTCCAGCTGAGAGTCAAACAGCAGTTTTACCTGCGGCCAGACATTTGAGGTTCAGAGGCAGTTCATCTGAGTGGTCGGGACAGTCTGCGTAGCCATCACACTCCCACTGTGCACTGAGAAGACAGCGGCCATCCCCACAGCGAAACTCTCCTGATCCACATGAGCGGTAGACTGGAGAAAGATGGACAGACACATTTTCTGCAAGCGGCATTGAGACCAAACAGTGACAAGTCAGTTTAACAAGCAACTCAATTCAACAATATAAAACTGCGAAAGGCACGGAAGAGAAGTAAATGATGTTTCTGGTACTTGTAATCTACTTGAATATTCATTTTGCTGAACTACTTAAATTTTATTCCCTACATTTGTTAACAGATATTGGTAGTCTCTACTCGTTACTATTTCAAAAGAGGCGCGTTACTTTCTCAACCTATATGATAATAACTGGATGTAAAAAAAAGATGTAAACACAGAGCGATACAGTCAACAATAGTTGAGATCTTGATCGACTGATGGATTGTGATCTTGGATCGTAAAGGTAGAGAAAAAACAAGGACAGCAATGTCATGGAGGACTGTGAACCTGGGAGCATTCGCGACAATGGCTGATTTGGAGAATAAATATATTTCTTATCCATTGCCTTATTTAAGAGAATTGTTTGATCTTGTCAGCTACAAGAATGGTTCGTGGCAAATGTCTAAATAAACACCAGATTCTAGTGTTAAAAAAAAATCTCCCTTTTAATCTGAAAAAAACACATAAGGTATATTTTTTTCATTTGTCATTAGCATTTTATATTACTCAGTTCATAACATTAGCAGAGCTTGATGTTTTGGTAGCATTAAAGTCAAGCCAATGCTACCTGACTCTTAAACATCACATGCAACACAATGTAACAATTATTACTATTTTTTTCCTTCTCAGTGTGAAGTACGAACACTGTTAATAGGTTAATAAGCGAGGGAAACTATTTGGTATGTACATTTTTTTCCGTTCTGTTATAAAAAAATAAAATACTATATGTAATTGACAGTCAAAATTCATTTTTACTTTTGTATTTACCGTAGTTTTTCGTGTATAATGCACACCCATGTATAATATGCACCCCCAAAGTTGACCTCAAAATTCTGGAAAACCCTTCAACCTATGTATAATGCATTTTTACAATGCATCATATTGCTTCCACCCATATGATCAAAACATGAAGTATTATCTGTATTTTGTTAACTTTTTCAAAGAATTATTCTGAAGTTAAGCACTTTATTTGACCATGTAATACTTTATTTGTATTTATGTGCTCTTATTTTTAAATTCACAGCCCTACTTTTATTTAGTAAATAAGAAAACGCACAGTTATGCTCATATGTTTGATTACCCAGGCAGAATTTGTAAGATCGTTACAATTCTTTAAAGAAAACATGAAGGGCCAGGCAAAACATATTTAATTTTATTTTGATGGGATTAAAATTAAACTGTGAAGCATTTCAGAAAAGCATTATCATTAAACAAAACATAATCATAAAGAAATTAATGATGGTTGTTGTTCAGTCATCAGTCGTAAATAAAAAAAACATTTCACAAATTCTGGCTGGGTATGTAAACTTATAGGCACAATTGTACATATATGCAGTCATATGTACCATTTTCATATTAGAATGAAAGTTTAGGCTACACCTTTTTCATATCCTTTAGGTGGCGGTGGCATACTAGAATGAAAGTGTACAACTTTTTCATAACCTCTAGGTGGCGGGTGCATATTGGAATGAAAGTGACCACTTTTTCATACTCTCGAGATGGCGGCATACATTGATAAAATGTGAGTTTTTTTTTTTCATTTTCCACTAGAGACTGATGAGGTGTCAATCATTCTCATGCTCTCACGGGTACACAAACACCAGGCACCCCATGCGGCCTCATGCTATTAGCTGTTACCCGTTACGTTGGGCTTGACGAGCTTTCCTGAAACTATTGGGGAATATCCAACTCCGGTTAGCAACAAAAGCTAAAAAGGTCGGCTTGTTTAGACAGTGTGGCGACATTCAAGTTTACCACTAAATCATTGCAGTGTGTCTCCAGTGTGGCTTTTCGTCAATATATTTCAAGTACAAACACAATGTTTCATCAGTCATAAATCAAAGCTCCATCAGACAATTCCGATTTGATAATATGCAATATATCCATAAACAAATTACATTACAGAGAAGTGCATATTTTTAAATTTTTTTGCAATAAGTTCACAAGTAAAATAAACTCATTCAATTTAAATGAGCTGAGATCTGTGAAAATATCTTATTAGAGAATGTCCATTTTATTTAATCAGCAATAATTCTCAGTGTAAATTTAGTGCTTTATAAAGATTGTTCCAAGCAGGTGCTTCAGTGTTTGTTACTTGCACCAAGCACGATGAATCATATGGGCTTAATTTTGCTAATCATTTTTGTATTGTCATTCCCAGCCTCGAGCTGTCATTAGGATATCGTATTAAAAATCATAATGAAAGAGAACAAGTAGAGTGCATGCAAATGAGGTCATTATCATAAATGGCAGATGAATATTGAGAGCAAAAGGGCACACAACACATGGACTTGCCACATTCCACAGACTCGTCAGATCCATCTCCGCAGTCATCATCGTGGTCACAGACGAATCGCTGGGGGATGCAGGCTTTGTTCTGGCAGTGAAAGGAGCTGTCATCACACGTGTTGTTGGGTGCTAAAATGCATGAGAACAAGTAGGCCGGGGTGCCATTTTTAAATGCAGTATGTTAAGAGAACTAGTGTTGTAAACAGAATAATTATCTACTGGTGTCTTTGTCGTCATAATTATTTAATGGAGCCTTTACATCAAGGTTCAAATGACCAACATGCAGATGGTCTACATAGACATTTGCCATTTGGGATTTTTGTGAGAATGCTGAGTGAGGATTCATAGCAATGTAAATCAGCTGCAAAACGACTAAGTGCTAAATATTTAAAGGCTGCTGGGTGGCATCTTTATTGCCGCTTCTCAATGGATTCAAACTCAAAGAACAAAATGTGCACCTCGGGAGGGTTAGCAATTATTTTTCTCTAGTCAATAATAGGTTCCAGTATAGTGGGCTTTTTACATAAAGATCAAGGGAAAGATAATGGACCGAAAATTAATAGTGCAACATTGCATTGCTGGACTACTCACAAAGCTTCCATTCAGATCAATCGAAAGTCACTATGCAGCTAACTGCCACGAGGCGAAAGTAGCAGAGAATTGTTCAACAAGCATTACAGTACTACTGGGTTCTTTGACATTTAAAGAAAATGACCAGAAAAACAACGTAAAAAGCTACATTATACATACGACTGCCAATACTCAGCAATGGTGCTTTATATTACTACCCACATGCAAAACAACCTTTTATCTGTAACTTTCCTTTGACTGGGACCGAACACCTTCTTTTCAGACCACTAATAGAGTTTAAGGAAACAATACCCAATGTTTGTATCTTCAAGCTGTTTATACGAAATGCTAGGTGATATAAACTGTTGCCGTGACCAGGTCAACGTGTAGGACTACAAGGTTGAGTTTACCACAGCCAGCTGCAGAAAGTTCATCACTCCCGTCAGGGCAGTCTCTTTCACCATCACAGAGCCAGCGTTTTGGAACACAAGCATACGATCCTGGGCAGCTGAACAGCCCTGGAGCACATGTCACTGAGCCTGAGAAAAATAAAAAAATAATAATAAATAAAATTAAAAAAAAAACCTTGACTATTTTAAAAGCTGAGCATTTGCCAGTTCAGGCGATCCTCGTTCTATGGTGGCATTGTGTTCCTGTGATAGCGACCTTTGTAGAATCTGTAAGTAAATTGGAAAGTGCCAAAAGCATATGCTAACATAGCAGTAAAGTTACAATTGTAGTAAATATCTGTATGAAAAAATTTCTAGACGATGAATTTTATACAGTCAAATGAAAAATGCAAAGTACAGTACTTTACATAAATTTGTATTAAGTAGAATCAAACAATATTCAAGAATCCCCATTTCATTCATGGTCAGAAATCGAGCAAGGAATGAACCTGGAAAAGTGTAATTGAAAAGTAGTTCCACTTGTAATTAATATGTCTTCAGTAAAATGGTACAACTGATCAAGCTGTACGAGGTAAAGTCAGACACCTAATTTGACATATAGCCAAGACCGGATTTACACGGTATGGTTCAAGTGACGCAATTCACATTTTTTTTTCTCAAGTACCACATTCATCATGTGTCATAGCAACGTAAAGACAAAAAATCTAATGGCTTCAGATCAATATTAGTCCGCTTCCGAATATGTATAAAAATCTGAGATCAGATATCGAGTGTGAATCTTAGCGTAGTTTAAACGAACAGATCAGATATAACCCGTCCCAAAAAGTTTATTTCATGCTGCTGTAATGTAGTGAATTTTTGGACACTCTTATTGGAAGGGACACCACCGGAAGTACTAAAAAGGTAAAAAGCAATGCACTGTAGCAGTGTGTGGATAAATTGACTGCTTTTGCAATGTATAAATGGGCACCATATCTTTGATAATGTTCAGTGTGACTGAACCTGTGATTGCCTTCTTTTAATATGTAAAACAATTAAAGATCATTTTTATAAATTAAAAAAATCTTTAAACATACTTAGCAGCAAGCAAACTGTTTGTTGTTCATTGTCTGACACTGCAAACACGAACAAATTTCGAATGGCTGAAGAAACGGTGCCTCTTTCGTAAGACAGCTTCTCTCTATTTGCGCAAATCGATTACCGGTAATCGCCCAGCCCTACCTGTAGTGTAAATCCAACCTAATTCAAAAAAGTTAAGTTTGACTAAAATTGGACCACACACACGACTCAATTATTTATGTAAATATTTCCTGACCACCCATTATAACAATTATGTAAACATCAGACAGAGAAATCATCGGCGTTTCATGACTCACACGCATTTATTTCATCCACCAAAGTAGCTGTGCCTACTGGGCCTCCGTTAAAGATCTATTTATGCCCACCTGAATCATCAGAGACGCCTGCAGTCTCATACCGCTTGTCTCATTAAGATTTATTTATTTCTGTAAGTTTTTTTTTCTTCCTCCGCTCACGGAACAGAAGGAGCTGTCACACATCAGGTAATGCAGCCGGTGTGAACTTTCCTCACGACATCGTAAAGGGCATTTACCGCAGATCTGCACGCTCTCGTCAAGGCCGTCATCGCAGTCGTTCTCGCCGTCACACAGCCATTGTTTGGCAATGCACTTATTCTTGGAGCAGGCAAACTGGTTCCACAAGCACGACGAGTCTGCAGAGGCGAGGGAGGGAAAAATCAATGGCACATTGGGGACAAATTGGTATACCCTCTTGAAAGGCTTGAGTGTATTTACTGTATACATTTTTTTATCCGAAACAACAAATGGCCTGGCTGCTGTTTGAATTTCCCTTGCTTTATGGCATCACATAGGTGGCACTCAGACTACACAAAAGATTAAATTAACAAAATATTCTGTTGTTACTGTTGTAACGGACACGCCAGTAAAGATGACACCCAGCACCCATAGTCTCGTGCTGTTCCGCATACCTGCCTCGGCTGCCCCGCTGAGCCAGTCTGTGTCCATATATGCTACAACGCGTTAAAAAAGTAAAATACCACAACTAGCTTGACCTTCTCTTGTTGTTTTCATTTTCATTTTGACATTACAAATCACATGATACAGAGAGTCCTCAATTTCGAGGTTACAAAAAGCATGCGCGGTGGCCTAAGAATACGTCGTCATGCAACGCATTAAGGCACGCTAAGCTAACGCTGTACATATTGTTTTTCAAAAGACTACTTTATATTTATGGCCCAGAAGTATTTCTCATACAAATATTTACTGTCATTATTACATTTCCGCGGCACGGTGGCCGACTGGTTAGAGCGTCAGCCTCACAGTTCTGAGGTGCGGGGTTCAATCCCCGTCCCCGCCTGTGTGGAGTTTGCATGTTCTCCCCGTGCCTGCGTGGGTTTTCTCCGGGCACTCCGGTTTCCTCCCACATCCCAAAAACATGCATTAATTGGAGACTCTAAATTGCCCGTAGGCATGACTGTGAGTGCGAATGGTTGTTTGTTTCGATGTGCCCTGCGATTGGCTGGCAACCAGTTCAGGGTGTACCCCGCCTCCTGCCCGATGACAGCTGGGATAGGCTCCAGCATGCCCGCGACCCTAGTGAGGAGAAGCGGCTCAGAAAATGGATGGATGGATATTACATTTCCATGTGATTAACATAGTGTAATGAACTAGTTTGCACAGCGCCATAAAAATACGTTGTCTCGCAGAACAATAAGACACACTCAGTTACCGCCGTACTAACTGTTTTTCAATTCACTGCTTTATGTTTATGCGTAGAAGTGTTTCTCATAAAAAAAATATTAACTGTAATTATGACATTTTGAGGTCATGAATATACCAAAAATAATTAGTTTGCACAACACCATCATACATTGTCACACAGAACTAAAGGCACTCAGTTACCATTTTTTTAATTGATTGCTTTATATTTTAGTTATTTTGAAACTCATGCTTTCATTTTGACACAAGCACTGTAGAACCGGGCGTTTTTTGAGTCGAGTGATGTGACACACATGAAGCTGAGAGAGAGAGAGAGAGTACCGTGATTTCTCATGTGTAATGCGCACCCATGTATAAAACCCACCTCCAAAGTTGACGTCAAAATTCTGGAAAACCCTTCTACCTATGTATGATGCATTTTTACAATGCATGATTTTGCTTCTACCCATATGATCAAAACGTATTATCTGTATTTTGTTTCGAATTATTCTGAAGTTAAGCACTTTATTTGAACACGTAATACTTTTTTTTTATTTACTTGCTCTTATTTTGAAATTCACAGCCCTACTTTAATTTAGTAAATGAGAAAGCACACAGTTGGGCTCATATGTTTGAGATACCCAGTGTTGCGGACATGCACGCCGCAACTTTGAGGCGTCACAGAGACTCGTGACCACCTGTGAACCCCCACTCCTCCACGCTGCCCTGCTGTGAGACGCCGACGAGGACAATGCCTGGTGTTCTTCAAGTGGACCTTAACCTAATTAGCAGCTTCCCGTCAAATCTTGATTCCTGTCTTCAAAAGAACCCTTCCCGGACCAAATGGTTGGGGAAGACTATGTGGTTAATATCCACCGATGCGCGTGAGGCTCCACCCATTGGCGTTGAGAGCAACTGCAAGCGAAACGAAGGAGGACTTGTGGACGTGCCTCTGATGTTTGTGAACAGAAGATAAAATGTCCATTTTTATACCTTGCAAACTCTATAGAAATATTACCAATGTATCCCTTGGTGTCTGTGACCCCATTATCACTTTGACAGTGATATCACTCTGGAAGATTTTGAAAGCTGTTCATGATTTGAAATCAAATAGTATTGAACAATAAGCAACCCCTCTGCCACGACCAAAATTTAAACAATGATTCTATGCGTGAGAATACAAAGTTGGGAGTGTTTGAGATTAATATTATTTTAAAAATGCATTTACATAGATTTGCAGACAAGATTCAGGCTGGTGGGCGTGGTCTTCTCCAACTCAGCACTCCCTCTTCCTAAGCCCCGCCCCTGGGGTATTCAACTCGAAACTCACACCTTTCTCAGTTGAGTAGAGTTGAGCTGAGTTGAGTTGAGGCTTCTTTTTCCTTCTGTGCTGGTAGCTCGCCAGCTGGGTGGCCTACGGCCACCCCTCCCCCTTCTTTTGTTCCCTTTTTGTCCTCGGGCACCTCCGGGTGCCACCACGTGCGTGAATGTCCGCCGCAACCAAGCTGGCGCCGTTTTCGATCGGAGAAGTCGACCATGCGGCTCCGATCGCTTTCTCTAGCCACAATTGGTCAACGGGGCCTCAACGAGCAGCTGCCGGCATCCCGGACGGATTCCGCACACCTCTGTGGGCAAGAGCTCTGCTCGCCACCAGGTCAACCGGCAGGGAAGTTATGAGTGCATCCCAAACGGGACAACAACTTTCCTTTCCTATTTCTTTTTATTTGTCTGCATCTGGTTTTTCTTCAACCGAAACTTTTTCGTTTCCGCCTGAGGTCCGGAGGAAGACCACCCCAAAGACCAGCTGATCTGCGTTCGTGAATCGACACTGCAATCCTTACTATGATGTACAACATCAGTGCGTGATAATTGTGGGGAAATTACTAGCTTCATACAAAATTCCAACTTTGCCTTCTCTTGCTCTGACTCAACGCATTAAAAGATCTGCGTTCGTGAGTCGACACTGCAATCCTTACTATGATGTACAACATCAGTGGGTAATAATTGTGGGGAAATTACTAGCTTCATACAAAATCCCAACTTTGCCTTCTCTTGCTCTGACTCAACGCATTAAAGGCTCACACGCTCATTTATTTTAGCCCAGCGACCACACACACGATGTCCTAATTTCCATTTTTTTACACCTTATTTTCTTTCTTTTGTTTACCCTTAGTGTTATTTTCTTGTAATTGTAGTTGTGCGTTTCATTAAATATACCATAAAATTCCACTCGTGGTCGTATTTTGTGTGTTCTGAATTTGAGTAAACCTCTGTAACCTAGGACTCAAAATGTCGTAAATTGTAGCAACCTACAGATCATGAGACTGATTTAAAAAGGTTTGTCGTCATTTCGCCTAAAGTTAAACTTGAAAAATTTGACGTGGTAGCCTTTTCGAGACATTAGTTTGATTTTAACAATCAAATAAAGTTTTACGATAAACCGTTAGTTACACAAACGTCGCTCCTGGCTTATTACTTTATCCTAAATTACAATTCTTATTTCATACATAATCATTAAACCAGGCAGAATTTGTAAGATGGGTACGAGTCTTTCAAGAAAACATGAAGGGCCAGTCATTTCATTTCATTTTAATGGGATTCAACTGAAACTGTCAAGCATTTCAGAAAAACATTATCATTAAACAAAACATAACCGTAAAGAAATTAATGATGGTTGTTGTTAAGTCGTATTTTTAAAAAAAAAGAAAAAGCAATATTTCACAAATTCTGCCAGGGTATGTAGTTATGAGCACAACTGTACATATATGCAGTCATACGTACCCCTGTCATATTGGAATGAAAGAGTAGGCTACACCTTTCTTATAACCTCTAGGTGGCGGTCGCATACTAGAATGAAAGTGTACACCTTTCTTATAACCTTTTGGCGGCAGTGGCATGTTGATATAAAAGTGTACAGCTTTTTCATAACCTCTTGATGGTGGCCAGACATTTATAAAATGTGAAAGCTTTTTTCATTTTCTCCTATACCTATGTATAATGAGCACTATTGATTTTTGACAATTAGAAAAAAAAAAAGAAAATGCGCATTATACATAAAAATTACGGTAAAAAGGTCAGTGCTGCGGGGCACGCCTCCAATCCATATTCAGTAAGAGAGTGAGACTTTGTGTGAAGCAATCATTTCATGTGTTGTTTGTTAAGCAATGTAATGTGAACATGTGCAGTTAAAAACGAGTTTGTGAAGTTACTTGGCAAATGGGTTTATTAACGCCTAGATAAAAATGTTTGGGTTATGTCAGACAAACAAATCATGCGAGCGACTCGCTTTGGCAGAGATCCCTGACAGGGAAACGCTGAAAGTCACTTCTGCTTTAGTGAGATGTAGGCTACAAACTAATTTGATGTGTGCTAATAGTTGAAGAGGGCTTGCTAATTGTTTGTGCTGACTAAAGCTAACCTCATATAGATTCATAGTTTGTGTTTTCATCCTTTTATGGCAAGCTACTGGGTGACTATTAAATAAGCAGCTAATTTAAGTTACTATTTTGCACTTACTGTGGATATGTATGTCCTTAACAGACATAGCTAATACATTTAATTTGTCTTAATTTTTCAAGGCAGGGGGATAACTGCACTTACATTCTGAAAGGTTCACACTTTAGGTTGTACGGTTTGATGAGCTAGTTGAACCGTTCAAGATTTCCCGATGGATGTGAAAATGTATGAATATCTAAAATGATTTCTCAATAAGTTGTTTTCTCAAAGGTACATACAGTTTATAGATGATCCACTGTCATCTGTAAGTTGCAACTGTAAATGAAAACACTGATTTATAATACTGTTGAAATTGCAAAATGTTTTTTTATGACATTTGAGATTGCTCATACGATTTGAAACAAGATTTGCAACAAGATAATAATCAATAAATACGAAAATTTTCCCAACCGTATGTGCACCCAAAAATGGTAAAAAAATTAATTGTCCATATTTATAGCTTATGAGGCCACGGATATACTGGTCCGGCCCACTTAAGATCAAATTGGGGTGAATGTGGCCCTCGAACTAAAATGAGTTTTGACACCCCTGCAGCGCATTCCGACACACAAATTCAGAACACAGTTGGAAATCGAGGACTCCATGCACAAATATTATGAATAGATTAATCAGGGTTACACTCCATTTAGGTTTTTGAGAGGCAGGCTCCAGCAATTTGATCTTCCGGGTGGTTCACTACATTCTATACACATAAATACAGTATATGTACAGTGTAACATGTCATGTGACATAAATGTGTAAAGTAAGGGTAGGTCACACTAATTAATGGTCACTTTATCCTTTTTATGTGTTCTTTTATTGTATTCTGATAATTATATATGGTCATATAGCGTGGACGATACAACTAATCTAATGATAGCCCAAGACTATGCAGCACACTTTTCAATATCAAAGCTCTAAAGAATTTATTATTGAGGGTAATTTCCTTTAATCTATTTGGTAAGAAGCACCCAGTGGTGATGGGAAACAGAGGTTAATGGAAAGGCATTGTGGTGATCATTATGTAGAAATGCGCATATAGTCATTATCTGCACTGAGCGTGTGTCTGTAAGTCACTCTGCGTTCGCCCAGGGACTCATTTATTGGTGGCTTTCTCTTGGATGCCAGGTCTGCCAGAGTCTGACAGAGCTTTGATGAGAGAGGAGAGGGAGGATGCGCGCTGTGGGTCAGACGACGGGACAAGAAATTATGGATATGGATTCTGCTAGCGAGGGGTATAGGCACACGTGCGTGTGTGCCTATTGTGCGTTTACCTTGTTCTCAGACTTTAGCTGTGAAGATGTAAGATAATACTTAGAAGAATGTTAAATGGCTAAATCTGGAAACCATGATTATGCAGACTTGCTGTACGTGAAACTAAATTTGCACTTCAGACACTTCAAGTGCATTACAAATAGCAGGTCTGCCACATGTTAAATGTATCAAAGGCAAAGCTATTCTTCCACGTCTCACATGGAACAGCGCTGTATAGAGTTGAAAAGCACATCCACAGCGAAGTGACAAATGATTATTTCATCGAAGAGGACGTGGAATTGAAAATTATTTGAAATGTGATGACATTTTCCTGAAACCCCTTCGCCTTTGCAGTCAGATTACCAGCGTCTGGAGCTTTTTATATGATAATTAACACAGCAAAATGGGAGTATTGTCTACTTGTCCTGAATTGCTATACAGAACAAACTGTGGCATAATTCATATCTATTCTCATGAAGGCAAATATGAAGCATGGATCTTTCATTATTTCTCACTGGCACAAAAGGAGGAGATGGAAATTCCCATGTGTAATAAACCATTCTAACAATAATTCACACAATATATCGGATAACTTAAAGACAATCAAATGTTAACCCTGCACTGCCTTCCGCTGCCTAGCAACGGGAATGTGAAAAAAGTACTGCTTGCACAGGAAAGCAAAAGTTTTTTTGTAGTATCCTCATCAAATAGCGTAAACGCCAAGTACATGCATTTGATATTAGTCTTCTATGTTTGACCACTGATGTAAAATGTTAAATGCTAATCATATATAAACAAGGCTGGACTTAGACTGCATGATTCAAGTGACACAATTCCGATTTTTGACTCTCAAGTGTTACATTTGGTATATACATCATGGCTGACAGTGCAGTGTCGACGCACAGATCAGAAAAAAAAACATCAATATGAGCTCAACATTCTATTTAAAGAATGTCCTTTAATTGGTTATTTATTTAACTGTGTTGAATGTATCGATAGTTGTTTCCACTGGTACATTTAGCAGCTATAAATAAATAATATTTGGTCTAATACTGATTGAATAAGAACATGACGTCAACTTGACAAAACGTTACAGTTCAATTGGAAACAACATTTTTGTACAGGTTACTCAGAGTATGCAACTATGCGGCACTGATGTATCGTGTTGTTTCGTTGTTGGACCAAAGGTTGTTTTCGTGCTAATGTTGCTAAAGCTAAGCGACAGCGAGCACACTAATTTACAAAAACACCCAAACTGACTCGTTGTAGTTTGGTTGCCAGTCACGGCGTGATAATTGGAATTGTTAACAATTCCCACTGGCTATAACATGAGAATAAATAAACGGGAGAGGAAGTTGGCTGGTAAATACTCATGCTAGTAGGAGAGTCATGTATAACAACAATTAAGAAACATTGTCCACCAGGATTTGGTGCCCAGTTAACATGGTTGTATCCATACGAGGGGAAGATTTACCTGAATAAGGAAATGTTTCAACACGTCACTGGAAAGCTATCTATATCGTACAGGTATGTACAGCTATTCTTGGGTGAATTCTGATGGTGGCATGTTCTACCTTTAAATTCAACTGCATTTTGTTCCGTCATGCTGGTCGATTTACATAACCCAACCAATGGCAGCAGAGACGGGGGTTGGGGGTGTTGTTTTAGGTACATATAGAAATAGATTCCCCTCCAGTGCACGTACTAGATAGGGGTGCAATCTAAGTTCTCCAATTAAAATAGTAAACCTTTGGAACTTTTAGGACAATTGTAGGAGTGGTCACTTTCAAGAAACCAGTCAAAAGCAATGCAAAGAAATATATATATATATATATATATATATTATATATTTTTTTTTACATCAATCTACATTAAGAGTCAATTGTGTCTGCCTCTTACATACTGTGTAGATTCAAGATGTTCAAGATCAGACAGTAACTGGTAGCATACGATCTTCAATATCACACAAGTCACATGGCAAAATGCTCATTGTTAGACTATAAAGGGATGTTCACAATGATTGGCAGAGAAATGCTTCCTTCTGAATTCAGGATGTGAATTTGACTTTCAAAAAAGGAGCTCCAAGATCAATCTCTAATACGAGAAAACAAAAAGTTACATGAAATTGCCTTATGGCAATATAAATTATCACTGTCACTCTATCGCTCTCTCCTCATTATGCTGCATATTGTATCTAATGTTTGTTTGCAAGGCTGGATCTGGCTCAATGAACAAAACACAAAAACAAAGAAGATAAATATCCCATCTTCCAATGGTATTCTGTACGGCACACAAACAATATTATTCAGTGTAGAGTGTTGATATTTGTTAGTTTACCACACTGGAATTCATCCGCGCCATCTTCGCAGTCTTTCTGACCATCACAAAGCCAAACACTGGAGATGCAGTTCCCACTGGGACATGAAAAGTGGCCTTCCTCGCACTTCTGACCATGGGAAACTTGATGAACAAAAAGAAGAAGAAGAAAAAGGTATCGGTGTATAATCAGGTATCTTCAAATGGCAGGCCGTGGTTTGAGTCTGGACCAAGTCAAGGTCTCATGTAAACCCATGGTAAATTGCTGTTAAATTAAGTATGTGCATTGTCACGCCACAGTTGTTCCCCACTGTCACTGACCGTGTATGCAGCTATATCCACAACTACAGTAGCCCTTGTTGTGATAACGTGACCGTAATGATTTAATCAAGCGGTTTCTTTTCCTCTTTACCGAAAGTTATGAAAGTTGATCAAGAAAACATTCATTCATGTTTTTAAAAATTAATGGATGGACCAGTACTTTTCTTCGTTAAGACCGAGACCGCTTTTCCAAAAGAAACACGGATCCTTCAACCAAACAAATCCACCGAACACGGACGTCAGAACATGCAAAATAAATGAACTGGGAGCCCAGTTCGTCAGAGCTACACAACTGATCACTCACTCATTCATAGACGTTTCCGTCGTAAAGGAACGTCTCAATGCAGCTGCACAGCTGTTAAAAAAAAAAACAACAAAAAAAAAAAAAAAAAAAAAAAAAAACATCCTATTTGCAAAAGCACAAATAAATGTGAAAAGGAAAAGTGCCATTTTGATTATGTTTGACAGGTCGGGTCCCCAAAATCAAAACATTTTGAGGTTCAGACCTTTGCTCTGAGAAAACTATTTACAGCCGGACACCTCTGAATTGTAACTGACAATCCCTGGTGTATATTGAGCTCATTATCATGATTTATGAATTTACCACTAGATTTCCAGTGTCATCTTGTGATCACATCTGAAAATTCAGTTTTTGAAAGTTAAAACGCAGTGATGTCAATGTAAAGTGGGATTTTGTTCCCAGTTACTCACCCTGGCAGTTGGCCTCATCACCATAATCTCCACAATCGTTGGCACCATCGCAGATCCACAAGGGGTGGATGCACAGTGAAGTTGAATTGCACTTGATGAAATCTTTCCCTTTCACCCCCAGCTTGTAGAAGTGAGAGCAGTCGGTGTGGTCTGAATACAAAAGACAAGACCACAATAACTGTCTGTCACCGTGGTAGTAAAAGGAAGAGGTAAGCTTTGGTGTTGGGGGCATTATTCACTGTGATCCATGTGACAAGCACATATTCAAGAGGTTGGATCCAACTGAGAGAACAGCTCTACTGCTAGAGGTAAAGCTTTGACATGTTTCCTTTTTAACTGCCATAAAAAAGCACGGCCGTAAGGACTCACTGCAGTTTTTTTCATCTGAGGCATCGGCGCAGTCAATGACCTGGTTACACCAGGCTGTGCCGGGTACACAGCTCCCATCCTTGCAGGGTAATTCTGATGAGCCACATGTGACATCTGGGAGCAGAGAATTAGCATTTCACAAGGATAACAGAGTTGGCATGACAAGTATGGCACACAACAATACTTGGATTTAAAAAAATAAAATAAAAAAAATGGGACAAGCTGCTACTTCAAAATCTCATTGTTGGATGTGATGTGTGTGCAGCTGCGTGGCTGTGCTGACATTAGGATGAAATGTTATGACCCTCTGTTGTAAGATGACTAATAGGCCATGTGCAAATGCAAAAAGGGATATTTCCTAATTTAGATAAAAGTCTTGTCACCTATTTATGTTTGCTTTATGTTTGCTTTTCCAAATCCTTGATATTTAATATCAAGATTCACAACAAGTTATTCTAAGGGGTCACCTGGTAATGTCAGCTGTTTTTAAGTAAGTAACTAACTAACGAACTAACTAACTAACTAACTAACAAGCTAGTTAGCAAACTAACTAACTTACCTGTTGTAAAAAGAAATAAAGCAGAACAGTGACTTTGACGGAATCGTTTTTTGCTTTTGTGACAGCTCAAATTATCAAACAACAAAACTGACTGAGAAAGGGTTTTTTTATGGCAAAATAATTACATTTACATTGACATTTTATTTACAGATATCCAACTATGAAACTTGGCATGACTGACGCTGACTCACCGTACGCTCAAGTTGAACGTCAGTAGCTTTTATCATTCTGTACATGAACCACGTCATTTTTTTCTCATCATCTTAACACACGTTTTACTACCTTCCACGACACATACTGTTTATACCATGCATATAAGTTCTCTGTTCGAGTGTGAGGTGCTCAAACTTGTCCTACTTACAAAAGGTTGACATTTCTCTCCCGCATAATCTACGTGACAAGCCAAGATACACTGCCAAATATTTATCTTCTACTCAAAAGCTTTGCTAGTCTCAAATCCAAAGCGGTGCAAGACCGCCTCTACAGGGATCTGTTAGTTGAATTTCATAGACAAGCTGGGCAAGACCATATTCCACACCTACGCACTTGACGAATAGATTTGTCGGTAGCAGTAATTCCAGTTGATGAATTTAAACATACACTGCTATGAATGAGTTAAAAGCATGTAACAAATAAATTGTGGCGATATTGAGGGGTTTGAAACAGATTAATGGCATTTCCATTCATTTCAAAGGGGAGAGTTGATTTGAGATATGAGTGATTTGACTTACAAATATGGTCACGGGACAAACTAAACTCGCAAGTCAAGGTCTCACTATTCTCATTATACAACCCCAATTCCAATGAAGTTGGGACTTTGTGTTAAACATCAATAAAAATTTAATACAATGATTTGCAAATCTTGTTCAACCTATATTTAATTGAATACACTACAAAGACAAGATATTTAATGTTCAAACTGATCAACTTTTTTGTTTGTAGCAAATAATCATTAACTTAGAATTTTATGGCTGCAAAACATTCCAAAAAAGCTGGGACAGGTGGCAAAAAAGACTGAGAAAGTTGAGGAATGCTCATCAAACACCTGTTTGAAACATCCCACAGGTGAACAGGCTAATTGGGAACAGGTGGGTGCCATGATTGGGTATAAAAGGAGCTTCCCTGAATTGCTCAGTCATTCACAAGCAAAGATGGGGCGAGGTTCACCCCTTTGTGAACAAGTGCGTGAGAAAATAGTCGAACAGTTTAAGGACAATGTTCCTCAACGTACAATTGCAAGGAATTTAGGGATTTCATCATCTACATCCATATCATCATCAAAAGGTTCAGAGAATCTGGAGAAATCACTGCATGTAAGCGGCAAGGCCGAAAACCAACATTGAATGCCCGTGACCTTCGATCCCTCAGGCGGCACTGCATCAAAAACCGACATCAATGTTAAAGGATATCACCACATGAGGCTCAGGAACACTTCTGAAAACCAATGTCAGTAAATACACTTCGGCGCTACATCCATAACTGCAACTTGAAACTCTACTATGCAAAGCAAAAAACATTTATCAACAACACCCAGAAATGCCTCCGGGCCCGAGCTCATCTAAGATGGACTGATGCAAAGTGGAAAAGTGATCTGTGTCCGACGAGTCCACATTTCAAATTGTTCTTGGAAATTGTGGACGTCGTGTCCTCCAGGCCAAAGAGGAAAAGAACCATCCGGACTGTTATGGACGCAAAGTTCAAAAGCCAGCATCTGTGATGGTATGGGGCTGTGTTAGTGCCAACGGCATGGGTAACTTAAACATCTGTGAAGGCGCCATTAATGCTGAAAGGTACATACAGGTTTTGGAGAAACATATGCTGCCATCCAAGCAACGTCTTTTTCATGGACGCCCGTGCTTATTTGAACAAGACAATGCCAAACCACATTCTGCACGTGTTACAACAGCGTGGCTTCGTAGTAAAAGAGTGCAGGTACTAGACTGGCCTGTCTGCAGTCCAGACCTGTCTGCCATTGAAAATGTGTGGCCCATTATGAAGCGTAAAATACGTCAACGAAGACTCCGGATTGTTGAAAAGCTGACAGTACATCAAGCAAGAATGGGAACGAATTCCACCTACTAAGCTTCAACAATTAGTGTCCTGAGTTCCCAAACGTTTATTGAATGTTGTTAAAAGAAAAGGTGATGTAACACAGTGGTAAACATGACCCTGTCCCAGCTTTTTTGGAACGTGTTGCAGCCATAAAATTCTAAATTAATGACCGTAAAATAATAAAGTTTATCAGTTTGAACATTAAATATCTTGTCTTTGTAGTGTATTCAATTAAATATAGGTTGAACATGATTTGCAAATCATTGTATTCTGTTTTTATTTATTTTTAACACAACTTCATTGGAATTGGGGTTGGAATTCCTCAAGGGGAAATTTGTTTAAATAATCCGTTTTATTCCTTTTGGGATTTTACAGAGGGAAGACCACTCTCGTTGGGACTTTTTCACACTGCTAAAATCACTGAAACAATGCCAGTCTGCCGGGTGAAGGACCAAAAAGGATTGTGCAGACTTTCAAAAGCAGCTTTTTCGGGTGTCCGTTGGGGGTGGGACTCATCTTTTGTGCAGCCTCTGTAATCTCGGGACTCATTAGAAAGAGAGAGGCTTAGCGCAGCATGTGGTTTTTTGTTTTGTATTAATATAAGCATAAACGTGGCCGGATCCTGCCCTCAGAGACGTCTGAGGACGGTTTGAACACAAGAGCAAATGGCCTTGACTTACTGGCACAGAAAGCTTCATCAGAGTTATCCCCACAGTCATCTATCCCATCACAGAAGTGACTGTTGGCCACACAGCGTTGGTTGTAGCAGGACTTGAAACCCTTACGGCAGTTCCTGTTGTCTGGACGCATTAAAATGCATATGTAAATGGTTAGAATTCATTGCTATGACCATAGCAACCGCCAATTTGCATTAATTCACAGGTGTCAAACTCAAGGCCCGGGGGGCCAGATCCAGCTCACCAAATCTATTTTATGTGGCCCGCGAAAGCAAATCATGTGCAGCAACTTTCACTGTAACAACATTTCAAATTCTCATATCCTTCCATCCATTTTCAACACCGCTTATCCTGGTTAGGGTCACGGGGCGCTGGAGCCTATCTCAGCTGACTTCGGGCGGAAAGCAGACTACACCTTGAACTGGTCGCCAGTCAGTCGCACAAATTGTCAAATAATGTTACAATATTATAAGCATTTTTTGTAACCACTCCCTTTTGTTAGAGAAAGTAAAGAACCTTTTATCCTTGATTTCTGATATAAAATTGGTTATCCATCAATTTGTTCTTTATATGCAAAAATAGGAAGTGATTAACCATTTATATGGTTTCAGACTCATAATGAGGGAAACCGTAACTGCAATGTGACCAAAAATGAGTTTGACACCCCTGTGAATCTGAGAACTGTAGCCATGTTACTGTAGTGTTTCTTACCACAGTACTGCATCTTTTCATCAGATTTATCTTTGCAGTGTGCGATTCCATCACAGGTAAGCTCGTAGCTAATGCACTCTCCATTCCCACACTCAAACTCGCTGTGGATGTTGCAAGACGATTTTTTTGCTGCAGTAAGAGAAAGACAGACCCAAAATTTCACCTCAATAATGGAGGGGAAATCTGTTGTAGTATGATGAATTGTGTAACAAACATTCTAGCTACATAAGATAAAACAGCAAAAATATTTTGGTTTTTATTATTGTTTATTTGACAGAAAGAATTTTAAATCATTTCTTATAGAGTAACCCAGGGGTGGTCAAAATGTGAAACATAAGCTATATGACCTGTGTTTGTATCCTTATGTAATCCTTGCTAGACACGTGACAGACTCACAAAAGGTAACATCAACAAAATAACAAGTATCTATTGAGAATGCTTTGGAACAAACATACTGTGCCACTTAAGATAAACACAAACAATTAACCCATGCAGTGGGAGTATTTATTGCTAAATATATGGAGCCCTTTTCTGTGCTTGAAGTTGTGTGGTTTGGTCACTTAATGCACGTTTCAGCGATGTAACTCCAAACCTAAATTTAACAGTTGAATTTAGCATGGGTTGGTCATGCCTGCAGAGTAGAATGCAGGCGGGACCGCGCAATGAGGCCGCAGCTATTTTTTTTGGGCCACGGTACGATACAGATTCGCAACGTGTTTTGTGTATAAAGACAACAACTTTTTTTTTTTTATCTCTCTAAAAATTCTCTTTATTTTCTTTGTGAGCAATAACTGCTGTTTATGGTGTACTGAATATTATGTTATTTCAAGTTAACTTTTATTTAAACAGCTCTTTCGAATGGTAAACTGCCTCTTCTTCCTTGACTAATTGTATACACATGCTAATACAATAATATAAAATATGTATATCTATTTAAAACACAAATGTAAACAAAAAACACTGCTTATCCATACATTACCTGTACTGTCCCAACCATAGTATGTAAAATATATAAAATACTAATACGAAAATAATAGTTCATTTTCATTTTTCATTGTACAGAGCTCCCACGTTTTTCGTGGTTAATGGGGACCAGAACCCCCCGCGAAAGGTGAAAAACCACGAAGTAGGAAAATTATCGCTTAAACAAAAAAGTTATTGCGAACACAACAGCGTGGACGAGACTGGCGAGACACAACAAGGAAAGATGCTGGGTGAGGCTGCGATGATGCGCAGCCAATCAGCTCATGGGATAAATCCACTCGTGCTCTCATTGGTCCATGTCGCGCCGGGAACCAATCACGTGCCTTGTATGAGTGCCAGTACAGTACAGGCATGTACAAAGCCTCTGAGTCAACTCATCTCTTTGTTTTGCATGCAGGGAAACCTTCTCTCGCACGCATCAACATGAAACAACGTGTCTTTCCGCAATATGGCTGCCGATATGGCTGTATCTTTTTAATGAATATTTTGGAAAAACCCGCAAAGCACTGAAGCCGCAAAACGTGAAGCGCGACGTGGCGAGGGAACACTGTATTATTAGTAAGTATAACTAATTAACCCACTGGAGTCAAACTGAAAGCCTGATGTGGCCTGCGACACTATTTTACGTGGCCCGAAAAGCAAATTATGTGTGTCAATTTTAATTTTTGTTTTACATAAATTATTATACTATTTATTTAAAGAGATAAATGAATAAAAATGAGGAAATGCAATTTAAATAACTTATTTGAGGAAAAGAACGAGTAATGGGCAAATATTACAGGACGGACAATTTAAACCCTCGGTGGGCCAGATTACAGAACAGAACGGGTCATATGAGGCTCGCGGGCCATACATTACCAACCCTCTGGACTGTAAACACCAAGGTTAAGCTCTGCATAAACACCTCATGTCCAAGTAACTAATCCATGCCGAGTACCATTGAAATCAATATCTGCTAGTGCAAATACGGGTTAGCAATTGTAGCCTCTGCATAATTGAATCTGACTTACACACACATCTGTTGTCATCTAGGAGTATGCGTTCTCCACGGCAAGTGCAATTGACCCTCCCTTGGGCGGTCAGGAGACAGAGGTCACCGCAGCCTCCGTTCATATGTTGACACGGTGATAGCTCGCCTTCAAAAATAATTAAAGCAGTGTTAAGGATGCAGAGGCAGGAAAGGCTTCCTCATTTCGATGTCATCAGTTACTCGGCTTACTGAAAGACACACCTCATGGCTTTCTTTTTCAATCAACTGTACCATTACTGGATGAGATTCAAAATATAATAAATGATCATTCTTCCTTTCTTGGCAAATGTGCCTGATCCTTCTTCAGTCTAATAACGAAACTACCCAACCTGATTCTTTATGGGTAATGGAGATGACTGCTGGGAGGGATTTTGCTATCCAATTCATGTGCAGCTGCTGAGCCAAAACTCAAATACATTATGATGTTTTTCCAAATCCAGAATTTGGGTTATCACACATGAATAACTCTCAATTGCATGTTTAATATTGTCAACTATAATCCACATAAAACATAAAAATGCATGTAAAATGTTAATGTGATAGTGTTCAGTACACAATTCAATAAAACAAGATGTTAACGTCACAGTACTTTATCTTAACTGCAATATTTTTACCATACAATATTATTGATGGATGCATATGAATACACACACAAACTTTCAGGCATTTAACACTGTGTTTCCCAACCCTTATTGCGCCAAGGAAAATATTTTACATGAAAAAAATCACATCACCAAATAAAAGCAGATTGAACATTTAAAAAGTCTATCTGGAATTAACATTGTATGTACAGTATTGCAATAATAATAATAAAAAAAATCCTCAAACAGGTGAATGCGCGGATGCCAAACCGCGAATATGTGGAGTTCCACTGTACTATACATCATTAATTTAACACACATATTGAACCTCGAGGTGTGTAAGTACTCACAGTTGTTAGTATCCCTGGCAACAGCAATAATTCCCATGGGCTGATGGGGTATGTCTGCTCGAAGCACCTTGATATCACCGCCCGTATATTTGTTGGACCGCAGCACTGACCTGCGAGCCCAGTCTGACCAGTAGATGAAATCTGCATAGATGGCCAGTCCATAGAAGTTTCCTTGACCTGACTTCACAATGACCTGGAAGTTGATGACAATAATGTTATATAACAATGGCATTTCATAACTGAAATAAAAATGGACAACAAGATTATTCTATAGGCATAAAAGGCCCACAACACAAAAATGAATACACACATATTCTGTGACCAGTATTTGCTCTTTCATCAACAAACAATGCATCGACATCTGTTCATGATCTGGCCGGAGGAACCGTCCCGAATATTCAGAGTGCATGCCAAGGAATTAATGTGGATGATAATGTTTCCTTGCATTAATCAACGCATCACCCCACACAATTGCTGAACCCAGATGTTGCAGGGGGGTAAACTGCACTGTCATTGGCAGGGAGGAAGGAATCCATCAGCTTCCTCCTTGTGGGACTCTTCACGCTTGTGTAGGAGGATCACAGCCTCCAGCAGCTCTGTAGTCTCTGCCATTAGTGCAACAGGCTTGTAAGCAGCGTCACATTAGCCCTGTGCCATACTGGGATGATTAGGACAGGTGTTGATTAAAGAAGCCCAGCACGCAGATGCACCAACTGGCCATGGGACGAGTGTGAGACAGTGACAGAGAGAGGTAGCGAGATGGAACGATCACACGCCAGATGGGGTAACATCCCGCAAGCAAATTATTTGGGATTTGGGAAGCATTTACAACCACCTGCATATGCCTTGTGTGGTTTACGCAAATGGGATAATATTTAACATACCGGTACTTTGCCTTTTGTATTATATGTAACATTGAGTATTTGTTTGTCATATTTGCCTCCACCAAAGCTAAGTATGCAGTGGTGCTTTGAGATGCAGTAGGAGTGACTAGCCGAGTTCTTTGAGCTGTCGTCTGATTTTTTTTTTGCTTTGAATTGAGAGCAAAAATGTGAGACACGAGCGCTGCATGGTGGCAGTGAACTCAGTTCAGCTTACTTCACAACAAGCAGCAGTTTGACAGATAATTTATAATTCTTAAAAAAAAAGAGGCTTCAAACTGTTTAATGCCACTCCCCGCTGAAGTTGGCCATTGAACTAAAGAGAAAACTAACAGAATTACCCATTGTGTATTTTAACAACAACATAGTGTTACCTTCTTGAAGTCTGTTTAGCCTAATGCTAACAAACAATGCAACACAGCATAAATGGGGTAACAAGTATCGTTTGTGTCACGGTGTTATGACCCTACTGCGCATGACGAGAGAAACACAAGTAGAAAGATGGCATGTTTTTTTCATCCTCTGCGAAGACCAACGAATATTACTGCATTATTTGTCATTGCTGTATATATTTATAAAGTATACTATTATAGAGTGCAATTTTTCTGATTAAAAACATATTACAAACATTTATATTGTATTTTTTTTGGGAAGCTGGAACAGAGTTAGGGCATTTCCATTAATTTCAATGAGAAAAGATGATTTGAGATATGAGTGTTATGAGTTGCAAGAGCAAATTAAACTCATATCTCAAGGCACCACTGTGGATCACTTTGGATCCTATATTGGAAATGCAAAACAATGTATCCCAAACTACTAAATTGATGAAAATAGGGCTTAAATTCAGCAGAAATAGAACAATGTAGCATGAATGATGAATTCAAGAATGAATCAAAATAAAAAGGACTAACTAAGAGAGCTTTTGCTTGTTTGCTTTCACGTTACAATGTAGCAGCAGAGCAGTCGTGAAGAAAAGTAGTTAGCCTTCTCAAGACTGCTCGGTTATCCACCTTAATGTAAAATAATGCATTTTTTATACAGGAGTAGCAACAAAAAATGCCAGCTCTGTAGATACAGTGTGGGACATATGTTAAGGGTTCTACTGCTGTAGTTTGGTTTGGTCGAAGTTGAGCATTAGCCACTTTGGGTATAATTTACACATTTTAATTGGAATGCACCCCGGGTAATCTCGTAGCAAAGCCTTCATTAGGGGAATTAGACTGCAGGAGGGGCAGGTACAGACCGGAAAGTGAAGGCTTTTCAGCTGACCCGGCTCAGTCAACATATGGATTGCTAATTGAGTTGGGCCAAGGCGCTGGTCTACATGTTTAATCCCCCCTCCCCCCCAAAAAAAAGGTACATTGTGTAGTCAGATCCTTTACACTGCGTATATAGATGATGTAAATCCATCCTAAATGCCATATACAGTGGTGCCAGTTTAAATTGTTCCGTGACCACGCTCGTAACTCAAAACACACATAAAGCAAATAATCTTCCCCCACTGTTCCAGCCCATTTTGGAATCTGCTTTTTAAGAATGGAAAATAGCATTCTATAATATTGTACTTAATAAAAACAGTAATAATATAATTCAATCAAACACAAAGAATTAAACAGTTTGTGCATCATGATTCCATGCTTCAATCCAATTCATTGTGCTGCTCCTTCTGGTGTGCCTGCCTTGGCTACCAGAGGGAGTATAATACAGTCATGCAGACACAAATGAACAAAAATGTTTTCACAACTACTGTGATTCAGTATGTTGCTGTTACAATATCCATTTTCAGAATTAGAATCAGAATCATCTTTATTTGACAAGTATGTCAAAAACACACAAGGAATTTGTCTCCGGTCGTGTGAACCGCGCTTGTACGACAACAGACAGCCATTTGACAGAAAATACTTTTGTGACATAAAAACACAGTACAGAGAGTCACTGAGCAATGAAAGGTTACCAGTAATGTGGTAATGCTGACACTTTTTTTTTTTTTTGACAATTGTGTAAATGCTGCAGAGTCCTCTAGCAATTTAAAACAGTTTGAAATGACTAATAGAGGAATAGTCTGGTGCAGTTACCATTGTGCAAATGGCACAGAGACTTCGAGAAATGTAAACAGTTTTAAGTGACGGGTAGTGCGATAATCTGGAACAGTGCCATTTGTGCAAATGGTGCAGATACTTCTCAACTACATGAGTGCCCAGTATTGGTCAAGAACAGATATGCATATAGTGAAGAGTGGCGAGACTACTACAGTGAGTGCACGAATAATGTGTAATTGGCCCGACAGAGATGTGGCATTCGTGTTAGCTTGAAGAGGAATGTAGACACCGGCGAAGATGCAAGAGGCGAAGTCATGCGGCGAATAGAATGGCTTACAGTTCAAAAACAGCGACTTCAAGTCCGGGCTGCAGTGTGTGCTGAGCTCTGTGACGTTGGTACACCATTTTTCATTGATACAGAAGCATATCCCGCTGCTTTTTGTTTTCCCCGATAACTCCGTGAAGTGGTTTTCCTGGTGTAGTTGGAAGCCCAGAAGCATTACGGCGCCATCGGGGGATGCGTTTATAAAGCCATGTCTCCGTGAAACACAGGGCGGCGGAATGCCCGAAGTCCTTACTGGTCTATTTTGTTGGGTAGGGAGGGTGGATTTGCAAGATGAATCGACAGGAGCAGCATTCAGAATCCTCTCTTACAGCATTCAGAACCCTCTCTTATGGAGTTGCACACCGGCTTGCTTCCCTCTGTGGTGTCGCCTTCGCCTCCATGCTCCGTAGACCACGGCCGCTGCACCGGTGAGTAACTCGGAGAAAAAACTGAGTGGATTTGTGAAAGTTGGTGAAAGAAAGTCAGGGGTAGACCCCCTAATGTTTAGCAAATCTTCCCTTGTGTAAGTGAGTCACGTAATGTCTCCAAAGATGAACGAAAAACACACAAAAAAAACAGAGACAGTACTGGAGAGCACGTAACCGAGGGGACCACATGGCTCGGTGCCATCTTGTCAAGGTTATCACAAAAACAAAACAAAAAGGAAAAATATATGCCTGTGAGTATTGTTATGGTTTCTGTCTACATGTGTTGCTCGACCATTGGTGTTCAAATATCAGTTGCACAAAGGGTTATAAGTGACTATCGATGCTTAAGTGTTAGCCCATCAATGGCGTTTTTAATTATGAGCTAGGATTAAGCTAGCGGAGGCATTCTGAAGGGAAAGTTGTTGGGTTGTTTTAAATATACAAGTAATTCTCTTAGTTTGTTTAGTTTGACAAACTTCAACTAGAAGTGGCATTTCACACCTTGAAACCTCTTTTTTGAAGATTTGTTCTGCCAAACTGCTGGTTTTTGTGAAGTGAGGTGAGTTTGGTGGCACCATACAGCACTTGTATATTGAGTTTGCGCTTGCAAATCAAAGCAAAAAAGTCAACCAAATTATGACTTGTCTCTTGAAACACTCGTAAATTGGGTCACTTGTATCTCAAGGCACCACTGCACTGTACTGTACATGTATCATACCCCATGGATAGAATCGGAGGCCTCCCTTATTGAGTTGCTTCACATGGGGATGACTCCAGGGATTAATGCATCATTTTACATCACCTGCAGTACTGTAGCTACAAAGGCCAGCGTACTATAACTTCCAATGTTAGATAAAATAAAACAGAAATAAAAAATGAGTATCTGCCACATGATGCATGGCACTTGCAGGGTAGCCAGATTTGCCATTTTCTCACAAATCCATCTTGCCAAGATTGAAGCAGAAATGATTGTGAACTATGGTCATGTGGTAGATCTGTCGAGAGATAAATAAAACTGCAAGTGTGTAAACAATGGCAGCCTCTACAGAGATTAGCATGGAGGTTTCCACAGAAGCAGATTTATCATACCAAAGAACAAAACAAAGAGCTAAGGCTTTGTCTTGGACTGGCTTCATCAACTACAGTATATGCTGGTACATTGAAATATAACAAAATATTTAACAAATTCCTTATTGAATCCTTCCTCAAACCTCCAATCTAGCTAGATTTAGTGTGGTCCTTGTGTTTAAGGGTTAAATATCACTATAAAGTACCTTTGGTGTCCTCATCAGAATCAGTCAATCATTATGAAAAGGTAATAATGAAACTCTGAGGTCTTATTATTAGTGGCGAAATATTTGAACACATACCAACATTAGCATTATTTTGTACCATTTTTTTCCATTGTATGTACATGGTTTTGGCATGTCGCATACACGAGGTAACTGCTAACTAACTATAGTGTGCATTACTTTAAAGTTCAGTGACATTACAAACATTTTATTTTGTCTTAAAGGAGGATGAAACCGAGGCTAGTTGAAGAATAAACACTTATACTTGTTTCATAATCTTCATCATATTACAGTATTTGTGTAGTTGGGTGTTGTCAAGCGCAACATGTACACTCTGTAATGGTGAAATATCAGTTGATATAAAAACCTTCAGCAATTCTAAATATATTTGTTGAAAAGCACACAATCAGCTTTCTAACTCAATCATGTTGCTACGTGAAGGTCCACTATTCATGAAAAATTAACAACAATAGCCAAAAATTTCCAGCCTGTCATCGTCTACGCTGTCAGCAGGCTCACATATTTTACTATTTACATTTACATTGTCTGTTTACAGTTTATGTATTAGACGTGTGGAAGCTTGACCAATATGCATTTTTAACAGAATGACATCAACCTAACTCAATGAATATGAAGTTCAATGGATTTTTTTAGGGGGGGGGGGGGGTCTGGAAGGCCTTATAGTGATATTGACTATTACCTAAACCACATACAGAACAAAATCTGCAGTAAATGTTATAAGGTTACTCAAACAAAAAATATGGACATACAAAGTTCCAAAACACAATTTCAGAACAAAAACATATGACCAATCAAGTTTTTCAAACAGAACAAAAACCTTCAATACTACGATAGTTTTGGTTAACTACAGTCCCACAGATTTTATTATTTACAAACACATGCAATAAAGCATGACAATTTTTGTGGATAAGGGTTAGTTAGGATACTGTCATATCCAAGACACCAAGACAGAATATAACAACATTTAAATTCATACTCACATATCTGCCAGATCCATCGAAATCACATCTCTCAATCTTGCCAAGGCCTCTGTCGGAAAAATAGAGCTTCTCTGCTCTGTGATCAATCGTCAGTCCATTGGGTGTGAGGATATCAGTACTGATGATAATCCTCATGTTCTTGCCTGATAAAGTGGCCCTCATGATGCTGGGTCTCTGCTCATTCCAGTTGGTCCAAAACATCAGGCTACAAAGGAATGAGGGGAAGTTGAACCAAGCATTTAATATGGGTGGGCAGATGTTGTTCTCAGCAAATTAGCAATGAGAATTCAGAATAAGCGTTACAGTATTTCATCTCACTGCTTCTTCAAAGTCAAAAAGCATTGACCAAACACACAAACTACAGAATAGCCTGAAAAATATCTGAGGCGGAAAAATGGATTATATTCATTTTTCAGAAAAAAATACAGTTCGCATGTGAATTCTTCTATCTTTAGAAACAAACCTCCAAAAAAAACGAATACAATTTAAATATAGCGTCAATAAGATATAAACCTTTTCCAGCCTGTAACTCTGTGGCATGTCATCTTCCCCCCTTTCACCCTCAAGGAGCTCATCACAGATAAAGTGTAACTCCTTTTCAACAAGATAATACGGATAAGCATCACTGGTTTTGAGATAATGCTAAAAATACAAACAAATAACACCTGCATCCTGTGAAAAAAAAAAAAGAATGATTCATATCTTGGTTTTATTAGCTCTGTGAGAGGGCCAGTGTGTCTTTACAAGAGACATTTAAGAAGATAAATCACAGTTCATCAAGGGTATATCAAGGCTTCCAGTTCCGGTGAGGTCTAAAAATAGAAATCATAACTAAATTGTCAAAAACACAAAACAAAACACAAAACAAACACAACAAAACAAGGATGGAGCTCTAGTCTAAAAGGTGTGGTGGACATGGTTATACATAATGTTGCAGTTCATTTGGAATGATTATATCTCCATTTGTCTTTTGGTGTGATTTGGTGTTTAGTCTGTAACTTACTAACATAAATGAAATGTCCTGCATCTCTGCCTCTTGTAAAAAATAAATTACTCCTGAACATAGACTTCATAACTTATTTTTTTTTAACCTCATAACTTATTTTTAAGACCAACAGATCCTCACATGGAAATAGTCAAATCAGTTTTTTGCTTTTTTTTAGAGAACAATATACGGTAATTACTGAATATATCATAAACAAGGTGTCAGACAAGTTCCAGGATTGGTGTCACTAAATATATACAATGGTGCCTTGAGATACGAGTGCCAAGCCTTATGAGTTTTTCGAGGCCGATTTATTTATTTTTTTTTCAAAAATTGGAGATTAGAGTGCATTTCAGACCCCTGCAGCAAACATTTGACCACCATCAATTCACATTGGTTTCCCTGCAGTGGAAGGACAATGTCAGTTGGTGGCAGTAATGTGCAAGCTGGTTTGCCAACTGCCAAGTTGCATTTCATGCTCTCATTTTCTGGGTTTTAAGTTATGTGGAGAACAAATGCTATTACTGTGTCTTCTTATACAATACAATGTCATTGAGAGCAATTTTTCTTGTGAAAAAAAACAATAAAATAATAACTTTTTTTTTCTTTTTGTGGGGCTGAAACAAATTACGTTGTAGTTTCATTTCCATTGATTTCAATGGGGAAAAATTATTTGAGATCTGAGTGTTTTGAAATACGAACGTGGTCACTGAATGAATTAGACTCATATCTCAATGCATTACGGTATTGTAGTTTGAGTTTCAAATATATTTTATGTAACACCAGTCCTGGAACATTTCTGACATACCTCGTGGACTGTATTAGTGAGTGGAGCAGATGAAACATGCAGTTAAATTTGATTTGGACAAAAGAAGCACAACTGACTTTTGACACTCATCCAGGGCCAAGGCGTGTGGGTGATCTTCCTCCGAAAGAGTAACTACAGCCTCCCGGCTAAGAACACCAACTCCTCTCTGCTCAATGGTTTGTCTGGTGATTGTGGAGGTCGTGGAGCTGGTCCAATACAGCATGTCCCAAGCTCGGTGGTAGGCCAGGCCCTCAACCGAACCCACGCCTGTAAAGAACAAAAAAAGCTATTCGTTTCCCCCCCAAAATAAATAAATATGACTGACTACTAATAGCACAAAGTTTTTGCATGGATCTACCATCTATCAACACAACGCAAAGGGCAGTGCATGTATCATGTCAAGTTTTAGGCAGTAGCAACACTTTTGCCACTCAACTGATTATGTCTATATTTAGATATCTTGCTCCTTAAAGATCACATTAAGTGTATTCCGAGATTTCGTCATAAATACATTGTATATTTGAAGATAAATACTGAAAACATGCAAAGACTGAGAATTATGTAGTACTCAATTGTATTGTTTAAACACTTTTTCACCATTTCAGTTTTCCTGACTTTTTGGGCGTGGCTAAAACACGGCTACATGCAGTTAGGTTGGTAGCTAGCTATGCCTACACCCCAAAAATATATCTTCCTTTTGGATAATGTGCTGGCATGGCCGCTTTACAGCGCCTTGTTGTCGCTCGTGAGTGTAAGAGCAAGGAGAAGGGAACAATTTTTTCAAAAAGTCCTTGACAGCCAACATATGGGCTTCGCGCGGGCGTGTTCGCTTTAGACCTCTTCGTAGTTGCAGCATGGAAAAGCCGCGCGACGACCCAGTGGGATGTATTTCAGCCACCGGAGGCTTTAAGAGGATATATTTCATGTCTCAAACATGTAGTTATGTATAGGCATGAGAAAGATGACGATTGATTAGCATTCTTTCCCTTCCTTTCGTATACAATTGTTTTTAGGCCTGTGCGGCCTCTGTTGTATTCTGTGGTGTTTTGTAGTATATGGGGGGGGGGGGGGGGGGGGGGGGGGGGAAGGACAGTGAGCACGTCTGCCTCTCAGTTCTACACATTCTACCCTTATTTCAGTGGTTTTTCTCTATGTACTATGTGTTTCCTCCCACATTAAAAAAAACAACAAAAAAAGATGCACGTTAGATTAATTGAAGACTCTAAATTGTCGGTAGTTGTATATGTGATGGTGAATTGTGGTTTGTCTATATGCCTGTAATGGCATGGTGACCTGTCCAGGGTGTACCCCACTTGCTGCCCACCCCATCCGCACACACACCCCCAACTCACTTGCAGCCCTAATTAGGACAACCATTATAGAAACTGGATAAACAAACACCAAATATTGAAGTGCATCTCTCCATTGGGAAAGAAGCTGACACATTAGACAGAACATCTGAAAAATCTCCTACCCATAGGAGCTCCATAATGGTGGTTCAGTGGACGGCGGAGACATTTAGCTTCCATCCTTCAATCCATCACCATTCCATTAAGTAGTCAGTGTGTTCAAATGCTACTTTTTACACAGACAGATGGATGAAAATAGCACCCTTGTGCATCGGGTAATTACAAGGCTGTCTCAATTTCAGGTCACAAGACTTGAGTTCAAAATACTGACTTTGTTTGCAACAGATGGCCGACTCCATTTGCGTTTGGATGACTTTGTGACTAGTGCAAAGTAACACCATGTCTCAGCATGCTGGATGGACAACTATTTGGCAATGTGATGACTCTCACTCACTATCAAACATATTTTCGACCAGGTTGTGCAAAAATGTGTCCAAAGAGGAAATACGTTCTAGTGGACCATACTGTTTTCCAACTATCCTTAAATCCCAAACCTTTGAATGGTTAAATTTATAATAATATATACTGAGTAAACATAGTAAGCATAATGCTTTGTGACGTTTCTGATTATATCGAGTTGCTAGTTCCCAAACGTCTTGAGTGTCTCCACATTTCAAGTGACACTTGTGATCAGATCATATTTACATTACATCCTACATTCTAAACATAAATGAAACAGCTAAGGAATTCAAAAGAAACTACAGTTGCAGTAGAGGGCATAGCGCTGCAAAGCAAGAACCAAAATGTTCACCTTCACAGACACACATTGAGTGTCAAATTTTTAGAATTAAGATTCATGCATTATGCAGTTGGGAATTAAACAATAAGTAAAAAAAGGAAATTAGAAAAAAAAAAAAGCTTGCGGGGCGAGCAAAATTTAAAAACAAATCCAGGGATTTTGTAAATACATCATTACAGACAACTAAACGAGGCAATCTGGGGTCACCATGGGAATTACAAGGATTCTACCTCCCATTTAGTATTCCTGTGTACAGAAAATCTGAACATTCCGTAAACCTCCTATTCCCCATGGTTTCCTGCAGAGGTTTTGTCGTTTATGTGGGACAAAAAACTAAGGAACTGTTTCAGGTGAAAAGAAAAAAATAGGGGAAAACACAAAAGCAACACCACCACTAACAACAACAACTGTAACCTTGGACCAGTCAAAATTCCAACCACAACAACAGCTTTGTCTGTAAAACGTTTAAAACTGCTGGACTCTGTCCTAATTAGACGGATATTGCAAGTATGTTGATTTCTTAATGTTGCAAGCATTATTAAAACATAGCCTTTGTTGGTGTGTCCACCACAGAAACATTATAAGCAGAAAGATAAATCATTATTTTACTATGCGTACGGACTTACAGTTACAAACGTAGTGCAATAATTGTTCCTACAAGAGTCAATATAGCCTCTGAAACTTTAGCTGTCAAATTTCGTTTTTTGAACAATACTAAATATTCTTATCCACGTTGAGCTAGGAAGCGTGTTGACTGTACTTATTTCATCCAGTGGAACGTGTTTGTTGTTATAAAAACAGAATTCCATTCATTATCAGGAACATGAGAAAGGCCAAGGGATTAGCTAGCTACTTTAATGTGGGTCTTCTGTCTACAACAGTAACATTGCGGATGATAAACAAAAGTAAAGGCTCTAAATTTAGGTCCTTGGATTCACATAACATTTGCGTTACATCAGAACAAAATGTGTCTTATTGCAAAACAACATGGCAGTTACTAAAAGGTTTGCACGTACATTCTCACCAAGGAACCCACAAACCCAAAATCTCTAAGGCACATACTGAGTCAGCTGATTGCTAATTAATAGTTTGCAATAAAAGCCATCTGGCCGAGTTTGACACAAATTGTTGGTGGGTTGAAGGATTAATTATTGGGGGACATGGAGATTAATTTGGGAAATATGGATGATTAACATCTGCACCTTCCGTTAATGGTGGGATGTAAACAGAACTTCCTGAGACAAATGGTGGCTTTCCTTTATATTTACAAAATATAAAAGTCGGTGGTTATTCTAACAGTAAGCCCAGAGGGGGGAAGAACCGCTAAATGGGGCCAGTAAAAGTAGTTTTCTCTTTAATGATAAACCTTTATCATAATTTCACTTGTTTGACCGGTACTCCCTCAGGACAAATTAATTAATTCCAATATAAAACATTTACAAAATAAGATAATAGATTTTGTAATTTTCTCTCCCTAACAGGAAGCAAATGTGAAGGCATGAAGCATCCAAACTGCTTTGATGTTCAATTACTTAGTGTCAGTACAATACTGTACATGGCATCTTCAATCTGAACAAATGATTTGTAATAATGGTTGATGATACGGCAAGCACTTTTAACATGTAACACCTAGACTGAGTGTTGCAGATGTCTGCAATTCGGTTGTGCTTACTCAAAAAGATCATTTCAGCTATCTGTAACTACATTCTTCCTATCTGCAATTGGCACTGCAGATATCGGAATGTGATTTTTGGCATTCATGTGCATTTGGCATTCATCCCATCACAGATATCCGTAATTCACATAGCAGATATCTGAAAATGAATTGTAGATATCTATAATCTATATGCACCTGAATGGCAAAAGTGACGTCATTTGTAGTAGGCAAAATGACGTTGCATATATCTGAAATGCTACTGATGGTTAGGAAGAATGTAGTAACAGACAGTATCTTAACTGTTCTTTTTGACTAGGCAACACTACATTTCAGATATCCGCAACACATATCCAGCCTACCTGTGAAATGTTAAGAAGGCTTGCCATATGTTTATGGGGTTTGTCATTACAAAGACCTAGAATTCAGTAATTCAGTTGGAGCTATTTACTATGTGAATTACTCTCTAATTCCACTTTGAGATATCTAAAAAAATAAATAATACTTGGATTAGTCATAATTCCAGTTCAAGATATCTTTAATTCACGTCAATTCAAGGTACCATTTTGTCTCTTTACAGATACCTCACATTAAGTTTTAACGAGGCAAAATGACATTGTAGATATCTGTAACTGGAATTACAGTATGTCTAATGAAATTTATTATGTACTAATTATTAATAATTACTATTATGTAAACAGATTCTATATAAGTATCACCAAGGTGTGTGAACTTCTTATGACGCAATGCTTCAAAAATGAGGCGCTAACGTCCATTTAATTGGCTGATAAAGCAGCATCAGCTGAGTTGAGGTTGTGTGAAGAAGGGGATCAGCAACACTCTGTGTACACTATGTGAGCGTGTGCGTGTGAATAGGTTGGACGTGTAGATTTGGACAATGCTGAGCTTTGTTCCCAGGGGAAACGTCGTAGAATTGGAGAGGATCCAGACTGAGCGGAAGAGATTTTCGCCGCTTTTTTTGACTCTAGCCGTGTTCTCATCAACACTGAACTCTCTCGCAAAGTCAACCAGCATGCCAATAAACCTATAGAGTTCAGCATCATAAATGTAATATTAAAATGACTTTAGCAGTTCTATATTTGAAGGAATATCACAACTATGTACAGTAGGTTCGCATGTTTTTGTAATTTTTTTTTACATCACATTGCAATGATGACAAATGGTTGCATTCCCCTGCTGATCACTCATTGGTCGAGCACATTTTTCATTGCCACACCCTTACTAAGAAAATGCTTTTTATGGGTTACGACAGTGCTGACATACACTATTCGCAAAAAATTAGGGAGATTTGGCTTTTGGATGACAACATCGAAAGCATATTGACGCTGTCGGGCAGAATCCTTGCACCACCAAAATTACTGTTTTTCAAAAACTCCATCTTGCTTGAGTTACAATGCTGACTACGCAGTGTATCCATCCATCCATCCATTTTCTGAGCCGCTTCTCCTCACTAGGGTTGCGGGCGTGCTGGAGCCTATCCCAGCTGTCATCGGGCAGGAGGCGGGGTACACCCTGAACTGGTTGCCAGCCAATTGCAGGGCACATAGGAACAAACAACCATTCGCACTCACAGTCATGCCTATGGGTAATTTAGAGTCTCCAATTCATGCATGTTTTTGGGATGTGGGAGGAAACCGGAGTGCCCGGAGAAAACCCACGCAGGCACGGGGAGAACATGCAAACTCCACACAGGCGGGGCCGGGGATTGAACCCGGGTCCTCAGAAATGTGAGGCTGATGCTCTAACCAGTCGGCCACCGTGCCGCCGACTACGCAGTGTAATATGCAAAAAAATGAATCGGTATGCACTTACCTTTGTGGGTGATGCACTTCTTTCTGCACCGAAGTATTACTGCGATACGTTAACAAAATAGATTTACTTGACCGTATCTAACCTGTCTACTTTCACTCGCTATTCTCTTAAAAAAAATCCAGACTATCAATCTTGTGGCAACAAATTGCTGGATGGCTCCCGCGGAGTCAAAAAAGGCAGTTTTACAACACTTCTCAGACACTTTTTGTCCATAAGGTTAATAGATTCTCAAGATATTTTCAACACTTATACTGTATGTGTAACAATAAGAGATGACGTGGGGAACGACCGTTGGTATCGATTTGTTAAAAAAATATGAATTTGACCATATTTCAACATATGAGATTTCCACCCGACAGTGACTCTTTATACATATGTTAGTCTCTGTTGGTGTAGAGGTACACTCACTCGCCTGACATTGATGCAGGCAGCGTGCATTCAATTCCTACTCAGTGACAATGTGAGCGTGAATGGTCGTCTGTTTCTATTGACTGGTGACCAATCCAAGGTGCAGTATGCCTTCCACCTGAAGTCAGCTGGGATAGGCTCCAGCTCCTCGCAACTCTCAACCAGATAAACAGTATAGAAAATGGAAGGACGGATTGGTAAATTTTGTGTAACCAGATCCAAATTGATATCTGTACTAATTTGAACAGATTGATAGCTTCAACATATTTGTAATCATCAGCGCTTTGGTTTTGGTGTGATTCAAATTAGAATGGCAATATAGTATTAAACACTGTTCAAATATTGTTTTAAAATGTTCTTCATGATCAGCCAAAAACATGAACACCAAATATGAATTACACTTACTTTCTGCAATAATAGAGCTTCCTTTCCAGTTGTCATTGATCATCTGGATGTTTCCAAAGTGAACATCACTGAAAAAGATGCGATTGGTGCCAACTGTATTCTGACTGTAGTCAAAGGCCAAGGCTATGACATTCTTGAAAAGAGCAGGGTTTTCAAAAGGCTGGACCGGTGAGTTGAGGTCATTCTCATCCGAGAGGTGAATGCTTTTCAGAGTCGTCCTCTCAGAGTAGAGCAGATAACCTTCATACCGTTCGCAGGAAAAGCCATTCTCTGATAAGCGGCCGTGGGCACAGGAACAGGTTCGACGTCCGCTCCCAACGTGAAAGCAAAGCTGTCGACAACCAGCATTGTTCCTGGCACATGGGTTCGAACCTACGAGATAAACCATCGAAGGAAGAAAATTTAAATATGATGCACAGCTAGATATTTTCAGTACGGGGTATTTTCAAACGACCTCTGAAAAACAATTATATGGGGCAGTCAATTTGTGAATCAATACATGAGTGGAGTAGAATCCTCAACCTTTCTCTCTGCCTCTAGTGAAGACTGTCACACCCTTCAAATTGACCCCGAGGCCACTCCTCATTGTCACGGCCTCACCGCTGTCAGTCTTCAAGCCTCGTCGGATTGAACCATTCGAAAAGGCCCTGGAGCACAGAGTCAGGGGGTGAAAAACTGATTTTACTTTCCATGAAGGAGATATATTTTGAAAGCTGCATTCTGGCTTTTTATTGATTTTTTTTTTCCCACTGCAGGATCATGATGAAATTATATAGAAAGAAAGATCATAGCACCAAAGTAAAAGGTGATATAGTCACCATACCATTTGAACATATATTAGGAATAGTTGAGGAGAAGAGCATAATAAATCCCACAATTTTCACAAGAGCCACTCAGCTGTCACTGCAGACAGACTAACCTTATGGAGCAGCTGAATTCGAGACAATACTGGCATGTAAATTCAAAAATCAATTTTACCAAGCCTCAAAATGATGGCCTTCAGGACAACCAAATGACGACACATCAGTGTCCTTTGAGGATGAGGCTACAAATGGGGTATTGATGTCAAGAGAGCGAGAAGAGACTGGAAGCCTGTAAACAATGGCCATTGCCGAAGAGATAAGCAAGGAAGCTTCCATGGCGGCAGGTTTATAATAACTGGACATTTCTTCAGAGAGCAAATAAAACCTCCTCACAATTCTGTAGTTGGCTGTAATGGATGTGGGAGACTGACCCCTGATGATATTTTTTTGCCATTTTCCAAACTACTTCTATTTTTTCATCTCCAAACCTGGAGACATGTCAGGCGAGTTCCAGCCATTGAATGAAAGCTCACTAACTTGATCTACAATGCTATACAAAATGTATTTGTACGTGAACAAAAGAATGTATTCTAATGCCTGCCATACACTGACCGACAGGCCCGAACCAGACTGAAGTGTCATGCAATGTGTGGGGGTTTGGCAACTACTTTCATGAGTGGCTGACCGTTGGCCACTAGTTTTGCTGCAATTAAAAATTGTATCGTCAGTGAGCTGTGAGTCTTGTTATATCTTCTGTCAACATGTGTTGCATGTGTTATAACACCGCGGCACCGATGTTATTCGTTAGCTCGTCTATGCTGTTTTGGTAAACTGACTTTATCAAGGCACAGCTATGTGGTTGTTTTAAAGACACATGAAATTCTCTTTAATTCATGATTACCTTCATTTCTTGTGTATAATGCGCACCCATGTATAATACGCACCCCAAAGTTGACCTCAAAATTCTGGAAAACCCTTCTACCTATGTATAATGCATATTTACAATGCATGATTTTGCTTCTACCCATATGATCAAAACGATTATCTGTATTTTTTTTTTTTTTTCAAAGAATTATTCTTAAGCACTTTGTTTGAGCACATAATACTTTTTTTAAATTTACTTGCTCTTATTTTGAAATTCACAGCCCTACTTTTATTTAGTAAATGAGAAAACACACAGTTGTGCTCATATGCTTGATTAACCAGGCAGAATTTGTAAGATGGGTACAATTCTTTCAAGAAAACATGAAGGGACAGGTGGAACACATTTTATTTTATTTTAATGGTATTCAAATTAAACTGTCAAGAATTTCAGAAAAGCATTATCATTAAACAAAACATAACCATAAAGAAATTAATGATGGTTGTTGTTCAGTTATCAGTCATATTTAAAAAAAAACAAAACAATATTTTTATTTTTATTTCATATTCTGCCAGGGTATGTAAACCTATGAGCACAACTGTACATATGCAGTCATACGTACCCCTGTCATTTTGGAATGAAAGTGTAGGCTACACCTTTTTCATGATCGCTAGGTGGTGGTGGCATATTAGAATGAAAGTGTACAACTTTTTCATAACCTCTAGGTGGCGGTGGCATATTGGAATGAAAGTGTACAGCTTTTTCATAACCTCTAGATGGCGGCATAAATTTATAAAACGTGAAAGTTCTTTCCATTTTACCTTATACCTATGTATAATGCGCACTATTGACTTTTGACAATTTTTTTGGGGGGGGGGAAATGTGCATTATACATGAGAAATTACAGTAGTTTGAATCAGAATCAGAATCATCTTTTTTTGCCAAGTATATCAAAAACACAAGGAATTTGTCTCCGGTGGTAAACTGGGAATCACATTAAACAGCTTAAAGTCTTTATTTGTTTTACTGTGTGTTTAAGTTGAGTTCAGTGCTGCCATACAGTGCGTTTATCTCATGATGTTGCTGGTAAGTCAAATATCAGCTAAACGATGTTTCGTTTCTCGAAAAACTCTTAAATCTAGTCACTTGTATCTCAAGGCATAACTGTATCTTATTATGTGGCCATCCTCCTCCTCGTAATACCGTACAGTATATTGTAATTGGAGCCTCAAAACTCAATAGAAGTACAGATGCCGAAGTACGCAGTTTTTCCATCACAATCGCTCAATCGCTTTGTGTGCTCGTCCACTTCAGTCACATTCGGCCCGGTTCCTCGGTGCGTGGTGGGCATAATTCGTCAGGTCTGACTAACATCTTATTAACAATTAACTATATTTTATAAAGAAATATATTTGTACTACGCCACATAACAAGCAAGGTAAGATAGAGTACACTATTTGAACTGTCAGTGGCTTGTTTTACACTCTCGTAGGCGATAACATACACATAACATTCAGTCATACTGAATCAATACTGCAATCTTCTGCTGCAATGTAAACAAAAGTATCAGGCTCATGATTTGGAGATAACCGTTATTAAAAGGCTACACTCTTGATCAGGACATCCTTAGCCCCTTACATTTCCACAAAAGCTTTAATGCTGTGAGTCAATATCAGGTTAGTTTTGCAGACTTTGTAGGAAAAGCCCATGTGTAGTACCTTTAAGAAAAATAGTAGATTACCTGTCAGCCCAGTAGATGTAAGGCCCAAACACAGCCACCGAGAACAGGTCTACATTGGCCGAAGACAGTACTATCTCCCGGCTCTCACCTGTCTCAAGGTTGATCCTCTCAATCTTATCTGTACGGGCGTCACACCAGTATAATGTATTTTCCTGAGAGGCAATTTTAAAATGCATATTAGACACAATCGCCATAGACATATCTGTGTCATAAAAGGATGAGGTCACTACAGAAAGAGGGGTGTTGCATGGAATTGAGCCTGAGGAGGCTGTAAGTAGGATCAATGAACTTTACCTCATAGTCTATAGAAATCCCATTGGGCCACATAATGCCTGAGTTGACCAAGGTGACTTGGTCTGAACCATCCAAGCGGGAGCGGCCAATACATGGGTTCTGGCTCCACTCAGTCCAGAAGAGATACCTGGCAAGCATAGTAACAAAGATACATTGGACTGGTTGCTGTGCAGATATTTTGGTGTGCTTCCTGAGCTGAGCCAGTGTGCCATTTAGCAAAGCCCTTAACATACAAAACTGTACACAAGCACAAACGCAAAGTCGCTTGGACTGCCACATGATGTGCCATGGTATCCTGAATTTCATGTGTGAAAATACACTGAACAAAAATATAAACACAACACAGATGCTGATTAGACAGCATGATTATTGCACAGGTGGCCACAATAAAAGGCCACTCTGATATGTGCAGTTTTATCACACAGCACAATAATAAAGATGTTGCAAGTTCTGAGGGAGCGTGCAATTGGCATGCTGACTGCGGGAATGTCCACAAGAGCTGTTGCCTGTGAATTGAATGTTCATTTCTCTGCCATAAGCCGTCTCCAAAGGCGTTTCAGACAATATGGCAGTACATCCCACCGGCCTCACAACCGCAGACCACGTGTAACCACACCAGCCCACGACCTCCACATCCAGCATGTTCACCTCCAATATCGTCTGAGACCAGCCACCCGGACAGTTGCTGCAACAATCGTTTTGCATAACCAAAGAATTTCTGCACAAACTGTCAGAAACCATCTCAGGGAAGCTCATCTGCATGCTCGTCGTCCTCATCGGGGTCTCGATCTGCCTGCAGTTCGTCATCATAACCGACTTGAGCTCCAGCCTATATCCAGCAACTTCGCACAGCCATTGAAGAGGAGTGAACCAACATTCCACAGGTCACAAACAACAACCTGATCAAATCTATGCAAAGGAGATGTGTTGCACTGCGTGAGGCAAATGGTGGTCACAGCAGATACTGACTGGTTTTCTGATGCCCCCCCAGACACATTTCAGTGGCCTTTTATTGTGGCCCGCCTAAGGCACACCTGTGCAATAATCATGCTGTCTAATCAGCATCTTGATATGCCACACCCATAGGTGTGAATATGAGTGCGAATGGTTGTTTGTTTATATGTGCCCTGCGATTGGCTGGTGACCAGTTCAGGGTGTACTCCGCCTCTCGCCCAGAGTCAGAAGACAGCACGCCACCTATTGAGGATCAGCGGTATGCAAAATGTATGTATGAATGGGTGATGGATAATATAATATAATATAATTTTAAACTAATCTTACATTACTTTAAAAAAAATGGGTTACAGATTATTTCCATCCATCCATCCATTTTCCGAGCCGCTTCTCCTCACTAGGGTCGCGGGCGTGCTGGAGCCTATCCCAGCTGTCATCGGGCAGGAGGCGGGGTACACCCTGAACTGGTTGCCAGCCAATCGCAGGGCACATAGAAACAAACAACCATTCGCACTCACAGTCATGCCTACGGGCAATTTAGAGTCTCCAATTAATGCATGTTTTTGGGATGTGGGAGGAAAACCGGAGTGCCCGGAGAAAACCCACACAGGTACGGGGAGAACATGCAAACTCCACGCAGGCTGGGCCGGGGATTGAACCAGGGTCCTCAGAACTGTGAGGCTGACGCTCTAACCAGTCGCCCACCGTGCCGCCACAGATTATTTGATGTAGAAAAAAAAGCACCCTAAGTGCACAGGCCCATGCAGTGACTCTCCGTAACTTCCAACATACAAACCTTGTCTCAATCTCGAGATGTATCACTTAAACATACTTCTTTGGACCAGTTACTGTACTACTTACCCATAAAAAATGTGGCTGCTCAAGAACATTAGCGAAAGGTGGAGGAGTTATGATGCCGACTGCATGCATTTCCCTTTGAGAAGAACTCTTTCTTTCTTTCTTTCTTTGACCCTTGTGTCTGTAAGTCTGTGTATTGATCAGCTCATTTGCATGTAGGAGGGTATAAAATTCAAGCCCCGTCTTAGCCAGACCTTTGAGATGCTTCATGTCTCTTTGTTGAAATGTCAGACCTCTTTGCAAAGATAATAAACTGCAAAATTAACTTTATCTACAAGTATTTGTTTCAGGTATTCTCTACCAGTCATTTTTTCCAGAACAACATTCTTTTTTGTACCGATAGCAGATCCAGCAACTTATCAAACATGGCTTCACAATAAAATGGTTGTCATAACACCATCACAAAATAATAATCCCAGTGACTATATCCCATATCGTAAAGATAGGGTGGACATAAACAAAACAATACCTACCCCTTCTGAGGGTGGACAGCGATGCCTCTGGGCTGATCCAGTCCTTCTGATATGACCACCGAGCGGTACGCGCCATTCAAACGAGATATTTCTATAAGATTAAAACCATGGTCTGTCCAGTAAAGGTTCCCTATGTAAAGAGAAGGAAATGGTTACGTCATTCAGGTTTATTCTGTCTTTTGCTGTTCAAATACAAACAAAGACATCCATCTAAAAGCAACAAAATGAGTCGTCCAACTCATTTGATAAACAGCATTCATAGCCCAGAGTCATAACACTGACCAGCCATCCAGTCTACAGCAATGCCTTCCACCCTGCTAATGCCGGAAGTAACGATGTCTTCCCTCCAGGTCTGATCGCGTTTGGCCCGGGATATTCTGTTCAGGCCCATGTCTGTCCAGTATACAGTGTCATTCTCTGTGAAAGGAGTTAATGACACAGCAAGATGGGATGATGGATGCAATTGCCTCAAACGTATTTGTGCCCTCAAACAATGCAGCTCGTGAAAACACATTTCATTACGGCATGGCCCATTTCCCGAAATGTTGTGCGGGACAATAAAGTGTGATGGTGGAAATGCAGACACACTACATGCACAGCAGGTGCATAGTAAGTTAGTAGTTGTCAAGCAAACTCTAAAGGGCAGTAGAAACTTTGTGATGCAAAACGTGGCATTGGTAAAATAATTGTTGACTCTTTTTGCTTTTGCATCCATATTGCATAAGCAAAGAAGCAGGATTCACGCAATATATTTTGTCGCTGTTGGGCAGAAACTTTGTATGTCTAAATAAGGTCAATTTTTTATTTTATTTTTTTGACAAATCAATTCTATTGGTCTGTCCCCACGTCTTTTGTTATTTTTAAGCATTATTAACCAATTTAAAGTGTTGAAACTAGCATGAGAACAAATCTATTTTCTTCGACACAAACAGTCTGAGATGAGTCGTAATGTCGTAAAAATCCGCCTCCATTACACTGTGTAACTGTGTTGCATTATGTCACCTCAAGATTTAAAGTCTGGATGTTTTTTTGTTTTTTTTTTGACAATAAGTTAAAACAGTTTTGAGTAAGATATTCTCTCTCAACTCAACTTTATTAGTAGAGCACTTTAACAACAACAATTTTTAACTAGTTTGTTAAAAATGGATCACTGTAATCCTTCGGTGCTGAAGCAAATGGTCGACCACAAAGGTAAGTGCGTGCAGATTAATTTCCACCTATTACACTGCTTATTCGGCTGGTTGTATTATTTATTGAATCATTAACGGCTCTGAAATGTTTGAAAATGATTTTGGGAAGATGATATAACCACAGTCGTTTGCTTTTGGGAAGTTTTAAAAGCTTTTTGTCTGTTTGGGGGGTGTAGGTAGGAGCATAGACTTTTATGTTGGCGGCTTTATTAATGTCAGCGGAATTAATTACATTATATTAACTATATTACATTAGAGATTGTACATGACTTTGGGTTGGTGTTGTGTTGATGTTGGTGATGATAGCAATTTAAGGTATCATTTCAACATCAACGATGCAGCGTTTGTCAACTCAAGAAAGATGCCGTTTTTGGGGGGGGGGGGGGGGGGGGGGGGAGATGCGAGGATTCTGCCATTTTTGTCGTTTTTGCTATCGTCTTGCCGTCTCATTGATTTTCGTGTTTACGTTTGCAAAAAAAAAAGGACTAGTTGACAAGCTACTTTATGCTAAGTCTCTAATGGTGTCCAGAACGTGACTTATCCCGACATTTTAAAAAGCTTGTGGTCATGTCAGGATTTCACATTATTTCTCGAGTCAGTCATATTAAGAGCTCAGTGACGCCATCTGAAAGAGAAGTTCATGGAACATCTTAAGCCGCTTTTCTATAGAAATATGCTGGCTCGGCTCATCTCTGTTCAACTGCGTGTGCCACCGCAGTATGCAGGGATTTGAATTTCCATTACAACATGGTTACTAGCTTGCAGGCGGGTCTGGAAGAGACAACACGCACGTCTGCACTCAGCTGATGTAGGGCTGTGATCCACAGGCCTGAAAACTGCCGACAATTCATCGCTCATAAAATCATGTCTATAGTGAAAAAGACAATACTATTTCCATGCTTAGTAGAAATGAACAGCAGTTGTAGTTTTGTAGAGGAGAAAATCATTAGACAAGATAATTCAAAAACCTATCACGATGGTACAGAATATTGCTCGAGAACAAGCGCAATTCTGTTACTTTCTCTTCAATAGATTGCATTTGGAGATAACTGCCATGCTTTTATTCCACTCAGCATCTGTCTTATTGTTGTGAATGACACAGGAACACACAGTATAATACATTATGTGAACCCTTTCTGGAGATGCAGTCCGCGTTTTCAGTTCATGTAATATCCTTTGAACCACTTTCGTCATCATGCATCATTTAGATTCTATTACGTACATGGAAGTGCAACCAGGCTATATCGCCTGTCTTTGCGATGAATCTTTTATTTTTATCGTGCAGACATAGAGGGAAGCTGGGATGTAACAAATTACAGTATGCACTATTTGCTTCTCGCTTTACAATGCACGCTGCGGTTCCTTTATGCAATATCTGGGGAATTGCCAGCAAGCCCACGACCCTAGTGAGGAGAAGCAGTATGGAAAATGGATGGATGGAATTGTTTCAAAGGCTCACTGTTATTCATACCCATGTTGCTTGTAACATCATGTGATAACGCCATCAAAGCTGCCCTCTCGTGAGCCCGTAGACCATTATTCAAAAGCTTCAATGTAAATATAACCAAGACCCCTCCCTTGACCTGTTTATTTTAAGGCACATGAGGTCGGAGGTAATAAAGGCAAGCAAAATAAGCTTGTTTTATAAAAACAAAGCCATTTAACCACCATTCAAAATGAAAAAGATTACAAGATATTGGATGCAAATATAATTTCAGACGTGGAGCACAAAGGAATGTTCCACCTTAGATCCATACATTTGGTTTCATGATTCGGAATTAATTTACAAGCGCCTAATGCGGAACTTATTAAAAAAAATGGTGCATATATAACTAAGATGTGACTACTTGGATCATCAAACATTCTCTTGGGTATGAAATACTTGTCAGCTTCAATGTTGATGACAACATTAATCACTTTAAATATTCCTTCAAGTTACTACTCAAACAAAAACAGATTAATTGTAAGCAATCGCAATTAGTCACAGACAATCAAGCAATCAATGCAAATTCCACAAATTAAATTACAACTACATGATTACATCTTGTTAGAGATTCTTCTCTGTTGTATAACACAGACACAAATGTAAAAGATCGCACCCTCGAATCGTTCTGTTCATTTACCGTTTGTATAAATGTGTCCAAAATGTTACTGTCTATGTAAATGTTATGTAATTTGTACATAGAAAAAAAAGTATCACAAATTGCACAAATGTATCATCTGCAAGTATCTTACCTGCATGAAAGTCCACCCCCACAGCAAAAAGTGTCCCTGTGATAGGCATGAGGGCTTCAGTATTGTCATTTGGGTCCAGAGATATCCCTCTTATACCCTCATGGATGGAATACATCAGAAATGAATCCATACCTTTGGGAAAAATAAAGAGGTACAATAATGAAAAAAAAAAACACAATGAAAACCACGCATAATGGAGAATGTATGCATAACAAATTCCAAAAAGCAATAATGTGTAAGTTATAGTTTGTGTTTGCTTGTAATAAGGAAGCATACCCTCACAGGACATGCGATCGCTCCTGAGGTTGTATCCGACAGTGCAAGAGCAGCTGCGGGTGCTCTCAGAAGTCGGAAAACAGAGCTGCGAACATCCGCCGTTGTTTATTTGACAAAGGTTTCTTCCTGAAAGTTAACAAAGACCAGCACAACTATTATAATAATCCTGCGAGCGCTGAGTGTCCTTTCTTTGTGTTGATACTTTTGTTTAAAGACCGCTTAAAGTGAATTCTGGGATTTGTTTCTAAATACATTATAGATTTGAAGATAATTTCTGAAGGCGGGCAAAGAGAGAGCTAATGTATGTCATACTCAATTGTGGATATAGAGGTATAGGGCGAGCTCGCTAAATATACATACACCCCAAAATGCATCTTCCCTTCGGATAGTCTGCTTTTGCAGCCGCTTCAGAGCGCCTCGTTGTTGGCCATGTGTGCGCGCACGTCACGGGGAAAAAGCGGAAGAGCAAGGGGGGGGGGGAAATCTGACGTGACAGCTATTGTGTGGTCCAGGACTTCGCACTGGCGTGGCTGCTATAGAATGCCTGTTTGTCAAAGAGTGGCAGATTTTTGCGACTCAAACCTGTAGTGGGATTTAGAAGTCTCAAATTATGTACTTGCCGATTTTTTTAACCATTCAAATTTGACAGGGTTGTTAAAAACACTTCTCTGTGGTGTGTCAAATTCACAAGACTTTGATTTTCACTTAAAACAGACTTTTAAAAAGTCTAGTTTGGTACAGTTGGTAATAACACAAAAGGTGGCTTTTTCGCCAACAAAACTTGTTGTCAACTCACAGGATTTTTATTAAGGTGTTTATGTCTTTGCCATTATGCACTTTGGTTGTTATAAAAAGAAGTCTATTTCAATGGGCCACCGCCATTTGCTCTGTCAATAAGGATTGCCTCGACTATGAATGCCTAAAATGTACAATCATCAACATGTTTTTGAAAATATGACTTTAAGCATGGAAGACATATATAAAAACCAAGGTGACATAAAGAAATTGCTAAATTACATTTTCTTTTTTTTTATCATGTCTTTACCATTATTGATCAAAGTAAAACATTTTCAAAATTAGCTACAGAGCTATAATCTGGTAAAGAGCTTCTCTAATCTTGAGTTTAATATATTCTGTACATGGTCCCTGACAAATAAATTAATTTGAAGAAAAAAACAACAAAACACTCAATGGAAATGTGACTAACGACCATGCTCACCTTTCTGACCTTCCCGGTCATACACCTTCATGTGAACTACCCCACCAGTCTTGTTTCTCAGATTGACCAAGTTCCGGCCATCCCTCTTGTTGACAGTTCCCAGCTGTGCAGAGTCATCATCTGCCCACCACAGTTTACTGCCTGTAACCAAAACAGAGAGAGACAGATTTCAGCAAAAATGTTGGTTCAAGATTCAAGATAGCTACATCAGCATTACCAAGAGAACAGAGTACAGCAGTATCCTTCACTGGCTTTTGTGGAAATTATAAGGGGCACACACAGGTGCCTTTAACCTAGAATGAAGTTTAGACTCCCATTCTATTTAGCTCTGTAATATTTACATAATCCTTGAGCTAATTTGAGACCAAAAAAAGTAGCTCCGTGCTTAAGCCCGTGATGCACTTTTGCAGCCATGAACCACTGTCACTGAAATAAGATAACCTTCATTAGTCCCACAATGGGGAAATTTTCAACGGGGAAAGGTTTTCACATCACCAAAGGCTTATGTACATCAGCGGTCCCCAAGGTACTGGTCTATGAGTCATTTGGTACAGAGCCACAGAGAGTGACTGAACCAAAAATATTTTACTGATCATCAGACTATGAAATAAGTTTTATTTTGAAAATCATCTGCTTGTCTCTGCCCATGTCTATCCACTTGTCTCGGTCACGTGATACATTGTAAAAGGAGGCCAACAGGTTAGCATGAAGGAGTAAAAAAAAAACAAATGTCTTTGGAGGGCTTCTTCGGGCATGGAGAAAAGGCCAAATGATGAGATGAAAGAAGAGCATACAAATTTCAAGAAAAACAATGCTGAGAAAGAAACAATATCAGCAGTCCTACTTAGAATACGAGTATAACTCAACTCAAGCTTATTTATAGAGAACCTCAGCTGAAAAAAAGTACTGTACATAAATAAAAATCTAATATAAAACAATTGAAAACAATTATAATGTTACTTACAACTGACTATTGCACAAGTGAGTGTCACACACCAAGCCCACTCTTCGTAAAATGTGGCACTGAATACTTTGCTTTGATTCCCAACATCCTACTACTACTACTACAAGATTAGCGGCCATAGCAGACTTTTTTTTGCCGTTTTTACTATGCTCACCTACAACCGCGAGGAGCAATTTAGCTTCAAACATCTTCCCGGCTGGCCTTAAAAGACAAACCTATTGAGTTTCTTTTTTTATTATTATTATTAAAGATGGGACCAGCTCATTGAAGAGAACAAGCACATTATAACAACTACATTCACTGTAATGGCACAATAGTGAGTTTATGTTTAATTATTTCTTTTTAATTTTTAAACATTCAAAAATATTGCTTAATGTTAAACTGTTCCATTAGCAACCGCCGATATACATTTTCATTTAAAACCAAAAAGGGTAAAAGTGCATATGCAACCCTCACAAATAGCTGGAAGAAACTACAAGATCTACCAGGTGATTGAAAAGTAACTCCCTGTTTTGAAGTACTTGAACAATAATTCTTACAAGAAATGAACATGAGAAGAAAGTGTATTGCATGAAGTTTTATTTAAAATTGATATGGGCGCCAGCATTAGCCACTAGCTAGCTAGATATGCCAACACCTCAAGAATACATCTTCCCTTTGGATATTACCCGTTTAAAAAAAATGTGCAACCACCTTTTCAAGGCAAGACTATATTGTTTAAAAATGTAATAATGGCAGACCATTTAGCAACAATATAAATCCCGTCAAGGACGTACTTCTATTGGTTTATCCCAAAACACTCATACACATACTGTACACATACACACACACACTCGCATACACACACAAGCGCACACACACACACGCGCACACGGGATTGTTCTCGCTTAAAGTAATAGCTTCAGGTCCAGTGTCGTGTGTTAACAAAAATAAAATTACTGTGAGTGCAAGTGACAGTCGACATGAAGTTTGCAGAACACTTGACCCCGCAGGGCACGAAGGCCTAGATTATCTTTGCTCTCTATGTTAATTTGATGCCGTGGGGCACGGTGGCTAGTTGTGATTGCTCACTTGTGGCACATCATATTCAATTTCCGCAACAACCTCTTGTTAGATTCCAGGCGAGTCAAGGCTGATGAATGGCCTACCTTCTAAAGAGAGGTCCTCGCCTATCCCTCGAGCCAATCCAATTACTACGGAGCCATAGGACACCCACGTATAGTGTATCAACCCTCCGACACTGACGTGAATACCTTCTCCCATCTAACACCGTGCACATACAGTAGAAGAAAAATGAATTGATTGATTTTATCCCATGACAATCTGAGGGAAAATGGCTAATTCATTTCACTGTGTTCAGCGATTTTATGTCTGCTTCTGTCTCCTGCTGGGTGAGGGACATTATTTTACTGATCAAAATCGAGCGCTCCTTGTTTACTCACGTGGCCACATTGGTTGAACCTTAACCAACTAATTGATCACGACAGGACAGACAAGAACATCTGCTTAAATGATGACTGGCCTGTTTATTTATCCTAGTCTATTCTAGTCTATAGATCTTGAAGTGATATAATTAGCTAGACATGCAACCACCATTTACAGCATTAACTTAACCTCCACAATCTAATTACTGTACATTTTATACAAAGACAATGACGGGATAATGCTCAGTTGTGAACGACGCTGTCAAGGTTAACTATTGTGGTTTGCTATGGTGTAGGATTGGCCCACAGTATACCAAGAGCTGATTTTAATATTTTGGTTATCTTATTTACTCAGGACAGGTGAAAATTATGTGAAGTCAGTCAGTCCGATGAAGTGCAGTTTTACATCACTGGAAACCAAAAATACAAAAATGTCAATAAAAATCAGACAACTGGGAGTAATCAGACATAGTGTAGTGTGGCATTCACAAATTCATGTTTGCAGATTTCTTCGCCATCTTGCTGCATTTTGGTGTCAAAGAGCTATGTTGAAGTGAGCTGAGGAGTTTCTGTTAGACAAACGTATTGTTTAGCCGACATCTTGCGGTGTCCTAATCTTGGTGCCAAGGAACTATGTTGACGTGAGCTAAAGAGCTTCATTTATAAAAATTTTTTTTTTTTAAAAAGTATTGTTTTGCCAACATTTTGTAGTATCTTGGTGCCAAGGAACTATGTTAAAGTTAGTTGAAAGGCTTCCTTTAGACAAAACTATTGCTTTGCTGTGATCTTGTGCCAACTTAGCGCTGAGGAAATACACAAGTGAGTTGAGGAGGTTTATTTTAGACAAAAGTATTGCTTGGCAGACATCTTGCGGTATCTTGCTTCTAATTATGTTGACATGAGCGGGGAGCTTCATTTAGGCAAAAGTATTGCTGTGCCGTCATCTTTTGGAATCTTGGTGCCAAGGAACTATGTTGAAGTGAGCTGAAGAGCTTCAATTGGGAAAAAGTATTGCTTTGCCAACATCTTGCGTTATTTTGGTGCCAGAGAACCATATTGAAGTTGGTTGAGGAGCTTCATTTAGACAACAGTACTTCTTTGCCAACATTCTGCGGTATCTTGTTGGCAAGAAACTATGTTCGAGTTGAGGGCCTTCATTTAGAGAAAAGTAATGGTTTGCACCTATCGTTTGACATCTATAGGCAATTATAAACCTTTTCTGTGGTGTCAATTACACAGGTTTTCGCTATTCACAGCTGCTGTAACTTTAAAATTCAAATTTGACATTTTTACATGTACTTCAGAAAGATGATGTTCTAAAAACCCAGCTTTTCATGGTTTCAGGCCATTATCGCATTTCTTTTGGAGTACTTACCTACTTAAATGTAATGATGTCAAATTCAAACTATGCTGTCAAATCCCGGCCCCGCCTGTGTTACATGTTCTCCCCGTGCCTGCGTGGGTTTTCTCCGGGCACTCCGGTTTCCTCCCACATCCCAAAAAGATGTGTGGTAGGTTGATTGAGGACTCTAAATTGCCCTTAGGTGTGAATGTGTGCGCAAATGCTTGTTTGTTTATATGTGCCCTCCGATTGGCTGGCGACCAGTTCAGGGTGTACCTTGGCTCTCGCCCGAAGATAGCTGGGATAGGCTCCAGCACACCCGCGACCCTTGTGAGGATAAGCGGAAGAGAAAATGGATGGATGGACAATTCATACAAAAAAAGGTCTCCACAGGCCAAGCGAATGAAGCCAAATCAGGATATGATCACTAAAAACTGATGACTTGATTAAAATTTGGGCGTAATATAAAACGTCCTACCTGCATGGACCAAGACTTGAAGTTTTTAATCTGTGACAAATGTACTGTCAAGGCGCAGTGACTTTACACTTTACAAACTTTGTAGTGTTGTTCACGCTCCCATTCCAAACAATTTCCTCCACATTAATTTTGATTGATGGCGACTAGCAGACATGATTCAGCTGGTTGGCAGTACCTGCTAATACGTCGCTACAACGCCATTATTCTATGTCACCTTCCCTTCTCTCTCCCATTTGTGAGCACAACAATAAAGTATTTTCTGAATAGGAAACAGTCAACAGTCACCGTCGATTTAAGGTAAGCGGTATCCACAAAAATCACTTCAACAAGACACAAAATAGAAAAGTATTCCGTGTTTAGGCTTTTCCAGCCAGCATGGTTCTTTTTAATATATCTACTCCCATGTTTATATAGAAATTCAAGAAACTCACCCATCACAGCAAGAGCAGTGCCTTTAGCAAGCACCCTCTTCAGAGTTTCCAGCACCTCAAGCCCATTTCCGTCCAGATTGCACCTGTTGATTGTGTTATTGGCCGAACTAATCCAGTATAGTTTGTTTGCCGCGTAGTCTACCGTGAGACCTAAGAGTAAAACAGAGCACAACAAAGATTTATTATCAAAGTGGGCTGGAATTGTTCTCTTACATTTCAGACTGTTTAGCATTCATAACAAAACACTAGTTTAGACACAACAAATTTGACACCACAATGGATTTAATTAGGATATAATGAATCAGATTTCCTCTTGTATGAAAACAGACCCGAATGGAAACAAACTCATGAACTTATAATTAAAAACAAAACTGCAGTAACATCTTCATTCAAATGTCAGCTCATGTGCATATACGTATTTCCATTCAAGGGCAAAGGAAGAAAATACAGCCTGACTAGATTTTGTATTTGTATTTACATCAGATTATCTTCATAAACTCCCATCTGGCAGGATAAATAAACAAGAAAAGGAAGTGGGAGCTTCTCAATCCACTTCAAGGGTGACATGATGTTTTTTCATGGAATACCACCGTCAATGGGTGAGCTCTAGAAAGCGACTTCAGTTGCACACTTCTGGAAAATGCCTACTCTGTGTTGGATTTATATTTGGCAGATTCACATTCACAATGCATCATTAATTTGCTCTCGTCCCCAGGTCTACCCCATAATCATAAATGAAGTCTGTGAATTATGGCACATCCTGCTGACAGGCCACAGAGAGTGAATAAATGCAGAAAAGACCATGGTGTGCAAAATGGGTTTGTTTTGACCTTGAGTCAATTGAAAATAACTTTTTTTGTATCAACAGTTCTGACTTAAGAAACACAATAATGCTTAGTTTTCATTAACACTGTTAGAGAGGAATGAATTCAATCTGAAATCTTGCAAATGAAAGTCAACCAGCCTGCCGGCAACGAAGACTCATGGATTTACATTAAAGCCTTATTGATATTGTACAAGTTGTCTTCCAATTGAGTTAATACCAGTTACAAAAGGGATCATGACTCTGAATCCAGCCATCCATTTTCTATAGCACTTTTCCTCATTAGGGTCGGTGGTAAATGGAGCTTATCGGAGCTAACTTCGAGCGAAAGAGAGATACATCCTTGACTTGGTGGCCAGTCAATCACAGTACTTTAAACACATTTGGATTAAAGTAAAAATGAGGCAAAAGCGTCCAGTTGAGCTGTACACCTCCATATAAAATACTTTGATTTAATCTTATTATTGTCCATTATAAATTGAAATTATACAACAGTTATGACCAAGCAGTTTGATTTGATTGGACAACAGTAATTTCATGTGTGATGTTATACAGTGGCACGGTGTGTGACTGGTTAGAGCGTCAGCCTCACAGTTCTGATGACCCGGGTTCAATCCCCGGCCCCGCCTGTGTGGAGTTTGCATGATCTCCCCGTGCCTGCGTGGGTTTTCTCCGGGAACTCCGGTTTCCTCCCACATCCCAAAAACATGCATTAATTGGTGACTCTAAATTGCCCGTAGGTGTGACTGTGAGTGCGAATGGTTGTTTGTTTGTATCTGCCCTGCGATTAGCTGGCAACCAGTTCAGGGTGTACCCCGCCTCCTGCCCGATGACAGCTGGGATAGGCTCCAGCACGCCCGCGACCCTAGTGAGGAGAAGCGGCTCAGAAAATGGATGGATGGATGTTATACAGTACAAAAGCACGAATACTGTTAACTAAGTATCACTCTGCCGAACAGGTGTTTGAATTATTAGTTTGACATACAACAATGGTCAGTGGTTATCGAACATTACGGTGTTTTTTTAAAGACATATTTTCCAGACATTTTGTTCAAAGTATGAATTGTTGTCAGATGAGAACGAAGGCCAGGAGACATTTCACCGCAAACCTCCACAAGTGCTCATGTGATTAAATGACACATTAAGTGTACAAACTGGAGGGGACACTCGGCCAGTATGCAAACGTGGCTAACGAGTGCAAAAATGTTGCGTCAATTGACTTCATTTTGCATTTCCGGACTACTTTTGTAACTTTTGCTCGTTGTGGAGCGCCCCCAAAAATAATGGAATAGCTTGAGGCAACTTGACGTAAAGTGGACTAATCCCCCAACTTTCCCCATGAAAGTGAAACAGTAAAACATGATTCATTTTGGCTTTGGCCAGTTAGTATTCCACGCTAACGGCTAACTCCACAGCTAGCGCCACTGTTAGCTGCTATTTGTGTTAAGGTTGCCGAATAACTGATTAAATTATTTTCCTTTCGGCTTGTCCCGTTAGGGGTCGCCACAGCGTGTCATCCTTTTCCATGTAAGCCTATCTCCTGTATCCTCCTCTATAACACCAACTCCCCTTGAGACATCCATCAATTTTCTCTTTGGTTTTCCTCTATCACTCTCTTTCATGGCAGCTCCATCCTCATCATGATTCTACCAATACACTCACTCTCTCTCCAAACCATCGAAGTCTGCTCTCTCTAACTTTGTCTCCAAAACATCTAACCCTGGCTGTCCCTCTGATGAGCTCATTTTTAATTTTATCCAACCTGGTCACTCCGAGAGCGAACCTCAGCATCTTCATTTCTGCCACCTCCAGCTCTGCTTCCTGTTGTCTCTTCAGTGCCACTGTCTCTAATCCGTACATCATGGCTGGCCTCACCACTATCTTATAAACGTTGCCCTTCGTCCGAGCAGAGACTCTTCTGTCACAAAACACACCTGACACCTTCCTCCACCCGTTCCAACCTGCTTGGACCCGTTTCTTCACTTCCTTACCAGACCATTGCTCTGGACTGTTGACCCCAAGTATTTACAATCCTCCACCCTTGCTATCTCTTCTCCCTGTTGCCTCACTCTTCCCCCTGCACCTCTCTCATTCATGGACATATATTCTGTTTTACTTCGGCTAATCTTCATTGCTCTCCTTTGCAGTGCATGCCTCCATCTTTCTAACTGTTCCTCGACCTGCTCCCTGCTTTCACTGCAGATCACAATGTCATCTGCAAACATCATGGTCCACAGGGATTCCCGTCTAACCTCACCTGTCAGCCTATCCATCACCACTTCAAACAGGAAGGGGCTCAGGGCTGATCCCTGATGCAGTCCCAACTCCACCTTAAACTCCTCTGTCACACCTACAGCGCACCTCACCACTGTTCTGCTGCCCTCGTACATGTCCTGTATTATTTTAATATACTTCTCTGCCACTCCAGACTTCCGCATGCAGTACCACAGTTCCCCTCTGGGTTCTCTGTCATAGGTTTTCTCCAGAGCCACAAAGACACAATGTAGCTCCTTCTGACCTTCTCTGTACTTTTTCATCAACACCCTCAAGACAAATGCTGCATCTGTAGTACTCTTTCTAGGCATGAAACCATACTGTTGCTCGCAAATACTCACTTTGCCCTGAGTCTTGCCTCCACTACTCTTTCCCATAAATTCATCGGGTGGCTCATCAACTTTATTCCTCTATAGTTCCCACAGCTCTGCACATCACCCTTGTTCTTAAAAATGGGAACCAGCACACTTTTTCCTCCATTCCTCAGGTATCTTCTCACCCGCTAGAATTCTGTTAAACAAGCTGGTCAAAACCTCAACAGCCATGTCTCCTAAATGCTTCCATACCTCCACAGGAATGTCATCAGGACCAACTGCCTTTCCATTTTTCAAAAAACTGATTACATAAAGACCTTATAATTTGTTGTTTCTATATTACAGTGATATACAGTAAAACATCACTTCCTCTGGTGCGATATTGCTTAATTATATTAGAGGCGGTACAGTGATGTAGTGGTGAGCACTTCTCCTTCATAGTTCTGAGGTTCGGGGTTCCAATCTCAGCTCTGGTCTTCCTGTGTGAAGTTGCCAGGTTCTCCCTGTGCTTGTGTGTTTTTTATCCAAGTACTCCAGCTTCCTCCAAAATCCCAACAACATGGATTTCAGGTTCATTAACAACTCTAAATTGTCCATATGCATGAATGTAAGAGTAAATAGCTGTTTGTCTATATGCCCGCTGTGATTCACTGGCGACCAGTGAGGGCGTAAAGTCAGCTGGGATAAGCTCCAGCTCCCCGGAAACCCTAATGAGGAAAAGCGGTATTGAGAATCGATTAATATTATATTAGAACCCACATTTTTCCTTCATTTCCTTACATTTTTCAGCTTTTAGCATTACTTCTTTTAGCATTACTTCTTTTAGCATTACATCTTCTAAAAATGTATTCATAGAAATGGTCTTTTTGATCATCTTCATCTTTTTTTATGTTAGGTTTATACGAGAGTGATGCAGTCTATAACGACATGTAGGCAACCACAACACATACGTTCCCGTGATGGGAATCTGCCGAATGGCCTTAATCTCATGAAATTTTCACAATGACACTCATCTCAGAAACGTGCACGCCAGCTGGCAGGGTTGAATGTGTGTTCGGCTTTAAGCACTTCACAATAAATTCTCAACAATTTCAGACACATTCTTTGTTGTCATTATACAGCATGACAACAAAAAAACACCGTAAACCTCCACAGGAAGGCTGTTGTTTTGTTCACTGTTCATTCATATGGTAAGGATGCTTTGTTTATGTGTGTAAGTGTATGTGTGAGAGCGATAGATTGACATGAAGAGTGATAAAAGCCAGATCCGTTTCCCTTTTCGGTCATATGGTGGGCAACATAATTGAGATTACTGCAAATGCTGTGTTACTGACCGACAGGTTCCCTCTGGTTCTGGTGGAGGACCTTGCTGTTACTTCCGTCCATGTTGGCCATGTTAATGGTGTTGCCATCTGTCCAATAGATTTTCCTGAGGGACAGGCAAACAGTTATACCTCCACTTTGACTAAAATATACCCCTTTTATTGTTCAATCCAAGTTATTAATTGCAACTGAAATGCGAATATGAACTAATAGATTAAGTTTATCCGGATTACAATTGATCCGAGTGACCTCTTACGTCTTGGTTGGTAGTCAGTTGTCAATTCTGAGCATTGATGGCGACAGTGATGAAGGATACCAACTTCTATAATCTACTTACCCCTTGACAGGGTGCACTACAAGGCATCTTGGTTTATCAATGCCGTGGATGACGGAAGTCTTCAGGGACCCATCAAACCGAGCAACATTGATTTGTGACTCGTCGTTCTCGGAGCTAAGCCAATATAAGTTCCTGGAAAGCCAGTCCAAAGCCAGGCCACGGCAGTTCACGATATCTGTCAGCGAGCACACAACACAACTTATCATGCAAGCATTTACAAATTTACAAACAATGCATAATGAGACAAAACTCTTTTAAGCAGTGTTTTATTGATTTTTTACAAACCATGAGAAATCCTCCCACCTGAAGAAATTATGGTCTCAAGCTGGGTGCCATTGATGAAAGCCCGTTTGATAGTTTGGGTTTTAATATCAGCCCAATAGATCCTTTCCTCCTCTGCATCATAGTCCACTACGGTGACATCGTCAATGTCTGGCACCGTTAGTGCTGTCATGACGTTCATGTACGGGTTGTCAACATCCACACCTCGGATTTCCGACCGACGTACGTACAGGAGGTACCTTGTCAAAGCTGTTGATATGATTAAGAAATAAAAAAATTCAAGAAAGACCATGTTATTGATGTATGGTCGGGTGCAGGTCAGATGATATGCACAGTAACTATATTAAAGCCAAGTGAGTTACTTTTATTGTGTGTGTTGTAATTTTGTCTACTCATATGAAGTTCAGTTCATAGAAGAGACAGGAAACATTTTCTTGCTCATCATCATCAATGATGTAACCATGCCCTGCAATAAATCTTTTTGACAACACTACCACTATTTTGAGTAGAGTGTGACCAAGGATAGTTTTTGGTTCTTAAGCCTTGCTCAAGGTTATTTGTCATATAATGGTGAAAGGTAGAGCTGACAAAGCTATGTTGTCAATTGGCACTTTTCTGTAGGGTAACTTTCACCAGTACAGAAGGGTTAAGTGACATCCCTTATTTTAGTTTGAATAGCTTGCGTAAAATTTGTATCATGATTTTTTTTTTTAAATTATTGGCCTTCAAATTAAAAGCCCTAGGGCTCTATTCTCAGGACTAGTGCAAGTCCAGTGCTGTGCTTGCTGTTTGTTATACGGCGGGTGTTTGTACTTTTGTAGACCAGCACAGGCGACAATAGTCCTGTTTTATGTAGCACTCAATTGTGGAGATACAGCGTTCAAATGTTTTTAACAATGTCAGTTTTCACAATTTTTTGGGCATGACCAAAATGGCGCGGCATGAACACTTTGGAGTCCACCATGAGTCGCCTGTCCCCGCTATATAAGAACTTGAGCGGCTTCTTAAGCAGTTATCTGGTGCAATAGCGACATGCAATTGGCTAGCTAGCTACGCCTACACCTCAAAAATGCGTCTTCCCTTCGGAAAGTCCCCAGGCGTTGCCAGCTTTGGGTGCCTCTTTGTCTGCCGTGAGTGTGAGCACGTCACGCAGAGAAAGAAAGACGGAAGAGCAACTTGACAGTCAGTATGTGGACCGGAACTTTGGGCTGGCTTGGGCGCTTTAGAGCGCCTCGTTGTAGGGAGTGAATACGCACACATCACAGAGAGAAGGCGGAAGAGTAGGAGGGGAAAAAAGTCAGACGTGACAGCCAGTGTGTGGAAGGGCCTTCGCGCTAGTGTGGTAGCTTTAGAGCGCCTCGTTGTTACGCCGTGGGAACGCCCCGCGATGACCCGGCATCCATTTTTCCAGGTCATAGAAGTGCTATCTGATTGACAGTTGACAGTTCAGTGGTGCATGGTTTCAGCACATTCAGAAGACATTCCCAGAGCGTTCAAGAGTGGCGTGCATGGCTTAATTTTTCACCATTTTGAAGCCTCACTTAACATATTTGGTGATTTTTTAAATCATTCAAATTTGTTAACAAAACTCTCTGAGGTCTGTCAAAATTTCAAATACATTTATTTTCACCTAACACAAACTTTAGGCTCCACGTTTTCAGCATAATGGACATGTTACAGTTTTGGAACAAACATACATACTGTGCGAAACATCATAAGATTAGGAATGAAAATTCGATGAACAAATCATGAAACCACACAAGGGCTGAAAATTGTCTTGTTTAAAATTGGACACAACGACTTTTTTTGTCCATTTAAACAAAGCCAGTATTGTTGATGTCAATGAAACAGCGCTCCCGTAATTGCAGATATCCTCCTCTACATCTCCACTGTCATGAAAAGAAAGTATGAAAAATGACGAATCTTTATGCTCACCAAAGCAGGATTGTTTGTCGGGCGAGAGCTTCATAAGGTGTGGACAGGTACAGGACGCAGTGGAGTTGTAATTGATGAGACACAGATGTGAGCAGGGACCGCGCCCATCATTCTCGTCACAAGGATTGGAGGCTGATAGGAAGGAGATGCGCAAAAAGAGAAAAGAAAACAAATACAGAGAGGATCTTTGAGACCTCAAATGTTGAAATGGCAAGAAAACAGATATGCCTGGTTTCACGCGACTCCAATGAAAATGCTGACTTCAATGTCAAAAAAGGACAAGAGAGAACAGTTTCTGCTGTTAAGTGAAAAAGGGAGATAAAGCATCTAAATTGTAAATGTTCAGAAAGTGTTCAAGAAAACCTATTTACTGTGACCTATTTACTATACAGAACATTTTGTTTAAACAAAAGAAAACAAAATGCTAATAAAGTAAATGGTTTAAAAAAAAACAGTCCGTCTAAAGGGAAATTCACCAGAAATAGACTATATTTTCAAAAGTATTCGCTCACCTGCCTTGACTCACATGATTTTAAGTGATAT